>NC_060119.1:186565050-186882884 GCF_021461395.2 Schistocerca americana
AGTTAGCTGGTAAAATAACGTCGAAAAAGCTGTTAAGTTTACCATTGGAAATTTTATTCTACTCACAAAACATTGATTATAAATTGCACTATTGATAAAAGGAAATATTTTAATACAGAATGATAAAAACCAACTGCATTCAACAAAAATGTGAACGAATATTCCCTGAATGGGTTTCCAACTTCTACAATGGATCAAAGGATGACCTATGCCATATCACATCTATAATCTAGGTTTAAATTAAGTTTCGTAACAGAGAAAACTATCAAAATGGTCTACAGTGACCCTCAATTATCTTTAATTACTTATTTAACTTGTCATAAATTACAGTGGCTGATGTGGCTTCTCAATAATTATATAACAGAAAAATCATCGTGTTTCAGATTTTAACTTCTAATAGCAAATATCAATACCACGAAGTTTAATTGATGATCGATACTAGTATTACGTAAAAAGGGGGTGTAACAGATGAGACTTCTGCAGTTCTGAGTGAAGGCTTATGCACTCTCATGCGGCATTGCATGCGTTCATTACTTTGTCGTTGGTTAGGCAGCGTCAGGGGGCGGCGGGCGACGCAGCTCCACACACCTCGCCGTTTCGGAAGCAACTCTCTCGAATTTCTCTTGACTACAATTTACCGAAGTTGATTTAAGAAAAACGTATCTGGCTGTGTTTTCAACTGACCAATCAGTGTATCAATGTTAACCTTAAGCTCCGCCTACAAAAATTCTGTCTATCCAATGAGAAACATTATACTTTTCATGCTGAGGCAATGTTTTTAACGTTTGCAATGTAACAGAGACGCGTATAGTCTCACGCTAAAACTTGCAGCTGGTGTGGCCCTTTTAGTGTTATTGTTAAGATCTATACTGTTCTTCTGAAGGACTCTATCTTTTAACATGGACTGGGGGGTGGTCTTGGCGGTCGGCCGGCAATGTGGGTGTTAGTCCCTTATCGTAGGGCCTTCTAGCTTAACGCGGTTCTGCTCTCGGCTTCTGTTCTCGTTTCTCCCCTCGGAACTGCGTCTGTTTCACGGTGGGAAGGTATGACGTGCATTTAGGCGTTCTTGTGTTAGTCTGTGGTATTCCATTTGCTCACTCGTCGATCGTATTACTTTGGTTAATTTAATGTCAGGATTTATTCGGAGCTATGTGACATACTGCCAGATTTGCTTATCATGTCAGGGTTTTCATGGAAGGTGTTGGATTTGCCTGACACCTTACAAAGATGACTCCAAGACAAAGCAGAAAGACAATTACAAAATGTCTGCAGGTGTCAACTTCTGAATAGTTCAACTAACAAAAAGCCGCTCTGACAACTCAGTCGACCGGATGTTGTAAAACACATTGCCCACTAAACGATCACTGAATGCACAGTAATTACTTTTATCGACGGGCACTCACACTGCACTCAGAGGAAGTGGGCTTCCTTGGACGGAAACCTGATATCAATCTGCGCAATGGGTATCCGCACTGGGAATTTACTTGCTGGATTTCTAGCGAATAATTTTTCTCCCCGAGAAGACGTGTCTGTGATGGGACCCGACTATTACGCTCCCGTGTGTGAAAATAACAAGCGTGTCGCAAGTTGTTTATACCAGCAGGTTGCCCTTGAATTGCTGATCTGCAACACATGTCGGTGTTATCAGTTACGCAGGTGCTGATCCGGATCACACTGGCTCGGACGCCCGGATTCTCACCCCGCCGCTCGCAGCCGTGTGGGGAGCGCGACGCGCAGATTCCGACGCGGCGCTGCAGAGCGAAGACTGCCAAGTGCGCCGAACCCCTAGAGGCGTCGCGACTGCCCCGCAGGGGCCCTCTAAGAAACCCTCGCTGCAGTTGGTAATGTCTGCGCAGTCTTCCAGGTCCGCAGTTGCACTTTGCTAGCCGACCGGAGTGGCCCAGCGGTTCTAGGCGCTTCAGTCTGGAACCGCGAGACCGCTACGGTCGCAGGTTCGAATCCTGCCTCGGGCATGGATGTGTGTGATGTCCTTAGGTTAGTTAGGTTTAAGTAGTTCTAAGTTCTAGGGGACTGATTACCTCAGATGTTAAGTCCCATAGTGCTCAGAGCCATTTGATCCATTTGCGCGGAAAGAATGAACACCTATATATTTCCCTATGAGCTCTGATTTCCCTTATTTTATCGTGGTGATCGTTCCTCCCTATTTAGGTCGGTGTCCACAAAATTTTTTCGCATTCTGAGGAGAAAGTTGGTGACTGCAATTTCGTGAGAAGATTCCGTCGCAACGAAAAACGCCTTTCTTTTAATAATGTCCAGCCCAAATCCTGTATCATTTCTCTGACACTCTGTCCCGCATTTCGTGACAATACAAAACGTCCTGCCTTTTTTTGAACTTTTTCGATGTCAGTCCTATCTGGTAAGAATCCCATACGGCGCAGCAGTATTCTAAAAGACGACGGACAAGCGTAGTGTAGGCAGTCTCCTTAGTAGGTCTAATATATTTTCCAAGTGTCCTGCCAATAAAACGCAGTCTTTGGGGAACGGGACACCCCATGTTGGGAACAGATCAGGATCTCGTTATTTTACATAGACAGGACAAAGGCAAAAAGCTGGATCTACTAGAACAGCTGGAAATTACGATACAGAGCGTGGATAATCAGAAGACACTGAATGAACAGCTAACTGGTGATACTGTAAGTAGGCTGTTTATGTTTTCTTATTGGCATCGTTACGTTGCGCTCTGTATGAAAATCACTGGCTGCGCTGTGTGCAGTCTGTGGCCAGTTTGCATTGTTGTCTGCCATTGTAGTGTTGGGCAGTTGGATGTCAACAGCGCGTAGCGCTGTGCAGTTGGAGGTGAGCCGCCAGCAGTGGTGGATGTGGGGAGAGAAATGGCGGAGTTTTGAAATTTGTAAGACTGGATGTCATGAACTGCTATGTATATTATGATTTTTCAACACTGTTAAGGTAAATACGGTGTTTGTTCTCTATTAAAATCTTTCATTTGCTAACTATGCTTATCAGTAGTTAGTGCCTTCCGTAGTTTGAATCTTTTATTTAGCTGGCAGTAGTGGCGCTCGCTGTATTGCAGTAGTTCGAGTAACGAAGATTTTTGTGAGGTAAGTGATTTGTGAAAGGTATAGGTTAATGTTAGTCAGGGCCATTCTTTTGTAGGGATTATTGAAAGCCAGATTGCGTTGCGCTAAAAATATTTTGTGTCAGTTTAAGCACAGTCATGTATAATTTTTCAAAGTGGACGTTGCATATGTCGACCCTTAGCCGAGGATACCTCACTGGAATCTTCTGATTTCTTCTTGTAGTTTGTGTGATTAGTGTAGATTTTGTTTATTGCTAGCGCGTAATTGTAGAGAAAATCTCCTTTGTAGGTGCAGTCTTTCATTCTTGTACAGTAAAACAGTTGTGGCATGCATGTAGATTTGCACCAAGTATTTCGCAGCTGCGTTTGCGTGCTATGTTAATGTGTTTTCTTATTTTGCTCTTCAAATTGTGCTTTTCTGTGTTCTCATGTGAAATATTGTGACAATAATGGCGTGTGAAAAACGTAATACTAGGATCCAAAGTAAACTGAGAAATGAGAGTGAAGACGAAAGCAGTGTGTTAGCGCCACCGTGTAATGAATTAACTAATGTTCAAACTAGTAATTTGGTAATTGTGCATAGGGAAATGGAGCGGGCGGCAAATAATGGCGTAGACAGTGAAACAATTAGTGAACAGGGAAGCATTATCGATCGATCGGTCGGCAATAGCTCGCCTCAGAAATCCGAAATGACAGGACACAATCTCGCAAATACTGTAGATTCAGGTTTTGGGTCCTCGCCGTTTTCGCAAATAAGTCAAGACACATTTTCTGCTTGTCAAAATGTGAATGTTGCCGGTGCAAATTCACTGCCGAAAAGCACTGAGGAACATGTTTCAGACACCAGTGCATTGTTATTACAATCAATACAACAAATGGGACAAACACAGCAAAAGCTTCAAAAGTTAGACACAATGGAACAAAATCTTCAAAAGTTAGACACAATGGAACAAAATCTTCAAAAGTTAGACACAATGGAACAACACCAGAGACAAACACAGCAACAGTTAGACGCAATGGAACAAAATATTCACACCACGCTTGAACAAACACGTGAAGATTTAACTACTGAGTTACATAAAATCGAATCGAAATATCAAAAAGTCTGTAATGACGTAGAAACACAAATTTGTGAGCATTTCCAACCTATTTTTAGACGCAATGGAACAAAATCTTCACACCACGCTTGAACAAACACGTGAAGATTTAACTACTGAGTTACATAAAATCGAATCGAAATATCAAAAAGTCTGTAATGACGTAGAAACACAAATTTGTGAGCATTTCCAACCTATTTTTTCGCGTCATGAAAATGTATTACAGAATCACGAAGCAGCCATAAAAGAACTGCAGACTATTGTTCATGAAAATCATGAGACCTTGCTTGCTAAAATTGACTCAGTTGCATCTACCGATTCGGTTAAGCAACTTGCAAAAACTCAGGAAAACTTAAAGGACACAGTAGATACTCTGAAAATTGGTTCAGAAATACACATGGAGGAAATTAGTTCATTATCAGAGAAAGTAATTGAACTTTCGGATCAGCTAAATAATTTATCTACGAAGGTAGATGATAATCTGAATGACACAGAAGAGCGCAAACTAATTAGGAAATTCAAACAAAATCAGAATCAAATTAATACGCAACACCAAAGAGAAATCTGGGAAGTACAAGATCAGTTGACACAGGTAACACAGGAATTTCATATTTCAGAGGACACTCGCGCTCCAATACGGGAAGAGGGACATAGAAATACGGAACAGCCACAAAATAATAACACAGCGCATTTCGGAAATTATGAAAGAAATTGGCAAGGTGCACCGAATTTTGAAATGGAACCGCCGAAACGACGTAACAATGACCGATATGCGACTCGCCGACATGATGATTTTGACTATAAGCTGTTTATAACTACACGTAAATTTAAAACATTTAAGAATTCTGGCAACGACATTCATCCACAAGCATGGCCTCACCAATTCTCTCATTGTTTTACTCCCAACTGGTCATTAGAGCACAGATTAGAATTTATGTGTGGCTATTTAGAGAATGAACCAGCTGTAAGAATGCGATCGGTTATGCACGATTGTCACAGTGAAGAATTTTACCATGCCATGATAAAACACTTTGAACAATTATACATGACTGTGCTTAAACTGACACACAACATTTTTAGCGCAACGCAATCTGACTTTCAAAAATCCCTACAAAAGAAGGGCCCTGACTAACATTAACCTATACCTTTCACAAATCACTTACCTCACAAAATCTTCGTTACTCGAACTACTGCAATACAGCGAGCGCCACTACTGCCAGCTAAATAAAAGATTCAAACTACGGAAGGCACTAACTACTGATAGGCATAGTTAGCAAATGAAAGATTTTAATAGAGAACAAACACTGTATTTACCTTAACAGTGTTGAAAAATCATAATATACATAGCAGTTCATGACATCCAGTCTTACAAATTTCAAAACTCCGCCATTTCTCTCCCCACATCCACCACTGCTGGCGGCTCACCTCCAACTGCACAGCGCTACGCGCTGTTATCATCCAACTGCCCAACACTACAATGGCAGACAACAATGCAAACTGGCCACAGACTGCACACAGCACAACCAGTGATTTTCATACAGAGCGCTACGTAACGTTGCCAATAAGAAAACATAAACAGCCTACTTACAATACAAATAACTTTTTCAAACATTTCACTGGTTTCTTTTAGTAACTACATTTTTGCAATTGGCAGGATACCATCATTTCATGAGGCCCTTGGAACATATATACGTTATCTGTTTGTATAGACATCTCTGTGACTTCCTTGTTTACTTGCGCGTGAGCTCACTCGCGTTTCAGTGTTGTGTTTGGCTATGTGGTGTGTGGTATCAACGAAGGCGCACGGGCGGTTTACGACGATAGAGAGAGCCATGTGGTTAGATGTTGAACACCATAGGCGACACCATTTTCGTGTTTTTTATATTTTGGCGACTATGTGGAGATGCACCTTGGAAGACACGGCTGCAACAAGGGAAGTAGCCGCGATGTTTTAATTTTATTATCAATTTTATTGTGCCTGGTGCATGTTCCATTTTAGCGAGTTTTAACAGGTTCTTTTACTTTTTATTATTCTGATGATGGAAGCCTGACTTCCGAAACGCGTCAATCTTAGTGTTTTACACTATAAACAAGTGGTTGAGCCGATATATTTTTTAACATTGACATTCACAACCACGGCCTCTCATCCAGTATGGATAAAATCAAAGTTTCGTTAGACTTCCCCACAAATTTTTCTATGTGTTCCTTCCAATTTAAGTTGTTCATAATTGTAATACCTACGTATTTAGTTGATTTTACGGCGTTTAGATTAGACTGACTTATCGTGTAACCGAAGTTTAATGAGTTCCTTTTAGCACTCATGTGGATGACCTCACACTTTTCGTTGTTAGGGTCAACCGCCACTTTTGGCATCATTCAGATATCTTTTCTAAATAGTTTTGCAGTTTGTTTTGATCTTATGATGACTTTATCAGTCGATAAACGACACCGTCATGTGCAAACAACCGAAGACGACTGGTCACATTGCCTCCCAAATCGTTTATATAGATAAGGAACAGCAAAGGGCCTATAATACTACCTTGTGGAACTCCAGAAATCACTTCTGTTTTACTCGATGACTTTCCGTCAGTTACTACGAACTGTGACCTCTCTGACAGGAAATCACAAATCCAGTCACATAACTGAGACGATATTCCGTAAGCACGCAATTTCACTATGAGCTGCTTATGTGATACCGTGTCAAAAGCCTTCCGGAAATCCAGAAATAAGGAATCGACCTGAAATCCCTTGCCAATAGCACTCAACACTTCAAGTGGATAAAGAGTTCATTGTGTTTGGCAGGAACGATGTCTTCTAACCCCATGTTGACTGATTGGCAGGGTTACGTCATGATGCAAAAACGGATATGGTGCGTCCTGTGGTGCCCTACATTTCCGTACATGTCGTCTGCACTCTCGATCCAGCTTTGCTTGCAGCGCCATCCCTCGTATCAAGCGGTAAACTGCGAGAAGTCATCCTCTCTGGTCTTTCTTTGTCAAGTGGACGCTCCCATGATTTCTAAGTGCGTAAGTGGTGTCTATATTGAAGTTGTTTTCACATAATCTGCCAACGGCCTTGCCGCAGTGGTAACACCGGTTACCGTCAGATCACCGAAGTATAAGCGCAGTCGGGCTGGGCTAGAACTTGGATGGGTGACGATCCGCTCTGCCGAGCGCTGTTGGCAAGCAGGGTGCACTCAGCCCTAGCGAGAAGTAGCGGCTCCGATCTCGCAAACTCACATAAGGCCGAGAGAACAGTGTCCTGAGCACATGTCCCTCCACCTCCCGCTACACCTGTGGGGTCCGCAGCTCGTGGTTGTGCGGTGGCGTTCTCGTTTCCCACGCCCGGGTTCCCGGGTTCGATTCCCGGCGGGGCCAGGGATTTTCTCTGCCTCGTGATGACTGGGTGTTGTGTGATGTCCCTAGGTTAGTTAGGTTTAAGTAGTTCTAAGTTCTAGGGGACTGATGACCATAGATCAGGGCCGGCCAGAAATTCTGCACGCGTGCGGTGCTCCTGCACATGTGCAACTTCCGGGTCACAGAGTGCACACCGCAGCCATCAGCGTTCATGTAGTGCATGTTTCTACGCACAGATGTCGCTTTATCCACTTGCTGAGATACTCTGTACCGGCGCATTCTAGTGCTCTTTCCACTGCTTGCTAGCCAACCATGGAAAGGTATTTCGCGTATTAAACATTTAAAATACTATCACAGTCTACTCATTGAGACGTCTGCTTTTATGTTAACAGTATAACAAAGTAAGACAAGTAATACAGTTAACAGCCGTGGGTTTTTATTAAGGCAGCTTGACTGACGGCACGTAAATACGCCTAATGTTTCTGATCTAGTATTTAAGAAAGAGAGCACTTAGCGACTTCCAACGAACCTTCGTCATGATTTCAAATAACATTAAACCAATGCAAGGTTTCCTATAACTAATTCTCTGTGCCCTCAGTTACACCCACATAATTTCTGTCTCACTGACCTCTGAACAGAATGATAACCGCAGACCTCTCGATGATCACCTGTTTTTTCAATACCATTATTGCTATATCTTTCATTAGTTCCGTCTGAACTCTGCATAATAACCGACAATTAGATGGATGTTATGTTTTATCGACTTCAGCTGAGCGTAGCCCTTCACACATTAAAAAAAAACCTAAATGTAAGTATACAACAATCGGTTTAATGACCAATTTTCCTGATAATAATGTAACATGGAGCAGAATGAGGCAATAATGCACAGTTAATAAACAATAATTTTTAATTATGAAAGGAACATCCAAACACGTTTATCACTGGTCATGAGAAATGATATAGTTAATATAGGGCACAAAAGCACGGCTCATTGACAAACGCAAGCAGTTGCGGGGGATTTTCATCACTGATGCTTGATCGAAACGACTGAGAACATAGCTCTTCCGTTCTTTGCTTTTTCACAGTACCTGCCATTTCTCAGTACTTCTCTGTTAAAGTCACGGTCACCAGGGGTAAACGAGAATGGGTATGTTGCGCTCTTGCTTGTACCACATAAACAGGGAAGAGGAGCCGCCACCGTTCATTTAGGACACATGTCTAATAACAGATGTCGCTGTCGCTCGCTGTCGCACACGTGCGCACATGTGCAGCACTTCCGCACGTCCGCACACTGTGCAGCGTTTGGCCGGCCCTGCCATAGATGTTAAGTCCCATAGTGCTCAGAGCCATTTGAACCATTTTTGAACACCAGTGGGCTGAGGATGACACGGCGGCCGGTCGCTACCGTGGGCCTTCCCTGGCCCGTTCGGACGGAGTCGGACGAACATAATCTAATTTCAACTACTTTCCTGCTCACAGAGTCCCAGTGCTGAGCAAGTATTCTTGTTTATCTAAACGAATTTTCGTGTTTATTTAACAGGCTGTGTTCTGCCACCGCCGATTCACCCAAATACTAGCATTCAAGGTGATGCTGATTCTCGACGCAGTGATTGGGAACAGTCCGTACAGACATGTCATATAAGTTTTGCGACAGCCGCAAGGTATGTTATAAATACCCGGCACTCTCAGGCCGAGATTATCTTCAACTAGTCGCAGCTTTGTCTTTCATTGTTCTGGGTGACCGGAAGACTGATCTATTCCTGACTGTTGCCCGGCATACGGCCTGAGCCGGCCGGAGTGGCCGAGCGGTTCTAGACGCTACAGTCTGGAACCGCGCGACCGCTACGGTCGCAGGTTCGAATCCTGCCTCGGGCATGGATGTGTGTGATGTCCTTAGGTTAGTTAGGTTTAAGTAGTTCTAAGTTCTAGGGGACTGATGACCACAGCAGTTAAGTCCCACAGTGCTCAGAGCCATTTGAACCATACGGCCTGACAACCAGGAGGTGTTGTCTGGGGCGCCAATTCATTTCATAGCAGAACCCCTTTGGCTATCATCCGCAGCACTCTTACAGTATAGCGGTACGTCGACTACATTCTACGCCCCGTTTTGCAGTCCTTCAAGGCAAGCCGTCCTGGGCTTACATTTCAACAAGGTCTCCGGATCTGTCCCTAACTGAGAACGCTTGGAGCATTACAGGCAAAGCCCTCCTATCAGCTAGGTATTTTGACGATCTAAGACGTCAGCTGGACAGAATTTGGCATGACACCCGTCAGCAGGAAATCCACCGACTCTGTCAATCAATGTCAAAGCGGGCAACTGCTTGAATAAGGGCCAGAGGTGGACCAACAAGTTACTAGCTTGCTTAATATGTGAAGCTCCTTCTCTTGAATAAATTGTCTAATTTTTCTTAAACTGTAATCATTTGTTTGTCTGTATATCTACGGCACACTTACTAATTTCCGTCCCATCCGGATAATTCTTTCGTGGTGGCTCGTTTCTTTTGTCTTAGACTGTATTTTCGTTGTGCTTTAAAATTTGGTAAGGGCGAGAGACAGGAGGTTGTAGCGGCGAACAGACAACGTTTTTTCTTAACCTGATATGCAAGCAATTCTTCAGATCTTTAGGAATGAAAACACTGGCGTCTCTATGGCGGGCTGCCGGTGTTGGGTGCAGCTTGTTGTTGTTGGGATGGCGGTCCGCTTGCGGAGAGGGACTGCTGTGGTAGACATCGCGGGAGTGCCCACTTCACCTGGCGGCGTGGTAGGAATACAGCAAGCGATGCCCAGAATGTTTCTCATTGGCATGGAAATTGTCGAATTTAGGCAAATATTTGTCATTCGCTGTTTGGTTGCTTGGAATTGAGGGTAACTGTACTCATGCCCATAAATTAAGGATAATGCTGATACATGGTGAAACACGCTCTGCTGGGCGGTTTTCGGGTTTAAATCACCTCGGGGTATGACCATGCTGTGCATTTGACCTGCGGTCGTCGCACAACGGCGATGGCACCAGTCCACATACGCAGAGGTGTGTTGGTGCATGTAAGTGTAGGGTGCAGCGAGTAAGTGTGCAGAAGTTTCCAGACGTGCTAATGGTGACTGTGTGTTGAAAATGGCTCAAAACACATTGATGACGTTACGAGGGGTAGAATACTAGGGCGACTGTGATCTCAAGATTATGGTAACGATTCCAGCAGACAGCAAACGTGTCCAGGCGCTACAGTAAGGGACGTCCACAGTGTAAAACACCACAAGAAGACCGATATCTCACCGTCAGTGCCCGCAGACTGCCACAGAGTACTGCAGGTAGCCTTGCTCGGGACCTTACCGCTGACAGACATGGTTTATTCGCCCACAGACCTGCAAGGTGCATTCCACTGACCCCTGGTCACAGGAGAGCCCGTAAGGCCTGGTGTCAAGAACACAGTACATGGTCATTGGAACAGTGGTCCCAGGTTATGTTCACGGACGAGTCCAGGTATATATAGTCTGAACAATGGTTCTCGCCGGGTTTTCATCTAGCGTGAACCATGAACAGATACCAACCCCTTAATGTACTCGAAAGGGACCTGTATGGAGGTCGTGGTTTGATGGTGTGGGGTGGGATTAAGATTGATGCACGTTCACCCCTGCATGTGTTTGACAGAGGAACTAACAGGTCAGGTGTATCGGGACGTCATTTTGCACCATTATGTCCGATTTCAGGGGTGCAGTGGGTCCCACCTTCCTCCTGATGGATGATAACGCACGGCCCCACCGAGCTGTCATCGTGGAGGAGTACCTTGAAACAGAAGATATCAGGCGAATAGAGTGGCCTGCCCGTTCTCCAGACCTAAACCCCATCGAGCACATCTGGGATGCTCTCGGTCGACGTATCGCTGCACGTCTTCAAACCCCTACAACACTTTAGGAGCTCCGACAGGCACTGGTGCAAGAATGGGAGGCTATATCCCAGCAGCTGTTCGACCGCCTGATCCGGAGTATGCCAACCCGTTGTGCGGCCTGTGTACGTGTGCATGGTGATCATATCCCATATTGATGTCGGGTACATGCGCAGGAAACAGTGGCGTTTTGTAGCACATGAGTTTCGGGACGGTTTTCTCAACTTATCACCAATACCGTGGACTTACAGATCTGTGTCGTGTGTGTTCCCTATGTGCCTATGCTATTAGCGCCAGTTTTGTGTAGTGCCACGTTATGTGGTACTACATTCTGCAATTATCCTTAATTTATGAGCATTAGTGTATTTTAACTGTGTTTCTCATCATGATGTTGTCCGAACTGCAGTTTAGGCGTAACATTGGCTGCATCAGTTGCATGTATTTATGGTTCACTTTTAATTTATTTCTGTTTGGTGTCCATTTTTATTTTCAAAGTCTCCTGTTTGTGTGTCACAATAATAATATGAAAGCAGAATTTCTGAGTAAGCACACAGCATATTTACAACTTGCAAATAAGTAGATAACATCGATGCACGAACACAACGTAAGCGATCGCACGCAGCACCAAGGATTCAGTGAAATTTGTCGCTTGGCACTAACTACCACTCCAACAAATTTATACAACAAGTCTCTTCAAATTTAATTCTCTTTGCTGTGCACAGCAGCGTTATCATCATTGGAAAAAAGAAAAGACCTTGCAAAGAAAGTAAATTAAACCCTGAAGAAAATAGAGGTTAATATGCCATAAATTTAGCTTTGACGCATTGAAAACGAATATCACGAATTTCAGTCTGAAGAGGGAAAATAACGTATTAAATTAAATGTGCGAGTACTTGCTACCCCTATACGTCGCGTAACAAACAAAATTTCTGTGAACTAATATTGATGTTCAGTTGAAGTGGTGTTAGGACACGAAAATACTTACACATAGAAAGCCATCAGCAGATTACGCTCTTAGACTCCTGTCGACAGCGTGTGACAGGCAGTTCCTTACTTTTGTATACATCCTCTAATTTATAACGTATTATTCCTTGTGATGAGTGAAACGTTCCATTTCGTCCGTACTTCGGATCTACTGTGACGTCGCGCGAATCGCTGTCGGCAATGTGGAGGGTGCGAGGCAAACTACGCATCGCACTGCTACGAAAATTTGATCGGAAAGCTGATTCGTGGACACAAAGTATTTCTGTGCATTGCAGTACTATGAACTCAGCATAAACAGACTTTTATTTTTACCCAAGAGACCCACTACTCACTACTCACAGAAAGATTCAGAGAAACGACCATTGCGTTGAAATGTTGAGGAAGAAATGGTGTCGGCAGTATTACTGGAAGTGTAAGGCCGTGAGCGAGCTGTGCTAGTGCGTGCGGAATTCCGTCACCTTCGGCATCTAGTGGGCCGAGATTTGCTTCATAACGACATAGCACAGCTGTTCCCAACCCGTCATTTCACCTCTATGCCCTGTACGAACGTATACACTCATCATTCTGCATATACTTTTAGAGTCACAACATCAGGAATGGTTATCAATACACCAAGTTCACCACAGGAACCCATCCCAGAAATAAGTAAACCAAAGTCGAGATAACTCTAGATTTTGAGAATGAGATTTTCACTCTGCAGCGGAGTGTGCACTGTGCAAGTGCGGGTAGAGCACTTGCCCGCGAAAGGCAAAGGTCCCGAGTTCCAGTCTCGGTCGGGCACACAGTTTTAATCTGCCAGGAAGTTTCAACTCTAGATTTTATTGCTACAATCATGCCCCATTTTGTATTGCTTTAGGGAACCGGAAGTAAAATCCTGCACTAATCATTCACGAAGCACACATTAAACGCTATGTTAATAATTTACGTAAAAATAACTACCCCAATGAATTTCCGTCATGAAGCAAGTTCTACGCTATTCATTTACAATAAACTCTTAAACTTGGCTGTAAGTTCAGCAACAGTAAACTTGGATAGGTTAAAAGAATCAGCCAACCGTTTGCAAATAAACGCTTACACACAAAGTCTTTGGCCTACGTTACTACAATTTTAAATTTGTCTGCTTCAGAAGGTGTTATGGACCTTATCGACCAACTAGTTGCAAATAAACGATTTTAAATTTGTCTTCTTCAGAAGGTGTTATGTCATATGTCCTTTATCAGCGTGTGATGTAACGAAGTCCATTACACCTTCTGAAGAAGACAGTTTTAAAATTGTCGAAACTATGTCAAGGGTTCTATGAAACTTTTATTTGAAACTGCTTGGCTGATTCTTTAAACCTCTTCAAATTAATCATTTACGTTCAAATTACTATGCCACAGAAAGATCGTACATAGGGAGACATTGTGCCAAACGAGTTAAACAATGGACACGCAACATTTCACCAAGGCAGTACATCAGTGTACTCTGATCTGTCGCTGACGTTGGTGCACATCCGCCGCTCACAAGTATCCAGCAACCAGTGTGGTTTTTCGAACTCTGTCGTCTCTATACCGGCTCACACAACCTGTGTGTGTGTGAGCCAATCAGGAGTGGGCACCTCCCTTTAAGCTACTTTATCGTTTAGAACTTTTATACATCAACTGCAGGATAGATAAGAGCAGTATATCTTCCCATATGACTTGAGGGAAGATAGACCCTCTCTGCCTATTCGTGCTGAAATAGTTACTCCTTTTATAGTAAAGAGTACAGAGTTCAGACTTGAGATTTGTGCAGTTCGTATTTCGGCAGTTACCAGCTTATTTAGGCGGGCAAGAAAAGGCGGTTGGGTGACGGACGCAGCTCTCAAGCGCTGCGGGGCTTCTTTGGACCCGATTGGCGCCGGTACGTCGAACGTTCTACAAAGGCCTATGTCTCCCTCTCACCCACTCTCCAGCCGGTCTCGTGGGGCTTGCGACCGTTGGCTTTGCGACCCGTGGCATCAACATGATGCTTCCACAGAGCACAGAACTAAGTAGCGGGTACTTTCCCGTGGCGAAGGACCGGAGAACGCGTGTCCGTTCCACCAACCCTTGAGTATCTACAGCGCCTAGCGCAGCACCAGTCGCGTTGCTGTTTTCTCTATGTTCCTTTGTTTAGTCACTACCTCATTTCGTCTTTCTATCGAGTCTTGCTTAGATTTGTTAGTTTCCAAGTTAACTATAACTTGTTCACTTTTCAACTGCTGTCAACAGAAAACAGAACTAAACCTTATTAACGACCAGACAAGACGAAAGACGAAAGGCATCCGACAGTACTCGACAGTACATGACTGACACATGCACCTCGGCGTTGTACAGTCACTTTTATACTCACAGTGAGTTACTACTTTTGCGTATTCTTAGCGTCTGCTGAACTGTACAGTGGTCGTGCAGATATACCTTATCAAAGAGTACACTCAGAGGGAGAAGTGTTGGTAAGCAACGTAGCTCTGCTCTATCGAGGAGAAAAACCGAAAGGTCCGCTGTCTTTTAACAAATGTAAATGTAGGATATTTCTGGTTGAGAGAGAGGACATTGTAACATGGCTTGCACACTTTTTTAGGAAAGGAAAAAGGTGCAAAGAAACCTACAACTATGATCCTGTGAACTGAACCCCAACTTGGAATTATTAGTTCGTAAAACAGTTTAATTTTAATTTTTTATTTCTCTCTCTAGAAGAATGTACGAGGGCAGTTCAATAAGTAATGCAACACATTTTTTTTCTCGGCCAATTTTGGTTGAAAAAACCGGAAATTTCTTATGGAATATTTTCAAACATTCTCGCTTCGTCTCGTATAGTTTCATTGACTTCCGACAGGTGGCAGCGCTGTACGGAGCTGTTAAAATGACGTCTGTAACGGATGTGCGTTGCAAACAACGGGCAGTGATCGAGTTTCTTTTGACGGAAAACCAGGGCATCTCAGATATTCATAGGCGCTTGCAGAATGTCTACGGTGATCTGGCAGTGGACAAAAGCACGGTGAGTCGTTGGGCAAAGCGTGTGTCATCATCGCCGCAAGGTCAAGCAAGACTGTCTGATCTCCCGCGTGCGGGCCGGCCGTGCACAGCTGTGACTCCTGCAATGGCGGAGCGTGCGAACACACTCGTTCGAGATGATCGACGGATCACCATCAAACAACTCAGTGCTCAACTTGACATCTCTGTTGGTAGTGCTGTCACAATTGTTCACCAGCTGGGATATTCAAAGGTTTGTTCCCGCTGGGTCCCTCGTTGTCTAACCGAACACCATAAAGAGCAAAGGAGAACCATCTGTGCGGAATTGCTTGCTCGTCATTTGGCTGAGAGTGACAATTTCTTGTCAAAGATTGTTACAGGCGATGAAACATGGGTTCATCACTTCGGACCTGAAACAAAACGGCAATCAATGGAATGGCGCCACACCCACTCCCCTACCAAGAAAAAGTTTAAAGCCATACCCGCAGCCGGTAAAGTCATGGTTACAGTCTTCTGGGACGCTGAAGGGGTTATTCTGTTCGATGTCCTTCCCCATGGTCAAACGATCAACTCTGAAGTGTATTGTGCTACTCTTCAGAAATTGAAGAAACGACTTCAGCGTGTTCGTAGGCACAAAAAT
This sequence comes from Schistocerca americana, assembly GCF_021461395.2. Lineage (NCBI taxonomy): Eukaryota > Metazoa > Arthropoda > Insecta > Orthoptera > Acrididae > Schistocerca > Schistocerca americana. Next base: position 186,581,039 of record NC_060119.1, read on the forward strand.
CTGAACGAACTTCTCCTTCTTCATGACAACGCAAGAGCTCACAAAACTTCAGTGGACTGTTCTTCCTCATGCACCCTACAGCCCCGATCTCGCACCGTCGGATTTCCATATGTTTGGCCCAATGAAGTATGCAATCCGTGGGAGGCACTACGCGGATGATGAAGAAGTTATTGATGCAGTACGACGTTGGCTCCGACATCGACCAGTGGAATGGTACCGTGCAGGCATACAGGCCCTCATTTCAAGGTGGTGTAAGGCCGTAGCATTGAATGGAGATTACGTTGAAAAATAGTGTTGTGTAGCTAAAAGATTGGGGAATAACCTGGTGTATTTCAATGCTGAATAAAACAACCCCTGTTTCAGAAAAAAAATGTGTTGCATTACTTATTGAACTGCCCTCGTATTAATGACACTTGTATTACACTTTCACTTGAGTTATTAGATAGTAACACAAGGTTTTTTCATTTCCTACGCTTTCCCGTTGAATATATCAAAAGCGAAAGTACCATTGTCTCCCACATAAACAGCTGTGTTCTTCGACTATAAAACTAGTTTTATTTTCCTGTTGTTCATTTCCATTGTTTTCTGTAGATATCTGTTAATAGAATGTATGTTTGTTCTATTTGCTGCACTTACATCAAGCACAGGTCAGAAATCGTGTTACATTTTGACTGAGTGCATATAAACTCCTCGTACATCATTCAAAACAACCAATAGCAGAACATTGCAACAGTTCACGGCGCGCTAAACTAAAACAGTAGTTGTGAAGTGAACAGGTTATACATAAACGAGCGAATAAATTCGGTAATATAGCTAACGTTGTGAACAAAATAATGTAGGTAACGTTGTGAACAAATAATATGTTTAACATTGTTTCCTGAAATACGCAGCACGCACTGAAAAAACAATCAGTGTTATGAGCTGATGGCTCCCGCTGTCTTTTCATTTCATTAAGTTATTATTTCATTTTGAACTTCGTTTTGTATCGGCAGCATACGAGAAAGAGGAATACGAGTCAGCTCCGCAATTCGCATAGCAGGCGGAAATAGATGCCAACCTCGACGCGGACAACCTATATTATATCTCACCTACATTTTCGAGAGCGGAAAGCGGTATCATTCTTCTTCCACAATTCAAAACAATTTCGATATGTTACCCATATTTCGTATCCAGCAATCTACGTCCTAAAACCCATCAGACGTACGCTGGTCAGTGACTACATTTTTCACTGAAAACTTTCAAAATATGCGCGGTGTTGTAGTTTACTTCGAAGTATCATAATAACTAAGGGCCATAACGAAACGAGTGCAAGTTTATTAAAAAGCTGCAATGTGTGGCTATAAGATGTGGAAAAATAACGTTTTCGTATCGAAAAAAAAAAAAATGGTTCAGATGGCTCTGAGCACTATGGGACTCAACTTCTGAGGTCATTAGTCCCCTAGAACTTAGAACTAGTTAAACCTAACTAACCTAAGGACATCACACACATCCATGCTCGAGGCAGGATTCGAACCTGCGACCGTAGCGGTCTCGCGGTTCCAGACTGCAGCGCCTAGAACCGCACGGCCACTTCGGCCGGCTCGTATCGAACAGTTTCCTCAGAATCGAATGAGGAAGACTGCATACATTATGTTATCAAAAGTATCCGTACACCCCAAAAAGATACGTTTTTCATTGTAGGTGCATTGTTCTGCCACCTACTGTCAGGTACTCCATATCAGCGACCTTAGTAGTCATTAGACATCGTGAGAGAGAAGAATGTGGTGCTCCGCGGAACTCACAGACTTCGAACGTGGTCAGGTGATTGGGTGTCACTTGTGTCATACGTCTGCGTGCGCGATTTCCACACTCCTAAACATCCCTAGGTCCACTGTTTCCGATGTGACAGTGAAATGGAAACGTGAAGGGACACGTACAGTACAAAAGCTACAGGCCGACCTCGTCTGTTGACTTATAGAGACCGTTGACAGTTGAAGAGGATCGTAAGGCGTAATAGGCAGACATCTATCCAGACCATCACACAGGAATTCCAAACTGCATCAGGATCCCCCGCAAGAACTACGACAGTTATGCGGGAGGTGAGAAAACTTGGATTTCATGGTGGAGCGGATGCTCATAAGCCACATATCACGCCGGTAAATGCCAAACGACGCCTCGCTTGGTGTAAGGAGCCGTAAACATTGGATGATTGAACAGCGGAAAAACGTTGTGTGGAGTGACGAATCGCGGTACACAATGTGGCGATCCGATGGCAGGATTTGTGTGTGGCGAATGCCCGGTGGACGTCATCTGCCAGCGTGTGTAGTACCAACAGTAAAATTCGCAGGCGGTGATGTTATGGAGTGATCGTGTTTTTCATGGAGGCGGCTTGCACCTCTTGTTTTGCTTGGCACTATTACGGCACAGGCCTACATTGATGTTTTAAGCACCTTGTTGCTTCCCACTGTTGAAGAGCAATTAGGGGATGGCGATTGCATCTTTCAACACGATCGAGCACCTGTTCATAATGCACGGCCTGTGGCGGAGTGGTTACATGACAGTAACATCCATGTAATGGACTAGTCTGCACAGAGTCCTGACCTAAATCCTATAGAACACCTTTAGGATGTTTTGGAACGCCGACTTCGTGCCTGGCCTCAACGACCGACATCGATAGCTCTCCTCAGTGCAGCATTCCGTGAAGAATGGGCTGCAATTCCGCAAGAAAACGTCCTGCACCTTATTGAGCGTATACCTGCGAGAGTGGAAGCTGTCATCAAGGGTAAGTAAGGGTGGGGCACCATACTGAATTCCAGCATTACCGAGTGAGGGGGGGGGGGGGGGGGGCACTAACTTGTACGCAATTTTCAGCCTGGTGTCCGGATATTTTTGACCACATAGTGCACTTAGTGTTTAACGCAGTTTAATGTGTCAAAAATCGGCCTCAGTTGCGAAATGTCGCCGGCTGGTGTGGTTGAGAGGTTCTACGCGCTTCAGTCTGGAACCGCGCTGCTGCTACGCTCGCAGATTCGAATCCTGCCTCGGGCATGGATGTGTGTGATGTCCTTGGTTGGTTAGGTTTAAGTAGTTCTAAGGTCTAGGGGACTGATGACCTCAGATGTTAAGTCCCATAGTGCTCAGAGCCATTTTTGCGAAATGTTACTGGTCTTTACCCAGGTTTCAGCTAGACTAATCTAGCCTTCTTCAGAAGCATAAAATAAACCAATACATGCCAGAATAAGGTACGGTGAAACATAAAAAGCTAAAGTACCGTAGTACCATGTCAAGCTACGTTACTTATCTGAGGAAAAGCCCCGGCCCCACTTCGTGAATAGCGGTCGGTTAGCCGTGGAAGCTACGTTGGAAATGGGCTGCAACATGTTAATAATTCGAACGCAGTTTATTTTAGGGTCAATAGTAATAAGTGACTGTACTCAAAACTGGCGGTAAGACTTTGTAGTCTGCTGGCAGAGGGTCAGAATCAAAAGAACTCCATTAATATCAGGATGAAAGCTCCGGGAGATCTTATGAAGTCGATTAAGAGAGCAAAGCTAGAGCCTGAGATTGAGATGAGGGATTCGGCTGGCTCGTCTTTTCATATCGCAGTCACTGCTTACACATTAGGCAGTGACCAGCGTTCTATCAGGTAAGTCCGTAGCTCGTGGTCGTGCGGTAGCGTTCTCGCTTCCCGCGCCCGGGTTCCCGGGTTCGATTCCCGGCGGGGTCGGGGATTTTCTCTGCCTCGTGATGACTGGGTGTTGTGTGCTGTCCTTAGGTTAGTTACGTTTAAGTAGTTCTAAGTTCTAGGGGACTGATGACCATAGGTGTTACGTCCCATAGCGCTCAGAGCCATTTGAACCATTTTGAATCTACCAGGTCAACACAGGCACTGCCGAGCGTGTGGCTATGAGCTGTTTTAAGTGTTCGACCCATGCAGCTTTATTTCATTGAATAGAGGAGATAAAACGACAGTGTCTGATAAAAAGTATCAGGACACCCCTACGCAATGCGGTATTGACAACTAGATGTCACGAGAGGAGGACCCGCCAATACAAAGGGAGGTGATGAGTATTGAATTCTCAGCAAAGAAATAGTAACAGTACAGTGGGACGATCGGAAGAACTCAATAATTTCGGACACGGACTAATCATTGAATGTCCCTGAGTAACAGTTCCGTCAGGGACATTTCAGCCTCTGTAAATTAGATCAAGTGGGCTGATGATGTTGTGATTGTGAAGAGGAGATAAAACGACAGTGTCTGATAAAAAGTATCAGGACACCCCTACGCAATGCGGTATTGACAACTAGATGTCACGAGAGGAGGACCCGCCAATACAAAGGGAGGTGATGAGTATTGAATTCTCAGCAAAGAAATAGTAACAGTACAGTGGGACGATCGGAAGAACTCAATAATTTCGGACACGGACTAATCATTGAATGTCCCTGAGTAACAGTTCCGTCAGGGACATTTCAGCCTCTGTAAATTAGATCAAGTGGGCTGATGATGTTGTGATTGTGAAGAGGAAGCGCAAAGGAATAACTGAGACGTGCTCTCTCCCAACTATGCGTTTTCGTGAACTTAGCTGTCTATCTGTGTTTGGTTTCCGCCCTTGTCGCAGTTACTTCGTGGTTCTTCTTCCTTCTACGTGTGGCAGCAGTGATGTGTATCGATATTTGCGCCATGTACCATCTTTGGTTTGGTGCATATAGTTTCCGGCAATGGGGTCTGAAGTGAGTCGGTTGGTTGTAGCGGACGAGGGAAGTTATCTCCGCGCGTTGCAATCGGCTGGGGCCGCTGGCAGCCCCTGCGCAGTGTCGGAGCGGGTGTGGAGATGTCCGATCGCTACGAGATTCGTGGTTCGCCGAACCAGGACGTCAGAGTTGAGTAGTGGTTTCAACTACCCAAGCCACATCTATCCATGTTGTGGTGGTTCGCTTCGGTGGTTTGCTGTTGGGGAGGTTTTCCGGTGAGCAACAGCGAGTGTTTCTACGGCTGAGATTTAGCCGCCATGCAGTGCAAAAAAATGGTTCAAATGGCTCTGAGCACTATGCGACTTAACTTCTGAGGTCATCAGTCGCCTAGAACTTAGAACTACTTAAACCTAACTAACCTAAGGACATCACGCACATCCATGCCCGAGGCAGGATTCGAACCTGCGACCGTAGCGGTCACGTGGTTCCAGACTGAAGCACGTAGGACCGCACGGCCACATCAGCCGGCCATGCAGTGCAATTAACTATTTTGGTCGACTACGATTTGAATGCACCAGTGGAATTTTCTGTCTTGTGGCCGTTAGTGTACTGGTTACCTGCCCTGGGCACTGTCGTAAATTCAGGCAGTGTTCTCTTGAACAAAGTTAACTATTACCGTGTTTCAAATTCAAGTGTACCAGCGGAATTTTCTGCCTAGTGGCCGTTAGTGTTCCGGTTACCTACTCTGGCCGCTAATGTAATTTCAGGCAGCGTCCGTTCCTCACCTGTTGTCGCAGTCCAACATGGTGTGTAATTTTGACAGCTAATACATACTCCATTGTGGATTTTCACGTTTGTAACATTGCCGGTTTGACTTCTCATGTACTGATTGACGGGAAGCAAGTCGTTGTGTCGGTTGGTCCGTGGCTGTCCGCTGGTTGGGTTCCGACGGATCAAGTGTAGTTGGGCTCACCACCTGTCTCACCTAAGTGAACGAGGGCAGACCGACCTCCCTGGAGGATTTCTGAGTGCCACCGGTGTTATTTGTTGTCAGCTATTTTAAATTTTAGGCTTATGGTTATTTGTTTGTTTTCTTAAAATATTGTAAAATTAATTTTTAAATTTATCTTTCAAGTTTAAACTCTGCGGCCTTCTGCCTTTAAAGATTATGGTAATATATTTTAAAATTTTGAAGTCTGATTGTGGCCCTCAGCCATTGCTATTGCAGCTTGCATATGTTGCTTCTTTAAATTACTTTATTACTATATTAAGTGGATTTTTATCTTGTTGATTTTTTAAGATTTCTTGTTGTTAAACATGCTGGCCGTCTGCCTTTAAAGGTCTATGGTAATATGTTCTAAAATTTTGGAACTTCATTGTGGCCCTCAGCCATTTGCATTGCACCTTCCGTATGTTGTTTTTGAATTATTTTATCGCTGTCTTAATTGAATTTTTATCTTGTTAAGATTTCTTGTTGTAAGCCTTCAGCCGTGTAAGAGTTGCATTCGGTACAGATTAGGCTATGTGCCACTTTGGTTGTAAAGGTTATTAAATTACAATAAATGACAGTTAGAAGCAGAAACTGACCTCAACCCTTGGCCTTTTCCACAATCCTATTACCTGTTCTGTCCAGCGGGTTTAGCGAGCGTTTCAATAACCACAACTGAAGCGAGGCCATCCACACCTCTTGCATTGGCGGGCAGCAACCGTCGAGCATTACGGATGCCGTTTGTAAAAATTTCCACCACAACTCGTGAGTTGCCACAGGCTACCAGTAATACAGCTAGCACAGTGACTGCGCGTAGGGAGTCAAAAAAGAATGAGGTACATCGGTCGGGCAGCTTCCCATAAGTCACACGTTTCTGTAGTCAGTGCTGTAGGGACGGTTCAGGTGATGTAAAGAGCGACGTCTCTAGACAGAGTATCACTGGGGACAAATGTCTTGGAGTCATGAATCGGGCTGCACCCTGTGCCAATCCGATGGGAGAGTCTGGGTTTGGTGAATGCCTGGAGAACGTCACCATCATGTATAGCGTCTATAGCGAGATGCAGAGGAAATTGTGTTACGGTATAGGATGTTTTCCGTGGTCAGGGTGTGGTCCCCCTATTGCGCTTAAAAAATGCTAAATGCGGAATAATATAAACATATTTTACAGCACTGTGTACTGTGTACGGTACAGGAATTTTTCGAAGTCCATGACTTTATCAGCATGACAGGGCACCATGTATAAATAGCATCTGTAAGGCGATGGCACGTGAAGAATAATAGTCGTGAAATGGACTGGCCTGCTCACAGTCGCGGCCTTAATTCAATGAACCATGTTTAGGGTGAGTCAGAATGCAGATTTTGTTCCATACATCAGAGTCCAAAATTACTACGTTCTCTGGTTTGGCGTCTTGAGGAAGAATGGGCTATCATAGTTCCACGGGCATTCAGACCCGTCATTGAAAGTCTCCCCAGCGGAGTTCAAGCCGTCATAAAGGCGAAGGGTGAACACACTTCATATTAATGTTCGCTAATAGATGTCGAGTTGCTTTTCATCAGATAGTGTATATCAAAGTTTGAGAACCATCGATATTTTGTGTTATTAATATTTATACTAATACATCGATTCCCCCTCCTCCCCCCCCCCCCCCCCCCATGAACCATGGACCTTGCCGTTGGTGGGGAGGCTTGCGTGCCTCAGCGATACAGATAGCCGTACCGTAGGTGCAACCACAACGGAGGGGTATCTGTTGAGAGGCCAGACAAGCGTGTGGTTCCTGAAGAGGGGCAGCAGCCTTTTCAGTAGTTGCAAGGGCAACAGTCTGGATGATTGACTGATCTGGCCTTGTAACAATAACCAAATCGGCCTTGCTGTGCTGCTACTGCGAACAGCTGAAAGCAAGGGGAATCTACAGCCGTAATTTTTCCTGAGGGCATGCAGCTTTACTGAGAGCTGCATCAAACCAGTCTCAGGACTGAAGACCACAACAACAACAACAACAACATCGATTTTAGTGTTGAAATATTTCAAACCGTTGTAAAGGCGAAGTACATGCACTGAATCGCCGAATTAACTGGTATAGGCATACGTATTCAAATAAAGATATAAGTAATGTACAACATGTACAAGAACCAAGAGGGTTGTAACGTATTACTATGTTTACGACGTTCCTCATCGAGCCAAATACGTTATCTCGCATTTATAGCTGCTTCTCTCACACAAATGATGATAAGAATTCAGAAATTCAGGGTCGCCACCAGCCCAAGCCTTTCCTAACCAATTAAAAAAAAACGGAGCTGGAAAATTATTAGTTTAATTACTTTAATAATTTAATCACAAGTACGCAAATTTCTTTAAGCAGCCAGATAAATAGCACTCCATGTCGTGCATAAAGCAACTTGATTACTTCATGATTGGAAATCGGAGTACGGGGGTAAGATAGACACCAAAGAATTTATCTTTCACGTAGATTATTTACTTAACTAAGTATTTGGTTGAACATCCTAACTACACGTAACTAGTGCCTGACTCGAAGTATTTAAGTAAGAATTACGTGAGAATGAAACAGACTACAATTTAACTAAAGCAAGAAGAAACACAGAAGACGGGGGTGGGAGACAATGATACTATCATCTCCTTTGCGTTCATACTATAAAAATATCTCAGTGAGATTCGCATTACGATTCTACGCATGCACTATTCTGGACAGAGGTTTAACCAATGCACGAGGTTGTGCGATAATTATTCAACATACTAACTGCGTCTGCTGCTTGCAAACGGCCGAACTAGAGCACGTGGTGCATTCCGCTTTGTAGAAAGCGCACGAAAGAACAGCTACTCTTGCAGAAATTATAGCTCATTAAACAAGCAAACTGTTAAAATAAAGCCTATTGCGGTGTCTTGGTGGACAAGAAGGGTCATTGATTACCAAACACGTGGCACAAAATCGACACACAAAGCTAAAGCAACCTCCACAAAATATAAGAGTAAAAATCATTAAAAATCATACTCGCTTCACACGCTTCAGTATTTCAACATAACAACATAACGAAGTCCTAACTCAACGTGCTTCCTATCACCTGAAACCCCCCGTAAGAGCTACTATCCGTACTCACCAAGCGTTCACCGAAGAGTGCCGCTTTTCCTTTCGAGATTGCCTAGCTCCCTGTGCAGCGGAAGCTACCAGAGGGGTAGCCCTCCGTCACCAACCTCACACACAAAAACAGCCTTCGACTAAGTGGGTAAACCTCTCTGTTCAGGTATTGAAAACCTAAGTTGGTCATCCTGTGCTCTCCTTCGAATGAGAAGCAACATCGTCTGCTCCCAGCAGACGATGACCGACTCAGCGTTTCCCACAAAACAAAACCGAAACCCCACATTGAAACACACATATAATATTCAATAGGCCTTATTTGAGTGCTCAGTCTTTCTGAAAGAGCTCATGAATTGAGCTAAAATCAGGTAGTAAAATTAATAAGTAGTACCGAAATCGACAAGCGTCTTATGAAACGACTTCACAGAGACGTTTCAGGGTGCAAGATGTCCGGAATTCTGAGAAAAATACGAATAAGCTATAGGATACAATAAGACTGGAAGACAGAGAACGAAGTACTGAGATTAAAACGTATGTAAGACAGGGATACAGTCTTTCGTCCCTGGTGTTCAATGTATACATCGAAGTAAAAATGACGGAAGTGAAAGGAAGGTTGATGAGTGGGATTAAAATTTGGGATCCCAAAGTGGACGAAGTTGATGACTTCTGCTATATTGGAAGCAAAATTATCCATGGCCAAGAAGTCGACTGGTACCTTAATTTGAGGAATAAGACTCTGAGAATGTATATTAGGACCACAGCATTGTATGATAGTGAGACATGGACAGTTGGAAAAACAGAAGCGAAGAGAATCGAAGTGTTTGAGATGTGGTGCCACGAAAAATGTTGAGACTGAGATGGACTGATAAGATAAGAAATGAGGAGGTTCTCCGCAGAACAAGTGAAGGAAGAAACATATGGAAACCAATGAAAATAAGAAAGGATAGGGTAATAGGCCATGTGTTACGGCATCAGGAAATAACCTACGTAGTACGAGAGGAAACTGTACAGGGTAAAAACTATAAGGGAAGACGGAGATTTTAATTTGTCCAACAAATAATTGAAGACATGGGATGCAAGTGCTACTTTTAGATGAAGAGGTTAGTACAGGAGAGAAGTTTGTGGTGGCCTGAATCAAACCAGTCAGCAGTAGATTGTTGACTTAAAAAAAAAAGAAGAAAGCGCTGTAAAAATGTGGTGGGTAACAACTTTGTATAGAAAGTTCCTGACAGGATGGCGTCTCGAACCTATGTACAATAACCTGAAGAGTGGAAGATTCTATCTGGAACCACCATCTTCACTGTGCCTAAGCTGTTTTTCCGCTGCATCCTTTCTTCCAGATTGACAGTCCAGCAAAGTCAACATGAGGGTGTCTCAGGAGCCTGGAAAATAAGCGTAAATGTGATTCGGCCGCAGTGCTGTTCCAGAACCAAATGTCGCAGTAAAAGCACGTTGGCCAGTAAGCTCGCCGAAGGATGCGCCATCAGCGAAAGCCAGCTTGTCGCAACACGCCGCCATAGTCCTGACGTCACACTGCTAATGATCCCGCCGCAGCCTGTCGGCAGAGATGTTAGCCACGTGCGCACCTGAATAAGCTTCCAACACGGATATCGGCGCGACTACGTTCTCCATCACTCTCGACTGTCCTTGAGTACAGAGGAAGTGCGTAATACCACAGAGGCCAGAAACGTGCAGAATAGCTGTTTCAGTACCTGAGCTAGACGGATAAATTTGCACAATGGCAACACATAACACTTGTGAAGCGAACCCATTACGCACTACTTCGTACACAGGAACGACACAAATAGGAAATCTTGGGTGACACTGACGATAATAAACAAATAATCAAAAAGTTGCGTCGCAACCATTATCCACATCATACGTGCTGTAATCTGCCGCGAATGATGGTTACCAAACTGAGACAACTAACTTTAATGAACCTAACATTCCAAAACGTCAGACCAAAATCTATCGACAACTGCTAGTACGCAAATAGCGAGTTATCTGCTGCCACTAAGCAGGTACTGACAAAATATGTTGCACTTTTTACGGAACGAGGGACTTTCTACAGTGGTACCTGCTTAATGCAAATTAATGTTTGCTATGTACGAAGAAGTAGAGACGCAATATCGCTCGCTAGTCGTAGAATGCGTACCTAAAGACTTTAAAGTTGCACAGGTCACGCCAGTACTCAACAGAGGAAATAGGAGTAATCCGCTGAATTACAGGGTTACAGACTCTATGGAGTTAGTGACAGATACAAACTATTAAGGAGACAATAAGAGCAGCCCCCTCATACTGTTTGCAAATGGTTCAAAATGGCTCTGAGCACTATGCGACTTAACTTCTGAGGTCATCTGTCCCCTAGAACTTAGAACTAATTAAACCTAACTAACCTAAGGACATCACACACATCCATGCCCTAGGCAGGATTCGAACCTGCGACCGTAGCGGTCGCTCGTTTCCAGACTGTAGTGCCTAGAACCGAAGGCCACTCCGGCCGGCCTGCAAATGGCTCAAATGGCTCTGAGCACTATGGGACTTAACATCTGAGGTCATCAGTCCCCTAGAATTTAGAACTACTTAGCCGGCCGGAGTGGCCGAGCGGTTCTAGGCGCTACAGTCTGGAACTGCGTTACCGCTACGGTCGCAGGTTCGAATCCTACCTCGGGCATGGATGTGTGTGATGTCCTTAGGTTAGTTAGGTGTAAGTAGTTCTAGGTTCTAGGGGACTGATGACCTCAGAAGTTAAGTCACATAGTGCTCAGAGCCATTTGAACCATTTTTTTTTAGAACTACTTAAACCTAAGAAACCTAAGGACGTCACACACATCCAGGCCCGAGGCAGGATTTGAACGTGCGATCGTAGCGGTCGCCCGGTTCCAGACTGAAGCGCCTAGAACCGCTCCGCCACACCGACCGGCTACTATTTGCAGATGATGCTTCATTTTCCATGATGCGAAACGTGGCATTTCACTGTAAATAACGAAAAGTGTGAAGTCATCCACCTGAGTACCAAAAGGACTCCTCTTAATTTAAGTACGCGGTAAATCCCACAAATGTAAACGCTGTGAATTAAACTAACTACTTGTGGTTAATAATTACGAGTAACTGAAACTGGAATGATCACAAAGACAATGTTGTGGGGAAAGCGAAGCTAAGAGTGTGATTTATTGGGCAAACACTTAGAAAATGCAATAGGTCTACTGCATAGATTGCCTACACTTCTGGAGCATTGCTGCGCGGTATAGGATCCGCATCCGATAGGACTGACGGAGGACATCGAAAAAGTTTGACGGGCAGCTCGTTTTGTATTATCGCGAAGTTAGGGGAGAGAATGCCACGGATATGATATGCGAATTGGGGTGACAATCACTGAAACAAAAGTCGTTTTCGTTGCAGCAGAATCCCTTCATGAAAGTTAAACTTTCTCCTCTGAAATCGAAAATATTTTATTGATGTCCACCTATGTAGGGAGAAATAATTATCAAAATGAAATAAGAGGAATCAGACCTTATTTGGAAAAATTTAAGTGTTCGCTTTCCCCGCGCTCTATTGGAGAGTGGAACGGCGAGAAACAGCTTGAAGTTGTTTTGATGAAATCTCTGCCATCCGCTTAATTGTGAATTGCAGAATAATCGTGAGGATGTAGATCTAGACGTAGATCAAGTAATTTGTGATAGAACTGATGGGTTCCAATCAAATAATATACAGCATGTTATTCACGGAGAGAACTCTACAGTAGTGAAATAATCCCTGACGTACTACCCAAATGGAGCGTTATACGACCTTTACTACACGCATTATATGTAAATAACCCAGTGAAAAGCGTCGGAGACTTCAAGACGCGAAATACAGGAAGACCTTTAGAGGATCAACACTTTGTTGCAAGTCTTGGCAGCTGCCCTCGACATAAACGAATGTAACGTACTGCACTCAAATAGGCGGGAAGCCCGTTATTGCTTAATTGTACATTTCCCGAACGATAACATAAGGAAAACATTATCTTTACACTAGACGCTGCCAGAAGACAGGAAAAGCGATGACTGGAAAAATATGGCTGTGGACGGACGGCAGAACACTTATACATCCAAACAATTCTTTTCACCGTTATTATTGACACTAACATAACAGACAAAAGGCCGAAATACCGAATTCGGTCTTTAGAATTTGGCTTCCCGCGGAAAATCGTAACACAGTCCCTTATTTCAGTCATCGTGCGATCGTCGAAACGGCAGATATTTAGATAACCAATCTCTGAATAGTAAAGCAACTACAGTCGCTTAGTACTGGAAAGGCAGCAGGTCCACACGAGATACTTATAAGATTATACAGAGAAAATGTGAAAGACCTTGCGCGCTACTGGTAGCAGTTTACCGTAGATCGCTGTGGCACCGAAGGACGCTTAGCGACTAGGAAAAAGCGCAGATCATTCCCGTTTTCAAGAAGGATCGTAGCACAGATGCACAAAATTATACACCTATATCGTTGACGACGCCCCACCACTGAACCATGGACCATGTATCATACCGTTGGTGGGGAGCCTTGCGTGCCTTAGCGATACAGATAACCGTACGGTAGGTGCAACCACAACGGAGAGGTCAGACAAACATGTGGTTCCTGAAGAGGGGCAGCAGCCTTTTCAGTAGTTGCAGGGGCAACAGTCTAGATGATTGACTCATCTGGCCTTGTAACATCAACAAAAACAGCCTTGCTGTGCTGGTACTGCGAATTGCTGAAAGCAAGCCGTAATTTTTCCCAAAGGCATCCCGCTTTACTGTATGGTTAAATGATGATGGGTTCCTCTTGGGTAAAATATTTCTGAGATAAAATAGTTTCCCCTTCGGATCTCCGGGTGGGGACTACTCAGGAGGGCGTCGTTATCAGGAGAAACAAAACTGGCGTTCTACGGATCGGAGCGTGGAAAGTCAGATCCCTTAATCGGGCAGGTAGGTCAGAAAAATTAAAGTAGAGAAATGGGTAGGTTAGATAAAAGTTGGATATAGTGGGAATAAGTGAAGTTCGGTGGCAGGAGGAACAAGAATTCTGGTCAGATGAATACAGCGTTATAAACACAAGTCAAATAGAGGTAATGCAGGAGTTGGTTTAATAATGAATAAAAAAGGCAGCGGATAAGCTACTACGAACAATATAGTGAACGCATTATCGTAGCCAAGAAAGACACGAAGCCCACGCCTACCACACTGGTACAAATTTATATGCCAACTAATTCCGCAGATGATGAAGAGATTGAAGAAATGTGTGATGCGATAAAAGAAATTATTCAGATAGCTGAGGGAGACGAAGATTTAATAGTCATGGGGGACTTAAATTCGATAGTAGGAAAAGGAAGAGAACGTAGTAGGTGAATATGGGCTGGGAGCAAGGAATGAAAGAGGAAACCGTCAGGTAGCATTTTGCACAGAGCATAACCTAATCATGGCTAACACTTGGTTTCATGGCTAACACTTGGTTTAAGAATACGTCGTATACGTGGAAGAGGCCTGGACACAATGGAAGGTTTCAGATAAATTATGTAACGGTAAGACAGAGATTTAGGAACCAGGTTTTAAATTGTAAGACATTTCCAGGGGCAGATGTGGACTCTGACCACAATTTATTGGTTATGAACTATAAATTAAAACTTCAGAAAGGTAGGTTCAAAATGGCTCTGACAACTATGGGACTTAACTTCTGAGGTCATCAGTCCCCTAGAACTTAAAACTACTTAAAACTAACTAACCTAAGAACATCACACACATCCACGCCCGAAGCAGGATTCGAACCTGCGACCGTAGCGGTCGCGCGGTTTCAGACTGTAGCGCCTAGAACCGCTCGGCCATTCCGGCCGGCGCAGAAAGGTAGGAATTTAAGGAGATGGGACCTGGATAAACTTAAAGAACCAGAAGCTGCAGAGAGTTTCAGAGAGAGTATTAGGGAGCGACTGACAAGAACAGGGGCAAGAAACGCAGCAGAAGAAGAATGGGTAGCTCTGAGAGATGAAATAGTGAAAGCCGCAGAGGATCAAATAGGCAAAAAGACGAGGACTAGTAGAAATTATTGGGTAACAGAAGAGATATTGAATTTAATAGGTGAAAGGAGAAAATATAAAAATGCAGGAAATGAAGCAGGCAAAAAGAAATACAAACTTCTCAAAAATGATCGACAGGAAATGCAAAATAAGCAGGGCCTGCTAGAGGACAAATGTAAGGATTTAGGAGCATGTATCACTAGAAGTAAGACAGATACTGCCTACAGGAAAATTTAAGTGACCTTTGGAGAAAAGAGAACCACCTTTATGTATACTACGAGCTCAGTTGGCAAACCAGTCCTAAGCAAAGAAGGGAAAGTAGAAAGGTGGAAGGAGTATATAGAGGGAGATGTACTTCAGGGAAATCTTGTGGAAATGGAAGAGGACGTAGATGAAGATGAATCGGGAGACGTGATACCTGCGTGAAGAATTTGACAGAGCACTGTAAATCCTAAGTCTAAAAGACCACGAGAGTAGACAACATTCCATTGGCACTACTGATAACCTTGGGATAGCCAGCCCTCACAAAACTCTACCATCTGGTGAGCAAGATGTATGAGACAGGCGAAATATCCTCAGACTTCAAGAAGAGTATGGTAATTCCAGTCCCAAAGAAAGCAGTTGTTGACAGGTGTAAAAATTTCCGAACAATCAGTTTAATAAGTCACGGCTGCAAAATACTAACACGAATTCTTTACAGACGAATGGAAAAACTGCTAGAAGCCAAAATCGGGGAAGATCAGTTTGGACTCCGTACAAATGTTGGAAACGTGAGGCAATACTGACCCTACGACTTATCTTAGAAAATAGATTAAGGAAAGGCAAACCCTCATTTCTAGCGTTTGTAGAGCTAGAGGAGACTTTTGACATTGTTAACTGAAATACTTTCTTTCAAAATTCTGAATGTGGCAGGGGTAAAATACAGGGGGTGGAAGGCTATTTACAATTTGTGCAGAAACTAGATGGCAGTTACAAGAGTCGAGGGGCATGAAAGGGAAGCAGTGGTTGAGAAGGGAGCGAGACAGGGTTGTAGCCTATCCCCGGTGTTATTCAGTCTGTATACTGAGCAAGCAGTAAAGGAAACAAAAGAGAAATTTGGAGTAGGAATTAAAATCCATGGAGAAGAAATAAAAACTTTGAGGTTCGGCGATGACATTGTAATTCTGTCAGATACAGCAAAGGACTTGGAAGAGCAGTTGAAATGAATGGACAGTGTCTTGAAAGGAGGATATAAGATGAACATCAACAAAAGCAAAACGAGGATAATGGAATGTAGTCAGATCAGTTTGTGCTGAGGGAATAAGATTAGGAAATGAGACACTCAAAGTAGCAGATGGGTTTTGCTATTTGGGGAGCAAAATAACTGATGATGGTCGAAATAGAGAGGAAATAAAATGTAGACTGGCTATGGCAAGGAAAGCGTTTCTGAAGAAGAGAAATTTTTTAATGTCGAATGTAGATTAAAGTGTCAGGATGTTTTTTCTGAAAGTATTTATATGGAGTGTAGTCATGTACGTAAGCGAAACATGGGCGATAACTAGTTTGGGCAAGAAGAGAATAGAAGCTTTTGAAGTGTGGTCCTACAGAAGAAGGCTGAAGATTAGATGCACAGATCACGTAACTAATGAGGAGGTATTGAATAGAACTGGTTAGAAGAGGAATTTGTGGCACAACTTGACTGTAAGAAGGGATCGGTTGGTAGGACACGTTCTGAGGGATCTAGGGATCGCCAGTTTAGTACTGGAAGGAAGCGTGGAGGGTAAAAACCGCAGAGGGAGACCAAGAGATGAATAGACTAAGCAGATTCAGAAAGGTGTAGGTTGCAGTAGGTACTGGGAGATGAATAAGCTTCCACGGCATAGAGCGGCATGGAGAACTGCATCAAACCAGTCTCTGGACTCAAGACTACAACAAGACAACAATCGTTGACGTCAATCAGTTGCCAGTTGTGGAACATGTTTTGTTCTCAAGTATTGTTCTATAAAATTCAACATGGATGCGGAAAACAGAGATCTTGTTAACTCAGCTCGCTCTGTTCCTCCATGAGATCCGTTACACTGTCGACAACGGGGCTCAGTTGGACGCCGTGTTCCATGACTTCAAGAAGGCGTTTGACACGTCTCCCACTACCGGTTAGTGAAAAAAAAATACAAACTTTTCGAGTATCGGACCGAATTTGCGACTGGTTTCAAGTCCTCCTTGCAGACAGAACTCAACAGGTCGCTCTCAAGGGAACAAAATCGACAGAAAAGGCAATTTCCAGAGTACTCCAAGGAAGTTTGATGGGACTGTTGTTATTTACAATGTGTATAAATGATCTACAAGAAAGCATGGGATGCTCTTTATGATTATCCGCAGAGGATGTGGTTGTCTATACTAAAGTGTCAACGGCAGAAGGCAGAACGAACTGCAGAGGACTGATGAATGGTGCAGGCTGAACGTAAATATAGGAAAAGAAAGCCAGCGCTGTAAAATTACGCTGCTGGAAACGCTGTCTACCATAAAATATCTAGGAGTGTCTATCGAGAGCGACAGTAAGTGGAATGACCACAAAAAACAATTAGCAGAAGAAGCAAGAAGCAGACGCCAGACTAAGATTCGTAGGAACAAACTCAAGTAAATGTAACTCGTCCATGAAGTAAGGGGCTTATAACACTCTTGTTCGACGGATGCTTAACTGTTGTTCGTCAATATGGGATCCTTATCAGGTGGATCCGATAGAAGAGATAGAGAAGATCCAACGTATAGGGGTTCGTTTCGTCATGAAATCGTTTAGTCGTTGCGAGAGCGTTACGGAGATGCTTAACAAACTCCACTGGGAGACATTCCAAGATATGTGTTGCGGATCACGGAGAGTCTACTACTGAAATTTCGATATAGCACTTTCGGAAAGAGTTGGACAACATATTCCTTCCTCCACATACATCTTTCGCAATGGCCACGACGAGAAAATTCTACAAATTATAGCTAATGAAGAGGCTTAGCGACAATCATTCTTCCCACGCGCCATTCGCGAGTGGAACAGCGGAGGAGGGCTCAGTTAGTGGTTCCAGACGTACCTTCCGCCACACGACATTCATCATTAGGTGGCTTGCGGAGTACGATGTAAATGTGGATGGGCTCATCTCGCGTGTCGATGCATTTATTTCAGTGTAACTCCTTCAGCTGAACCTCTGTTTTTCTAAAAGGAAGATTCGGAATGAACATTGTTAGATGCCATGAGTTGTCTGATTTTACACCTGATTGATGCAGTTAGGCTTTAGATCACTTCTCTATAGGTAATGCTGATTACTTAAGTCACGCAACGGAATTAAATACAAGGCGATCTATTATCGGGGCCTGAGTGCGTGTCACTGAACTTTCTATTACTCCTAGTTATGGACAAGGGATTCACTTTGAAAGTAAAAACATTGAGTAAAGTATATTTGTAATTGCCCGCCCGGTTAGCCGTGCGGTCTAACGCTCGACTTCCCGGGCGGAAAGGAGCGCCTGGTCCCCGGCACGAATCCGCCCCGCGGACTTTCGTCGAGGTCCGGTGAGACGGCCAGTCTGTGGATGGTTTTTAGGCGGTTTTCCATCTGCCACGGCGAATGCGGGCTGGTTCCCCTCATTCCGCCTCAGCTACACTATTGCTGCGCAAACAAGTTCTCCACGTACGCGTACACCACCATTACTGTATAACGCAAACATAAGGGTTACACTCGTCTGGCATGAGACGTTCCTTGGGGTGTCCACCAGGGGCCGAACCGCACAATAACCCTGAGTTCAGTGTGGGGCGGCGGAGGGGTGGAGTTGTGGACTACTGCGGCTGTGGCAGGGACGGAGCCTATCCGTCGTTTCTAGACCCCCGGTTAACATACAATACAATATTTATAATTTATTCCACAGCTGACATATTAAATCTTGAGGGGAGTAAACAGTCAGTTTCAATTCAGATAGTAGATAGATGGTCTTATTAATGACGGTAATTAGTTGACAGCAGGGTACTGAGATGGAGGACGGGTGATAGATTGGTTTTTAACCATTTACTATTACTGTTATTAAATCGAGAAGTTACAAGTAAATAACAGGTATGCAGTGACTGCAAGGCGTGAAGACGACAGCAAGTAAAAACAGGAGTCTTACAGGGGAAGCGTGACGTATAGAGGGTTGGTCGCCTCCGTACAAGTTAACAAGATATCGCACCTACCCGTCCCTATCAACTTGGTGCGGCGATGTATTCTTACTGTAAGCAGCGGTGGTCGGCATCGAGCCATAGTGAAGTAACTAGAGAGGGCCCACCATCTATGGCGGTCGCCTGTGCCCTCCGCTGAGATCATCCATCTACGAATCTCTGGGTCTGACAGTCTGACCCTGTATGTAAGTTAATGTCCCAAAACCGAATGTCCAAAAACGCACTCCTGCAAAACTGTCAACAGTTTTTCGCACTCCTACAATTTCCGGCCAGTCAGCCAATATGCCATCAACATTGGCCAATGGTATAATTCTGTAATGGGTTTCACACTCCCGCCAGCGACTCAATAAAAACTTCTCTCCATATGCACTTCTTTACCGCTCTTCTAAAAATAGGAACTCAGGACCTACGTCATAGGCCGTTTACCAATGATGACAGAATGTGCTTTTCCCATCGGCGCAATTTCGCCGTCGTGGGGAAACAAAAAGGAAAAGAAAGTCCTACTCTCTTCCCAATGCCTTGTTGGGCCACCGCCATGCAATAAAGTCATAGTCGGCTGCGTTTCTTGTGCGTTTCCCCAAGATGTTATCTGTGACTGAAGCCCTCGCTTTTGCACAAGCAGGGTAGTGTTTCTCTGAAATTAGTCACATCACTTGTGCAGTTTGTCTCATTAACCCGAAGGCGCAATGTACGGCCCACAGCCTACGGAGTGGGGGAAGCAGTGCAGGCTACGTTTTTTGCGCTGCTACTGCGTGCTGTGCCGCCGTATTGTCCTCATCTCTGATGTTCTCCCGCACAGTGCTGATTTGGTGACTCTCCAGACATTAGGACAAAGCTCTATTTTTCTGCTTTCCCTTGGTCATGGATTAACTACCAGCTTGTGAAGGATGCCGTCTCCTATGACCCAAGAGAATGACCCCCATGGTGGCCTCTCCCTCACCCTGGTGCTCGCCCATCCCTGACAGCACAGCATCTGCCTGTACACACCTTTACACGGTATGCATGACATTCCAACAGGAAAAGAAAGCACAGAGAGTTGGTACTGTCCCTGCAACCACCGTCATATCATTCCTTAAGCTACTATGAGCAGTTGGCACATTTGATCATATTACTACACTTATCCATTCCATCACCACTTACATGGATTAGATGTGGTTAGCACATGACTCCCTCCTCTCAGTTCAGATTTTGCATAAAATGTGACATACTGAAAAAATGCTAGAGTGACATCTCCACAGTAAAATTTTTTAAGGTACATGCATCCTACTTGTTATTGTCTTCCTACATCAGAATGGTGAATGAGCCGTGGTGTAGCTCACATTGGGGCTTTTTATAGGTTTCTGTCCTCTGTTGGAGGCCAGAACGTATCGCTTAGTTGATATGGTTGCGGTTGTTTGTCTTCTTCTCGTGTTGCCTGGAGCCCCTTGGTTTCACAAGCGTTGCCTGTCTGATAGTGGCAGCAGCGGCGGTTATCGATATGTAGTAACTGTGCCCCTATCTTTGGGGCGACGTCGTGGTTCTTCCGGGTCGGATGAGTGTGCAGTTCGGTTGGGGACTCAGGAGGAACCAGGTCCGCATAGTGCGAGAACACGCCGGGACCGCTGGTGGCGCACATGGACTGCCGGAACAAAGGCCTGTGGTCACGAGGGTGCACGATCTCTTCGTAAACCGGATCCTGCAAGTTTTGAGTGCATTTGGAATCAAGTAGAGAAAACCTCCACCATTGTGAGATCTTGCGATTCTCCTGTGACTTGGGTTCGTGTTGTAGTGTTGCCGACGTGAGGAGCAGTGAGTGGAGTGCTTGGGGAAGGAGGATCTTATTAGTTTTCCTGGACTTCTAATTACTATTTATTGAGCTCAGTTTGTTACTATTTGTTAAGTTCAGCCAACGATATTTTACCTGCCTCGTGGCCGCTAACACCCCTGCCCTGAGGGTTAGTGTATGTAACGGCAGTGTACGTTTCCTTGCCTTGCCGCTGCAGTCTGGTGAGGCGTGTAGTTTTGGCAGCTTTCTTCATTGTAGGTTGGTTGGTGATTCTTTTACTCTGGTGGTCGTGATTCCTTGCTCATTCAGGGCGCTCTAAGCACAGTATTTTGTGGGCGGAGTCCAGGCCACTGGTTCTGGCTTTGGCGTATTTTTACATCTTTGCATGTGGTTTATCGGACGTCAGGTAGCCTTAGCAAGATTATCATTAGTCATTCGTTAGACTGCCACTAGTCTGAGTTACCGTCTTGTGAAGTGAAAACAACTCTTGGCTGCCTATCTCATAGCTCATGGAAGTGTTTTTTTTGCCGGACCTACTCAGAGGTCGATTCCTGGTGCACTGTCTGTGACTGGCTCTTGTGTTTTATTATTGTACAGGGCTATTAGAAATGATTGAAGCGATTTCATAAATTCACTGTAGCTCCATTCATTGACATATGGTCACGACACACTACAGATACGTAGAAAAACTCACGAAGTTTTGTTCGGCTGAAGCCGCACTTCAGGTTTCTGCCGCCAGAGCGCTCGAGAGCGCAGTGAGACAAAATGGCGACAGGAGCCGAGAAAGCGTATGTCGTGCTTGAAATGCACTCACATCAGTCAGTCATAACAGTGCAACGACACTTCAGGACGTAGTTCAACAAAGATCCACCAACTGCTAACTCCATTCGGCGATGGTGTGCGCAGTTAAAGCTTCTGGATGACTCTGTAAGGGGAAATCAACGGGTCGGCCTGCAGTGAGCGAAGAAACGGTTGAACGCGTGCGGGCAAGTTTCACGCATAGCCCGCGGAAGTCGACGAATAAAGCAAGCAGGGAGCTAAACGTACCACAGCCGACGGTTTGGAAAATCTTACGGAAAAGGCTAAAGCAGAAGCCTTACCGTTTGCAATTGCTACAAGCCCTGACACCTGATGACAAAGTCAAACGCTTTGAATTTTCGGCGCTGTTGCAACAGCTCATGGAAGAGGATGCGTTCAGTGCGAAACCTGTTTTCAGTGATGAAGCAACATTTTTTCTTAATGGTGAAGTGAACAGACACAATGTGCCAGAGCTGCGAGCTCGCATCAACGATGCTTTCGAACTCATGGATGGGGACATGCTGCGCCGAGTGTGGGAGGAACTTGATTATCAGCTTGATGTCTGCCGAATCACTAAAGGGGCACATATCGAACATTTGTGAATGCCTAAAACAACTTTTTGAGTTTTTGTATGTGTGTGCAAAGCATTGTGAAAAATCTCAAATAATAAAGTTATTGTAGAGCTGTGAAATCGCTTCAATCATTTGTAATAACTCTTTATTTGCTGTTTTATTGTATGTTTCTAATTTTTATGTAATTGCTATTCTTGGCGTTGCAGCAGGTTTAAATGATTGTGATACCAAGTTTACCATCATTTTGTCTCACCCGTCTGGTGATCAGTTGCCTGTCTTTTTAAATTAACCTTGCTATTGCATTGCTGTTTCACAGTATGTTTGTTACATTTTTTATAATTGCCATTCCTGGCGTTAAAGGCCTGCAGCCCTGACGGTGGTTACTTGCCTTAAAATTCTGAATGGGATCACATAGGCTGGTTTTTAAAACATTATTAGCTGTGTTTGTATTTTATGCTCATTTGGTAAATTGCAACATACTGAAAGCACTATTAATTAGGCATTTGTTTATTCCTTCATTAATAACGTGTGATATCTTTCTTTATTGATGAGTATGGAATTACCGTTTTAAAATAAATGTAGGTAATTGCCAAAGGGAACCAACAGTAACTGATTATGGCGCCATCCACAATCGTAACCGAATCTTGCCTTCCTTGACTACCAGGTTTCAGTGAAGGATAGGTGAAAGCAATACACCTTTTATCCTTGTCAGTACAACAAACATACAAATATATAAATGAAATTTTACTCATTCACACTCGTGGGAACCACTGTTGCCATTCACACTTAATACTGGGCACATTTCTGAGACTAATTTACTTGATGTTGTGGAAGACATCTCAATCTCACAAACTTTGCTCAACAACAATGTAATAACAGATCGAAGTAAAATGAAACTGTGCCCAGAAGTTTTCTAAATGCACTCACACCTTAATGGAAAGTACAATTTACTGTTACAATATGTCTGTCTTCCAATTCCTTAATAGTAATGATTGTCCCTAGTATCACACATCCTCCAACTAGTTAAACAGATAAAAGGTTGGTGACATAAGGTCCAGACAGTTTTACTAACATATTATCTCATTACCGAATTCTTTATAAAAACGTATATTAGTTACATTTACATTCTCAATGTATAAAATTGCACGAATGAACACAACTAAAAAATCATAATGTTACACAAACATTATGTACTCGTAGGAGGACCGAAATATATTTTCTCTGAGCACTATTTACGCGGCCTCTAACACGGGCCATGGGTTCCATTTTAGACTGAGAAGTGCAGTGGAGAAGTGGACTGGGAGAGGAGCTTTTATGGACCAACTGGAGGGAGGCTGAATAATGTAAAATTACATAATTGGTCAGGGAATTGTAGGGACACCAAAAACTGTCACCAGTAATAGAGGAGTGCCTTTTTTGGACATTCAGGTTTGAGATACAGGTTTGAGCAGTGGGGGTTAGATATTCACATACATTCGGTCTTAGATTACGGAATAAGACACATTTGAGGTCAGACAATCGGAACCAGAGGTTTATAGAGAGATGGACTCAAAGGAGCGTACTCCCGACTGGCGAAGATGGAGGACCCCCTCAAATTATGCCACAATGGTTTCACACTGACCTCAACTGTTTACAATAAGAATACATCGCCACAGCAGCCTGATAGCGATGAATAGGAACAGCAACTGGAAAGGTTGGAAAGACACATAAATGTGGTAGAAAACCGAGTAGAAGAAGTCGAAGAACATACTGAACTGCAGTTGGGTAAGGCAATGGATAATTTGATGGAATGAGCACGCAGAGTCAAACAGCCCTGGTCTCAATAGGTGAGAGACAGGAAGTACAGTTGCTAACAGAGCTCAAAGAGAAGCAGGAGGTAGGTAATAAGAAACAACAGACACGAATAGAACAGTTATCGAAACAGAACAACTATTTGACATCACAAGAATCAGGGACAACAGCTACAAGTTGTAGTATAGAGTGGATCAACAGTAGCGTGCCACTAAGAAGTGTTACCGATTTCAAAGAGACAGAGAGGATGGGAAAGCATGGAGAGAGTGACTGTATCGGAGTCATGAGGGAACAGTGAAGTGCACAGAATGGAGTCATTCAACCAGACAGAGACACGTAGGCTTGAGCTGTTTGGTTACGAGCACTACTTGTCGTTATGGAAGTACCTTGTATTCAAGGAGAACGGGAACATCTTCCACACCAAGGCTTGGATTGAACAGTTCGCTAATTGAAACCCATTATCTTGGACACTGATGCAAAACTTGAATACGTTGTAGTTTATTTAATGGAGAAAT
The DNA here is from genome assembly GCF_021461395.2 of Schistocerca americana. Classification (NCBI taxonomy): domain Eukaryota; kingdom Metazoa; phylum Arthropoda; class Insecta; order Orthoptera; family Acrididae; genus Schistocerca; species Schistocerca americana. Next base: position 186,605,436 of record NC_060119.1, read on the forward strand.
CACTGTGAAGATGTAACGGATAGCTGTAAATTGCATGTCGTATTGTAAGCTCAAGGAGGAGTTTTAGGCCAACTACTGGTCCAAACAGAAGCAAGCATGAGTTAAAAATGAAATTATAAGAGCTTGTGGCTTTGATGGATCAAAAGACTGTGGAGTCTGGTGAATTTTTCAGAGAGGTACTGAAAAATAATCACTTCTTGGTTGTACATAAAGTGCAGAGGAGATGGTTAATTTTTGTTTCCAAAGACTGTCCTGGAAGTGCCGACATATTCTGATTGGTCACAGCAGTAATGACACAAAATTTAAGGACTTTCTGCAGGAAAGTGAATCTGTGCATCGTGTCAGTCACAAATTTGAATCGTTCGGTGGCTCAGGAACATAACGTTACCAGACTGCAGTGACTACACCATGAGCAAATAAATAATCAGTTGCATCTCAGTGATGTCAGTCGTTTCAGGTCTTATCAACAGATACACGGACAATGAAATAATCTGGAAGGTCAACAAAGGAATCGTTACAATGTTTACAATAACAACAGGAATACAGATTATAGAAGGAGTGATGAGGTACTCACTAAACAAGTGGCAGAAATTATTGAATTGCGAAGACCTGACCCGTGCACGAACCTATTTCCGGACTGTCATTGCCACAGTGATTCACGAGCTTCAATGGCAATGAACTCAGAACAGAAAGCGTGAAATATATTGCGCACGGAGATTTACAGGAAGTATTATTACATTTCTGATAGACAATATATTTGTAGGTGAAATAGGTTTTGAAGCCATTCTCAGAAGTGACAGCCAAGTTTCAACTGTGTTCTGCGGTGTATTGCAAGATGAACGCAAGAGAAAGTATAGCCAGTGCTAAGTTTATGCAAGTGCACGGGCAGATGGACTGGGAAAATAGAGCACCCTGTAACGTCTACACTACTGCGTACGGTACTTATTAAAGCCTGTACTATGGTAAGTTGACGGGCTTCACCTTAGAAGAAAGGATTTTGGTATATATGTTGACCGCGTGTACCAGAATGGAGGCAAAATCAGACTTTCACCCACTCAGTAACAAGAATGATACGTCAAGCAAGCCTGAAGTGCAACTACACGTTATGACGGACAAGAAACAACACAGCAGATGCTACCAATTTGTTAATAAAACGGTCGCCAGCCTAATTAGGCATTAACTGAGTTTCTTCCCTGTACAAGCTGCTGTACTTTCATACAAAACAACACGTAATAACACTGCATAATTTGGTAACTTTTAGAACCAGAAAATATACTGAACTGATAATTTCACTTACTGTACTAATATGGACAAGCCATAAATACACAACAATACACTATAATGTTTACTACAAACTTCGTACTGTCTACTGATCTGATTAAAATCGGGCATAGGTTACCCTAGAAACAGCACTTTCGAAACACACATACAATGTCAATTTTGAAAAAGGTAAAACACAAATAAATTTTGATTTTTATATTGACTTTGACTTTGCTGGTCAAATCAGTTCAGTACACTTCAGAATTTAAATGAATAGAAAAGAAAAGGGTGGAGGGGGGGGGGGACATGAAACTGTTATGATCACTGTATTGAAATTTTTTGACTATTGAACTCATTAAGCACTCAAGATTTCCAATATATGAGTTACTACTCTTTTTGTCTTATTACCTGCTCATTTAACTACTATTATTTTTGTCTCAAATTAACTAAACTTCATTACTAAACCAATTTCAACATTATCTTCCAACTTTGTCAGACCTATATTCTTTACTTATTGATTCATTAACAATAAAGTTCTTTAAACAATTTTCTAACACAGATAGGTCTGCAGGTAATTATTATTAACATAAACTTTAAATCTTCATCTCGGGACACTCGGCTTGCACAACATGTGGAAAGGACACTGTCTAGGTTAGTGATGAGGATAATTAAATGATAGGGCAGTTCTGGTAAAAGTTAAGTTGTTATTGAACATTAAGGAACAAAAATAACACTGGTCCACACGAATACAGTACTAAAAAGTTCAACCTTTTCGTATCGATGCGGCGGTTGGCGGGCGGCGAGATGGCGAGGCGCAGAGCACACATACAATCACAGCTATGGCTCTTGATGTATCGGCACTTTACTTCTTCATAGCGTCGCAATAATTTTCCATTTAGTGCCTATGTAATATAGCCATGCTGTATAGTCGTCGGAAACGGCACATCCGAGGCTCAATGAAATCACGTTTTCCAGAAGAGCCTCCTCGATCCAGAACGTGTTGCTCAGATCAAAGCCCAACTCCGACTACTACTGCTGAACCCGTTATGCCGTGCGAGTGTGCATTTTCCCGCGCTCGCCTGCCATCCACCTTTTACCGCTCCCCTACAGACAGGGTATTCACCAAAGGTTTTGCATATCCTAATACATTGCCTACATATGGACCAGGCGCGCAATTACAACTTTAAACATGTTACAATAGATTCAACATGGGTTACACTTCAATTCTGTTATAGCATTGCTTGAAATTTGACATAAATATTAATATTCACATCGAAAGTTGCTTACAGTTTCTTTAACATAATGACACGAAAAGAAAAAGAAATGAAATCAAAACATTGCTTACACTAATTTATCGAAAATCAGAATAAAAAATTTATTGTATGTACAGTTGTTGTTGTTACACATGCCCCTGTTTCCAGTAAATTTTACTAGGTACAAATTTTACGGGAACACTAAATTTTACATTTATACAGTGGTTCTGAATCTTTACGTGAATGTGCCAAAAAAATTTTATACCACAAACTTCCTTTCACTCACATTATATAGGTCTATACTTTTTAACATATCAAGAACATTTACTTGTCATTTACTTAAGTGCATTTGGCACAGTCCACTCTCCTATCACAACATTATTTAAATAGCAAGTTACTCATTTTTACTAAATTTCTCAAAGAAATAATTTCAAAATCTGGAACACAAACATTTAACTACAAAAGCCAATGCAAATATCTATATACACTATAAGACAATTTGTTGCTGCTTCCTTGAATGGCAGTCCATTTCCTTACTTACTAAAAAAAAAAAAAACACACAATAATATTTAGAAAAATCACTACATATATTTGCTGCCTATTATTCAGATTTTGGGCAGTCCATTTCGCATCATTTTGCCACATCACCTGTACCACACTCACAATTCTCCATTGACCATTTATCTGCCCTCATTGGTGTTTGGCACTCCTTTATATTATGGCTCATACACTGCCCTCTTTAATTTTTTACAGTCCCATCTTTTATTTCGCTTGTAGCATTTACCCTTTCTTTTCAGTAAATTTCTCCATACATCTTTACATTTACAGTACATTCGGTAATCTGAAACTCACATAAGTACATTAGCACACTGTCATTGGTATACATACATTTACAAAGATTAATTACATTTGGAATAAATTAGTTTCAGCATAAGATACAGTATATTTAACGCAAATTGCTCTCTGAGAGTACTTAGGTCACTCACTCCTAGGAACATACAGTTTCAGGACCACAACATTTCTTACACCTTAAGGTCTCTTGGATTTTGGGTAGATCAGGTAGTAAGCATTATCGTGTGGAATGTTCTGTATTATATACGGTCCATTACAAATGCATTTAAATTTGGAAATTTCATGGTTCAGTTCAGTAGACTTTTCGTGAGTTTTTAAAAGAACATAATCCCCAATTTTAAATTTTGAAACTTTCAGATTTTTATCATGTCTTTTAGACCTAGATTCAGCTTTTTTGTTTTGCCTTTTTTCTGACTAATTCTTTCTTTTGACTCAACCCCAAACTTGTACAAGGTGGAAATTCTAGTTTTTCCTCAATTAAACTTTTACTTCTGCTGCCTAACAAAATTTCTTCCGGTGGGAACCCAGTAGTTTCATGATGTAAGGTGTTCATGACATTCTCAAAATCCGATATAAATCTACCCCAGGCTCTATGGTTATGACTGCAGTACGTTCTACACAATCTTCCTATTTCTCGCATGTACCTTTCAACCGGGTTGCTAGCAGGATGGTAGGCTGCGATATATTTAACCTCCACACCATTTTGCTCCATTCCTTCTTTCCAAATTTTGGATATGACCTGGGGACCATTGTCAGATAGTACTGCCTTGGGTTTTCCGATGGTTCTGAAGTATTCGACCATCCTACTAAATACAGCTTTTGCTGTTGCTTTTTTCAAGGGGTATAATTTCACAAACTTTGAGAATACTTCCAAAATTACTAAAATATATGCCCAATTTCCCGAAGTCTTTGGGAGGGGACCATACAGATCTACTGATAATAATTCTAGGGTGTCTTCAGGTAATGTACTTTGCATTGGACCTCTACTAGTTCTGTTCGGTACTTTGGCCCTTTGACAGACATCACACGATTTAATTCGTTCTTTTACCTTCTTACTGACACTACCAGCAATCACTACTACATTATTCAATTTATCCAAACATTTCTTTGGCCCGCTACGCCCCAATGCTAAATGAAAATAATCTATGACATCAGTATCAAACTGGTGTGGCCAACATACTCTCCATTCCTCAGTGACTAAATCTTTCCTCCTATATAAAATGTCTTTAAAATTTTTGTAATATTTCTTAATTTGAGGATACTGCACATTGTCAAAATTTACCTTCACAGATTTCCATGTCGGATCCTCATTCTGATGGCATCTCATATTTTTACATATTTGCTCAATTTTCCTTTTTCCTGAAACCTCTTTCATATACCTGATCTGAAAAGTACCCTCTTCACCATTTTCATTGGGCACTTCACTCATACCATTAGGCAATCGAGATAAAGCATCTGCCACATAATTCTCAGTACCCTCAACATAGCAAATCTCGTAATCAAATTGTTGCAGGTACAAAGCCCAACGAGTTAGCCTGCCATTAAGTAAACGACAATCTTTAAGAAAAGTTAAAGATTTGTGGTCAGTATGTATGATGAGCTTATGGCCCCACAGATAATTTCTGAATTTCTTTAACCCCCATATAATGGCTAAAGCTTCCTTTTCCGATATAGTGTAGTTTCTCTCGTATTTTGTTAGAGCTCTACTTGCAAAAGCGATAGTCCTGTGTTCGATTTCTTTGCCCTCACAGATTTCTTGGAAAACTTCTATACCAATTCCATAAGCACTGCTGTCAGTACTCATATGGAAAGGTTTTGACAGTATGGGGTGATGCAAAATATTGTCATTCAAAAGTTCCCTTTTTAAATTTTCAAAATCTCTCATGCACCCTTCAGGCCACACAAAAGCACTATTTTTCTTAAGTAGGTTATTCAAATGAGGACTATTAAAAACTTGCCCCTTGACGAATTTTCTATAGAACCCACATAAACCTAAAAAGGCTTTCAACTGTTTTCTATTTCTAGGAGCTGGACACCCTGCTATTGCACTTAACTTTTCCGGGTCCTTGCCAATACCGGTCTTAGTAATAATGTGCCCCAGAAACTTTATTTCCGACTTCACAAATTCACATTTCTTCCACTTAAGTGTCATGCCCCCTGCTTGTAGAGCAACAAAAACTTTCGGCAATAATTCACAATGCTCTTGCCATTCTTCTGTAGCAATCAGTAAATCATCTACATAAATGGTTAGCCGGGAACTCAATTCTCTCTCTAATACAAAGTCCAGAGCCCTAATAAATACTGCCACAGAAGTGCTAAGCCCAAATGGCACTACTTTATACTGATAGCATTTCCCGGCGAATAGAAAGGCGGTATATTTACGGGATTCTTTAGTCAATGGGATTTACCAGTATCCGGCGGTCATGTCCGGACTGGTTAAATACTTCACGTTATAAAATTTTTGGAGCATTTCGTCCAGATTTTCAGGTCTATCTATTTCCTTCTTTACAATTTTGTTCAAAGTCCTGGCGTCAATAACTACTCTTACTCCCCCATCCCTTTTGTTTACGATGATAAGGGGACTATATATTCGCTGCTACTCGGTTCGATTCACCCCATTCTATCATTTTATCTATTTCCACTTGCACAGCCTGCCTCTTTGCTATGGGTACCGAAAACATTCTTACAAAGAAAGGTTTATGCTCTATTATCTCAATCTGGTATTCGAAGTTCTTAACTAGGCCAGGTTTGTCCGAAAATACGGTGCTATTACTTTCTAAAATACCAAGCAATTCTGTTTTCTGATCAGGAGATATCTCCTTCAAATTTTCCACAATTTCTTTAAAATTGTGCCCCTGATTGTCACTCTCATCTATTAATCTCTGGACATGGTACACCTCATACATGTTTGTCAAACCATCATTCCCTTGGTCGATCTCCAACAATAAGGAATCAATTTCTGAATCGAACACCTTCCCATTTTCCTCAAATTTTAATTCCAAATTCATAGATGCATTATTAATTTTGATCACTTCCTGGCTACAATCAATAATAACCTTTTCTTTATCTAACCAATCTATTCCCAGAATCATTTCAGTACTCAAGTCTGGCACAACCAAAAAATCGTGTTCAAATTTTTGTCCTTTTATACTAAATTCAACCAAAATCTGGTTCTTTACCGGCTTGCTAGTCTTGCCCGTAGCACCAACAATTTTTACACCCGTCACTGACATAATTACTAGTCCAGGCTTATCACAAATGTGTTCGAAAAACGACTGGGAGATTGCACTTATCTGAGATCCAGTATCAAGAAGTACTTGCAATTTCACATTATAAATTTCAACTGGTATTACAGTTTGTTTAACCGTCGAATGTTTTTCATTATTGTGGTCTTCCTTAAGCAAATCCGGGTCGACGATAACATCGTCCCAAGATATGCTTTTAACATTCACCTCACCTATATCTGGCGGTTTCTTTGGTTCCGGGAGTTCAAAGTCATTAATTACTTGAACTCTTTGTAAAATAGACCCTGAGTCGTCAGGTGGCTCTTTCTTTCTTTGTTCAGTCTCAACATCTGGGTCTTGTTTTGAAATTTCATCATCAATATATACAATATCGCAATTAACTGTATTTCCATTATTTCCACTATTACCGAAATATTCGTCATCTGAACTATCGTCAGAATCCGGCCATTCTGGATCGCTTTCAGGTTCTAACATAAAAGCTTTTCTGAGACAGGCACTAAGTTCTCCCTCTGCATTTTCGTCAGGTATTAATTTTAATTCAATATCCTCTTTTGGCGAAACGGCCTCATTATCAGCTTTACTCACATCCACTGTTACTTCATATTTAGTGTAATCCTCGTGGATCTCAATTACTTTTAGGTAATCACCTGCCTCTTCCCCACGGTGCATTTCGGTAGCAGCTAGTACTGTTGGCGGATTGTTAACAGAAGTTACTTCCTCGTCAATGCTAAGGATTTCATCCTCCAATTCCTTCCTATCTTTAACCTTCGTCCTATCGGCAGCACGCGTACTTTGCGCGGTGCTATTCACTCTCTCCTCTTCAAACTGGGGCCAGTCACCTTATCGACGTCCCTACTATCTCCTTTTTCACTAATTAACTTCCTTGCTTCATACTCCTTCTTAAAATCCTCCCACTCACATTGCTTTAGGCCCTTGTACAGATCGTCGATCTGCACACGCCAATTACTTACTTCCGCTAATTCATTCTCGCCTTTTATTTTATTGCTAACACTGCTAACCGCACCTCTCTGTGTATCCACAGTTTCATCTATTATTTCCTTCGCCACGGAATTACCACTCATAATGTATTCACCAGCTCTTACAGCAACGTTCATATCTAATGCTGCCGCATTGCTAGCGGCTTCTCTCTGAACAGCTGTTCTGCTAGGCTGGGCCGTTGCCCTCTGATGCTCCACTCGCCCGTTAACAAGTATTGCTCTGCGCGGCAAAGATGAGTCATTCGCGCTCGCACCTGACGCTTGTTTCGCAACATGTTGCGTCGTTCCACGCCTGTCTCTAACCTGTCTCATAACTTTACTGTCAGTTCGGTAACTTTTCTTAAATTGGGGCCGGTATGTACTGTCCGCTTCCGTTTGGCCCGCAACGTTCGCGGAAATCAGTTTCCCGCGTCGTTATTATTTTGCGCGGTGTACCCTCTACCGCGACCTGAATAACTCCCTCTTCCTCTGCCTCTACCTCTCTGTATCATATTGACGCGAAATCCATCGCCGTCATTTCTCTCGTCATTATTACGATTATTTCGGGTACCAAAATTTTGATAATTGGCACGACTTTCGCGCCAGTGGTCTTCGTCTTCGACCCTTTCGAGAAATGCTTGGAAGCTGCGATGATTGCTTCCCACGTATCTCTTTGAATCTTCTGGAAGCTTTTTATATAGCTCCCAGATGATTTCTGAATCGGATCTTCTTCCTCTCAAATGCGTCAACTTCCGGTACCAATATTCGCAGAAATCTTTCAAAGAATTCCTGCCCCTGTTATCATGAAGTTTGGCCATGATAAACTCGCTCCACAAATGATCCTGTTTTTGTTCGGACCAATATTCTTCCGTAAACTTTTGCTTAAATTCTGCGAACGTCATTCGTTCGGTATTTAAATTCATTCCTCAGCGCTTAGCGTCACCTGCTAAGGCGCTAATTATTACGTTTATCTTTTCCTGATCAGACAAGTGTTCAGGAAATATCCTCTCGCAATTTTTGATGAAATCTAACGGATGCCATGCGTTATGTTTCTTGGAGGGATCGAAGCGTTCCTCACCTTCTAACAGCTTCGTAATTGGTGTGCCATTACAAACAACACCAGGTCTATCTTTAATTTTACTCTCAAGATCGAAAATTTTGCCTTGAATTTTCGAAGTATTTTGTTCACATTTTTGTACACATCCGGTAACTTTCTCACCTAAATCTCTTTCAGTGTCTGAAACTGCCTTTTTCAACTGTGAGATTCCGTGTTGACATTAGTTTACGATCTCAGTTTTAAGACCGAAAACTTTTTCGTCTACTTTTGTTTCAACCAGAGGCTCTACTTTCTCTTGGATGTTGAGAATTTCAACATCAAACCTACTGTTAATGTTGTCAATTTCCCCCTGCATAGTATCCATATTTTTATTAATAGTGTCAATTTCAAACTTCATAGTATTTACTACAGAGCTTAAATTACCCACTTTTTGTTCTACCTGTTCTATTTGTTTACTAATTTTAATTCCTTGTTCTTCGACCTAGGCTTTAATCTGATCATTCTGTGTTTTGAGCTGATGGCTCTGTGTTTTAAGCTGCTCGTCAACGTGTGTTTTAAGCTGACTAACCTGACTACTAACTTGTTTTTGAAGCTGATCATTCTGTGTTTTGAGCTGCTCAGCAACGTGTGTTTTAAGCTGATTATTCTGCCCTGCAATTTGTTTGGATAATTGTTCAAATAAATCGTTCATGCTTAAAATTTTCACACTGTTTTGTTCTACGGAATCGGTGTGTTCCGATCCTACTTCAAAATTTTCTTTCGATTCTTTCTTTATCTGTGGAGAATCAAACATGTCAGTGGATTCGTTCACGTACCCACTATCATCTACAAAGTCATCCTCTACTTCCTGTTTTATCCCTTGCTGTGTTCGATGCACTCTCGACATTTCAATCTGTTCGTTAACATGTTCGTGGTATTGTATGTACGCCAATTGTCTACCACTAACGCCATCTGTTATCTGGCCGCGTACACTCCTGTCATTGCCATGCGCATCTTCCATTACGTTCGGCACATCTACCGTGTCTACTTTCCTGTCCATACTGAATGCAAATTACACCACACCACTGTACTTCACGTTCACTGCTGTTTACTTTACTAAATGTTATTGCAATTCGTGCCACTGAACATCCACTGTTCGGTATTCACATTAATTTGTGACCGACAAAAACTGAACAACGTCCTGTCACGGTCGCCACTTGTAACGTCTACACTACTGCGTACGCATTCGGGACGACGACGGTTCAATCCCGTCTCCAGCCATCCTGATTTAGGTTTTCCGTGATTTCCCTAAATTGTTTCAGGCAAATGCTGGGATGGTTCCTTTGAAAGGGCACAGCCGATTTCCTTCCCAACCCTTCCCTAACCCGAGCTTGCACTCCGTCTCTAATGACCTCGTTGTCGACGGGACGTTAAACACTAACCACCATCAACCACCACTACTGCGTACGGTACTTATTAAAGCCTGTACTATGGTAAGTTGACGGGCTTCACCTTAGAAGAAAGGATTTTGGTATATATGTTGACCGCGTGTACCAGAATGGAGGCAAAATCAGACTTTCACCCACTCAGTAACAAGAATGATACGTCAAGCAAGCCTGAAGTGCAACTACACGTTATGACGGACAAGAAACAACACAGCAGATGCTACCAATTTGTTAATAAAACGGTCGCCAGCCTAATTAGGCATTAACTGAGTTTCTTCCCTGTACAAGCTGCTGTACTTTCATACAAAACAACACGTAATAACACTGCATAATTTGGTAACTTTTAGAACCAGAAAATATACTGAACTGATAATTTCACTTACTGTACTAATATGGACAAGCCATAAATACACAACAATACACTATAATGTTTACTACAAACTTCGTACTGTCTACTGATCTGATTAAAATCGGGCATAGGTTACCCTAGAAACAGCACTTTCGAAACACACATACAATGTCAATTTTGAAAAAGGTAAAACACAAATAAATTTTGATTTTTATATTGACTTTGACTTTGCTGGTCAAATCAGTTCAGTACACTTCAGAATTTAAATGAATAGAAAAGAAAAGTGTGGAGGGGGGGGGGGGGACATGAAACTGTTATGATCACTGTATTGAAATTTTTTGACTATTGAACTCATTAAGCACTCAAGATTTCCAATATATGAGTTACTACTCTTTTTGTCTTATTACCTGCTCATTTAACTACTATTATTTTTGTCTCAAATTAACTAAACTTCATTACTAAACCAATTTCAACATTATCTTCCAACTTTGTCAGACCTATATTCTTTACTTATTGATTCATTAACAATAAAGTTCTTTAAACAATTTTCTAACACAGATAGGTCTGCAGGTAATTATTATTAACATAAACTTTAAATCTTCATCTCGGGACACTCGGCTTGCACAACATGCGGAAAGGACCCTGTCTAGGTTAGTGATGAGGGTAATTAAATGATAGGGCAGTTCTGGTAAAAGTTAAGTTGTTATTGAACATTAAGGAACAAAAATAACACTGGTCCACACGAATACAGTACTAAAAAGTTCAACCTTTTCGTATCGATGCGGCGGTTGGCGGGCGGCGAGATGGCGAGGCGCAGAGCACACATACAATCACAGCTATGGCTCTTGATGTATCGGCACTTTACTTCTTCATAGCGTCGCAATAATTTTCCATTTAGTGCCTATGTAATATAGCCATGCTGTATAGTCGTCGGAAACGGCACATCCGAGGCTCAATGAAATCACGTTTTCCAGGAGAGCCTCCTCGATCCAGAACGTGTTGCTCAGACCAACGCCCAACTCCGACTACTACTGCTGAACCCGTTATGCCGTGCGAGTGTGCATTTTCCCGCGCTCGCCTGCCATCCACCTTTTACCGCTCCCCTACAGACAGGGTATTCACCAAAGGTTTTGCATTCTACATATCCTAATACATTGCCTACATATGGACCAGGCGCACAATTACAATTTTAAACATGTTACAATAGATTCAACATGGGTTACACTTCAATTCTGTTATAGCATTGCTTGAAATTTGACATAAATATTAATATTCACATCGAAAGTTGCTTATAGTTTCTTTAACATAATGACACGAAAAGAAAAAGAAATGAAATCAAAACATTGCTTACACTAATTTATCGAAAATCAGAAAAAAAATTTATTGTATGTACAGTTGTTGTTGTTACAACCCGACCGGCAGAGCTGGAGGGCCCCTCGAATCATTCCACTGACCTCCACTGCTTACAGTGCTAATACATTGTCACAGCAGTAAGATAGCAGTGAATCGGAAAAGCACATGGAAGAGTTGGAAAGTCGCATAAGTAAGGTAGAAAACCAAGCATACAAAGTCGGAGAACATATTGAATTGCTGAGATTTGAATACACACAGCAAATAATTGAGGAATTATGGTACAAGTGCTACCCTCAGACGAAGAGGTTAGTGCATGATGTAAGTAAAAGTAGCATTAACAGGAAAGAGCAGGGATGTGGAGTACCAAGTATGGTTGGATTTTATATGTGAAGTCAATACAATGGAGCGGAATTTCTTGATTGTAACAAATCTCTCCATACCAGAGATTTTAGAAATGGACTTTATGCAGACATATCATGCAGTGATGGACCTAGGTAGAGGTGAGATTATCTTACAGAAGGACAATGAAATACACATATTTTGAAGAACATGAAGTATGAAAACAACTGTTGCAGAACTATTCAAAACTGAGTGTCGAGTTTTAGGACCAAATAACAGGATACAGAAAAGGGAGGTGAAAGTAAGAATAGTATTTTCGATCTGACCTTTGGAAAACGGAAGACGAAATTAGGAGACGAATCGCAAAAAAGATGAAAGGGATACAGGAGGTTCAGACCCTCAGAACCAGCAAATATGGAGGAAGACACCATATTAGCAAATCTAAACTTTTTTAGAGAATGACGCAATAATTGGAGCAAAGCCCTTGGGGTGATGAAGAATGTTAGGATCGGGTAACTTAGTCAGCCAAATGTGTGGTCATTCATGTGGTACTGCTTGAGTGGAAGTAGACGGTGGGGTGCGGAAAGATGAGACCAGCTTGGGAGTATAATACGTGACCTTGTGTATCTGATAAAAGTAGTAATGATATATAAGAATGAGAACTTGTAGGATTTTAAGACCACAAAGGAGGGCAGATGTTACGGTAAGGGAGGCGATAGAGACGACTGATATATAGGAATGCGAATTACTCAGGTAGGCAGAGGAATATTGGTGTAGGAAGTAATAGGCGACTGTGTGTATCGACGCCAATTTATCTTTATGACGTGATATATGAGGTGAAGTAGAATGGCCCACATCCAGAGTGCGTGTGGTGAATTGTTGATATATTATAGGAAGGAGGGACGAAGCAGTTTATAGTGCACTTCTGGTACTGAAGTAATTGTCGAAGCTAGGGAAGAAGTATTTTGCCTTAAAAGTAGCCGAGCGAAGTGAAGGCTTCACAATAAGTGGACTTACAGTAAGGTGCTCGAATGAACGTCTGACCAAAGCTGTAAAACCAGAATACAATGTTAGTTCTTTGCGGGGGCCGCCGGTGCATCCCGACTCCTGGGAACCTGTGCAGTCCAGTGAACAGGGGATGGCGGACGGTGTGTGTTTCGCGATCGAAAGATTTTTAACTGTGTAATTACGCGTGATGTGTGTTTCATGATGGTATTCCTTGTGTGAAAGGAATAAAAAGAAAGGCAACCGATTTAATTACTTCTTACAAGACCTCCAGCTTTCCAAACAGCAGAGAATGATGAGCGAGAGAAATCCGACTTCTGCCAACTGATTTTTTGTTTTATAAATAAATAATATACCTTTAAATTTCCCTCACGAGATCCTTCCTCTCTTCTGCAGAGCCGCCGATTTCCAGGTAGAGGAGGGGACACAGAGAGGGGTGGGGGAGAGGGGAGGGGGGGAGGGGAAGTAGTGTGGAGGGGGGGAGTCGATTTCATGAAAATTTTTTAAATAAATAAATAACGTACATATTCCACACACTGCCTTGAATCCTATAAATTGTTTAAATAAACAATATACATACATTGTCTAAATTGTTTAAAGAATATTCCATACACTGTGAACGATGTCTAGCTAAATTCCTTAACTAAAGATATAAAATATATTCCACATGCTGCTATAATTAATGAAACAATATTGTACACATTGTCTAAACTGTTTAAACAATATTGTAAACACTTCTATCGAATTCTCTCCAAAAGATCTATCAGCTGAGCCTTTTTCCCACAAATTTCTGGGACAGAGGATGGGGTGAGGATGTTTACCAGAGAGGGAGAGGTTAATTAATCGATATATTTAATTAAGTATTCAATCAAATTGATAAGAATGAGATGGTCTATTCCAGTAACTCAGACCTGAAAGTGTAACTGATGCAGCGAGCGTAGGGGGTGGGTTAGAATTTCCTAGGAGGTGGGGTGGTGGAGGGGATAGTGGTGGGGGTACATTACGTTAAGGATCTGTCAATGAAAAGGAAGGATCCTTTTAGCAGAACAATAGGTTAACGCCCTGTCAATGAAAGGAGAACAATAGGTTAAGTACCTGACAATCGAAGGACAACAATAGGTTTGCCCGTGAGTGCATATCCGCCCCTAATGTAGGCAACTCGCACTAAGTAGTTGTGCCACAACTCAGTTTGTCCCCCTACTATGGTATACTGTGAAGTACACATGTAAGGTAACCAGAAAAAATTTTGTCATTCTACCACAGTGGTAGGCTATGGAGTGCTATGGATGGCACAGAGCTGGTACCCAGAGGCCATTTCATTTTCCACAATGAATGCTGTGCCACTCATAAACTTGGCGAAAGAATGATGGTCGTAAAAAGATTCTTAACCAAAAGCGACCACAGACAGTATGACGCCATGCCACTGACAATCGCTTTCAAACCAGATGGTAACTGTGCTGTTACTGAAATGAAGGATCATTGCAACCAGTTTCCCAGTGAATATTGGGAAGGGAACATTCTGCAATGGCGATCTGGAGGCTGGCGTCTCGCAAAAGGTCACCACACACAGAGACACGTAAAGCTGCACGTCTTCAACGGACCAAACAACTAGTACACTGGATATTACGTAACTGGAGGCATGCGGTGTGATACAAAGAGTCACGGTTTTGCTGGTTTCCAAATGATGCAAGGATCGAATTCACCGGCGACCCAAAGAGGTGTTAATCCAGCTGAGTGTGGAGGGTGTAGTTTAGGATGAGGGTGGTCCTATGATGTGCTGGTGGTGGTTTTCGTACCATGACTTGGGCTCACACATGCATGTTATCATTAACATGAACCAAGGTGTTTACTTCAACATTCTCGGTGGCCAAATGTTGTACTGTCCTGTACATCTTCAATGATGATTGTGCTGTGGATCGTCTGGTGTTGCAAGATGATAATAGCTTCGTTGGCAGGGCTGGTTGAAAGTATACGTTCCCTGACTGACGAACACCTAGCACTCCATCGCACCTCATTGTCCTCCTAAATCCCACATGTAAAATTCCTGGGACTAAATGGAACAGCCGGCCGCGGTGGTCTAGCGGTTCTAGGCGCACAGTCCGGAACCGCGCGACTGCTACGGTCGCAGGTTCGAATCCTGCCTCGGGCATGGATGTGTGTGATGTCCTTAGGTTAGTTAGGTTTAAGTAGTTCTAAGTTCTAGGGGACTGATGACCACAGATGTTAAGTCCCATAGTGCTCAGAGTCATTTGAACAATTTTGAACTAAATGGAACAGCAGATGAAATATAGACATCAACACCAGTAGTTTACGGGATAGATCATCAGTGAGTATCTCCAACTGGATTCAAAAATCGTGAGATTGGACACAGAGGACCTATATTTTGGCCAACCCCTTCCCCGCGTTTGATGCCTGTAGGCGTTTTTCTTTGGGGAAAGGTGAAAGGCACTGTTTATAAGAACATATCAGCTACACACGATGCTGTGCAATGAAGTATTACTGCCGCAGACAGCTCCGGCATGCCCTCTGAAACCCTAGCAGGTGTGCAGCAGTCTTACATATCAGATTGGAAGCGTGCATTGCGCTGTCGGTTGTCATTTTTAAAACAGTCTGTGATGGTCTACTATCCCGTTGCTGGTCAGAATCAGTATAAGTAGAGTATGTAGTGTACGCACGTGTGTTTTTTTTGTGTGTCCTAAGACAGGTATTATACAAGTGTCAGTTCAGGAACTTCTCAAAATACGATTTGTCGTAAACGACTCGAACTAGAATCCTGCAACAAACACCACTGACATTCTAATTTACCCTACTTTTAGTTTGTTAATGTCAATTAGAAGTGTTCCTTTTTTAAAAAGCATATATTTGCACAAAAAATACGCTTTTTAAGTATTATTACAATCATTTAATAAGCTAACAATACGCGTCCCTGACTGACTATTGGGCAACGGAAAATCCACGATGGCTGCGACAAATGGAATATCAGCGACCTTGGCGGGTTAATGTATGGTGCGGCATTGTGGGAGGAAGGATAATTGGCCCCCGTTTTGTCGACGGCAGTCTCAATGGTGTAATGTATGCTGATGTATGTCACTGCATGACAGACTGGCGATGTACTTCCTACATAATGGATGTCCGGCACATAGCACACGCGCGGTTGAAGCGGTAGTGAATAGCATATTTCATGACAGGTGGTTACTATCGTGATCCATCGACAACGCCTGACAACATGCGTCAGCGCATTGTCAATTCATGTGCGAACATTGCGGAAGGCGAAGTACTCGCCGTTGAGAGGAATGTCGTTACACGCATTGCCAAATGCATTGAGGTTGACGGAAATCACATTGAACATTTATTGCATTAATGTGGTATTTACAGGTAATCACGCTGTATCAGCATGCGTTCTCAGAAATGATACATTCACAAAGGTACAGTCGTGCTCAAAAGTATCCTAACGACCTGAATTGCATTTCGCCTGATTCACATGCAACCCACATAACGCAGCTGTCTAGCAGGTCCTCTAATCGCTCCTTGGTACAGTCGTTTGACTATTGAAAATGGCTCCAACAAGTCACCACTTGTATCGCAATAATTCAAGATATAAAGTAATACCACGATACTACAAATATCAGGGAACACCTTAAGACAGATAAGACTGTCCTTAAGGCTTGTAAGCTCACATTTATTGCAATAAATGACATACCTGAAATGTTACCACTCTCATTATTACGTCAGATAGGTAATGCACAAAATAGGTCGTCGTATTCATGATTTCCTCTTCAAAGTAACATACCGTACTTGTTATTTAACACAAAATGACATTAAAAATTTAAGTTATTCACGAGCAGCTAGTTGAGAATATGTATGAACTTCAAATGACACGACGAACCGTCTAGTTCTGCATATGGATTCAAACTCAGGTCATGCAGACTAAGCAAAGATTTCGTGACTGACGGAAACTAACAGTCATTCCTGACTAGGCATACAGAGAGTGATATATCTCGATTTTAGACAGTATCAGTTAGCAAATACCAACTTTAAATTACATAACGTAAACATTTTTAACGGACGCGAATTCCTACTCAGCACCTATTGTTCCTGTTAACGAACTACGTGAGATGTTAAATATTGCTTCTTCACAAGTAACTTACTTGAAATGCCGTGATGTAAAACTTTGTGTTGGACAGGGATTCGAACCCAGAACCTAATCCCATTGTTGTCGAAGCACAATCAACTGTGACATATCGGATGTTCTCGGCAGTAGCTAGATGTTTTAACTGAAATGACGAGACAAAACATAAATTTTTTCCTTCCCAGGACTCCAACACAGAACCTATCGCTGTTATATATTAGAGAAAATGAACGTTAAATATAGGTTTGTTGCACCAGCAGCGACATGTGAGCATGTCTGAACTAGAAATAATATGACGAAGAGTTCATTACTGACTGGGAATCGAACCCCACACATACCGTTGTTGACTACACACAAAGAGACGTCAGCTACAGAATTTTTCTCCACCAGCAGCTCGGAATAGCATCCTTGAACTTAGAGTGAACTCTCAAATAGTTCTGTGTCTCACTGGGAGTCGAAAACGTCAGATATCGTTAGTGTTGACAACGAATGAAAATACATTAAAAATCGAAATTATTATCAACCAGCAGATAGGTGATCTCATGCTAGAGCCTGATGATACATAACGAAATCTTTAGTGCCGGGCCAGGATTCGAACCCATTCACGCACAATATGTGGATATGTTGATGAACCTGGAGTTTTGAACAAACAACAAACTGTAGCCGAGCTGTATTGTCACGAAGGGATCAAATTCGGCGTTAAGGGCGGTCTGAGTTCCATTCCCAGTTCAGAACCAATTTTATCGACATACAGAAGCTCAGATAAAAGATGGAATAAGTGTCCTGTGACTCTACATAGCGTTTGTTTTGTCACTAGAAATAAATAACTAGTATAAGAAAGGTTACTGGTCATAGAGTTTCTACATGTCGCCACTCAAGACTTTATTGTGTCTCAACATAACGTCTACTTGGTAGAGAAGGAATATCATTTTTAATGTGAATTTCAGACCACAATGCTATCATATCTTCTTCACTTGGTGTAGCCAGAAGAGAATGGAATCTGTATCGCCCTATTAAAAATCATGGCCAGAAGTTGGAATCGAACCCAGACCATCACCATAGGAACCTATCATCAATCCAACAGACCAACAAAACATGTGCTGTATGACGCATTTTCCTTTCATAACACCGTAGCGGCACACTCGATGAGAATTCTGACACACAGGCTCCCTGTAGTGGTTTGCAGCATGTTCAGTACATTCATTTACTTGGATGACCGAATCGTCATGAAGTAGCTGGCTCGGCTACCCTGTGCATACATTCGTCTCTATTTTGTAATCACCGAAATAAAATCACGTAACTGCCACCTACACAGAACTGCCAACAGTGTAGGATGCAGAAATTTAAAGAGGAAGTGTTCCTTTCCATTTGAGCTACTCTATTGCGCTATCTGTTAGTTGAAAACGTCGTGCAGTGCAAAAGAAAAGCTGTAACTGTCTGTCTCTCAGAAGTCTAGATCCGCCCATATGCATTATCCCACAGCACTGTGGTATGCTGAGGTTCTAGAGCAACTATTATTGACTTCTGGAGGTGCTGTAGGTTGATGATAGCTAGTAGCGTCACAGTAAGTGTCACGCACTGTAGATAAGATGTCGCGAGTTCCATTTCATTCGCTGCTACATTTTTTACAACGCAATTCTGCTGTCTGCTGAAGTTACCAATTTAATGGAGCTTTGAACATAATTACCTTCACTTCTCAACACAAAATACCTGCATGTGGAAAAAGGGCTAACTTATGCGACATTTTGTTCTTTTCAGGTTTAATAGACGGCCAGGCAGCAGATGCATCTGGAAGCTTTTGTATTATGTATGGGGAGATCGCATCGTGCCAAAATAGTCAGAAAAGTATTTTCTACATTATCTGTCGTCTGGTAGTGGCATTTTACTCTTCTTCAAACCTTGTTTGACAGCTTTAACTCAGAACAAGTTTTCTACATGCATGTAATCAATAAACTGCATGTGCAATGTCAGACTGTTATAGATCACATCGGAGAATTCTCATATATCGTTGATGATTAATTTCTCTCTCATGTTTAGTATTGTTTTAACAACACTAAAAGAAACCTGTATTAAAAGAAATGAAATAAAACTACCTACGATAACCTTACGACGAAAATCTGTTTTGATAAAACTGAGTATCTGTACACAAGCGTGCCTCTATCGGCACGAATTAGTAAAATACTACTCACTTAGATTTCGATTGAGTCTGTGTTTAATTGATATGCTGTGTCATACTCAACAGGTATGCAAATGTGGCATTTCATAAATGAAGTTATGTATTCCTAGAGACCCAAAATTTGTTTGTCAGCAGTGGAACGAGTAGTTCCCTGTTGTGCAGCATTGTGTTCTTCACCATAGCACTATGAGCTGAAAGTATTATCTTGCGATTTCCTTATCGATGTTTGATCTGACTGCTTGTAGCTCTTTCACAGAAGGGATAAAAACGTTACATTCAGCGAGACTGGAACCGCGAACCATAACAGACGCTTTTTCACAGGTCAGCACGTTACCACATAGCTGGCGAAGAAGTATGTGTCTTAGCTTCCTCTTACGAGACCAATAGTGGCTAGAACTGGTAAACCGCTATTTGAAGGACGAGATTAGTTACGATTTCCACGCACGACGACTTTCCTGGACTGAAAACCGTAAATTTACAATATTTTGTTACACCTGAAGCGATAATAACTCAGATTATTCAATGGAAATGACAGAAAAAATCAAGTGAATTTCGAGGCTTAATTCCGTGCACACTGGGAAGTAACTCGTCGATCACAGAGTTGCCAAATATACCTTGCCTTGTTGCCAAATCTCAGTTACAATACTAGCAGGAAGAAGACGAACCGATGTGATCCTACAGCGGGCTGGGAAGTGACCACAGCTGGCATTTCAAAGACGCGCTTGCGACGGCCTGGAATACATAATGCGTCTGACTCTCATTTCTGTAGCCAGGTTTAGGGACTGGAGCGTAGTTACTAATAACACTCAGAACTGACTGCAAACTGAACGTAAGAAACTCATTCACAGACGTTTTCGTGCCTCACCGATAGTCGAGCAGACCAAACAAATAAAAATAGAAAAAGAATGTGTGTGCGTGTGTGTGTGTGAGAGAGAGAGAGGGAGAAGAGAGAGAGAGAGAGAGAGAGAGAGAGAGAGAGAGAGAGAGAGAGAGAGAAATAAAGATAAAGAAGAATGAGAGAGAGGGTAAAAAATTATTGTAAAGAAATTGAATACCGGTATGTAAAGAAATGTATCATTAAAATAACACATTCCACATCATTATGAAGTGTCGTATTCATGATCTATGGAACAAGTATTAATCCAATCTAATCTAATCAATTATATTGCTGACTAGCCGTTAAGAGTCATGAATTACCGAAATTTTCGCCAATATCAGTAACCGAATCTAAACTTGAAAAAAAAAGACCACAGTTCTTGTAATAAACTGGGACTCCTATCAAGGCCCTTTCATCCCTGCTAACTAACCACGAAAGATGTCTGATATACCTCCATTCAGAAGTAACAAAGTGTGTATGCATTTAAAGATGAAGTGCATAATGTGAAGTTCTGTGACGGAGGTACGAACCCAAAACGTAATCGGATTGTTAACTAAGTAAAATCAAAAGTTACGTATTGGTTTTTCTTATCAGCTGCTAGGTGTTTGAATCTAAAATAAGGATACAAATATTCGTGCCTGAGCGACAATCGAACCGCACTCCTATCGTTCTTCTTTATCGTCCACGAATACAGCCTAAGTATCAATTGCTTATTCACCAACAGTAAGATGTGTGCGTGTTTGACCAGAAATTCTTGGCAGCACATGAACAGATATTAAAAATGCACGTTAATTTTCACTAGCAGGTCGGTGTGCACGTGATAGGGCTTGAAATGAAATTATGAATATTTTTGTACTGGATCAGGAATCGGACCCACATACTTACCTTTGGAGGTGACCTAGAGAAGATTGCAGTCTTGGAAAAAGGAACGGAATGATTGAACATTCCTGTTCAGAGAGATTCAGATCCTCGAAAGAGGAGATACGAATTCATAGTCCAGCACCAAATTTTTCAACATCTCTAGTTCAATCAAGTACAAGTAAAATAAGAGCCCTGTTCCTTTAAATGGCTATCGGTTCATCAAATAAAATAAAATTTTGTTATGTAAGTAAGTTTACTGGCGACAGTATTTCTGTTTACAGTGACATCCGCCTACGTCACTTCCCAAAGCAAACCGGCTCTGTCCAGTTGGGAATGAAGGAACGTGATGTTTAACGCAGATTCTGGATTATAACGTCTTTCTCTTGAGGTTAGCAGAGGTAAAGTAAATCTGTTTGTGCCTCTTAAAAGTAAATGCTTGTACCCACGCATTGCACTAGTGATAGTTCGTTCCACCAGACCACGTTTCCCAGCCCCAGGAGTGCGCTGTAAAGGATGTGTGCTTAGCTTACAAAATTAGTCACGGTGGAAAAAATGCGAGTCTATTAAATGTTAAATGGTTAAGTAGAAGGAAGCTTCTGACGCGGGGGTTATGCTGTTCTCACGTCAGCATTATGTAGAGACTCTTCTAGGCATCATAACCTCGATGTGAAGCCATTTTGAAATTTTCACTAATTTAGGAAATATCTTAGTTCGAGAAAATCCTCTGTGAAGTGTGAAGTTACCGGATAATTCAATTATTACCGTACTTATTACTATCATTTTCATCATACTACTGCCGGAACACATGTGCTTGAAGATCATTTAATGCCTTTTGGTCATTATGGAAGTAGTTGCCCAAGAACAGGTTCTTTCGCTGTCTACGGAATGCTTCTCATGTTAATATCAAACATCAGCAATTACTCGTAGATTACATTAAAACTAAAGTAATTGATGAAGACGTTACTTGATAACAAAAACGCGCTGCCTGTCTTCATTTACTTGCGGCTAGAAATGGCTGTCGAATACTGCCAAACCAAAAGCCAAGGGATCTTACTGCCTTCCGAAATACGTCGCTGTCAGTTCTTCCATATGATTTCGTCGACGTGACATGTTACAAGTTGAGTATGACAGAGAATGTATTAGAAAATCAATTGTATTCCTTTCCAATAAACAGAAAGATTTTCATTCTAAGCTATCCAAGTTCAAAATTTTCGGAGTATTAGTTCAAATTTAATAATCGCTTCTATAATGTAGGAAACTATTTCACAGTTGCAAATCCGCATCCGACTCATTGTCCTTACAGGTAGTCGCTGACCATAAATTCTACCTCAGAGTGACACCAGAGTAACCTAATGTAGCGAAGACTGTTTCCCAGTGCTCTTTCTCATCGGAAAATATGCAATTCACTCATTGGGCTCCATTAGTACACTGTAACAGTAATTTCTGTGTGTATGCAATGCATACGAATTGTAGACTTCAGTGGTGCTCTCTCTTCCACTTCTGTATACAATATGACTGACCTAAACGGGCCCTTTATCATTAAAGGCCATGGGCGGTGCAACATCATACTGACAACAGTAATGTGCTTATACTGACCACCTCACTGTTCGTTTTACCTGATTTTGTAATCATTTAAATAAAACAACATGACCCTCCAGTGGGAGACATTGCGTCCCCCTTTTCCTCGTGTGAAATTTGTCAGTAAGCGTTTTGCCTTCCAACCAGCGAAATGCGGCAGAGTACGGCCGGTAAACGATTCACAAACCACGATCTAGTGCCGTTAAAACGATTTTCTTAAACAGTGGCGTAGCTGAAGTAATTTACTTTCTTCTTAAATCGTCTTATGCAGCAACGTTCACAGATATCAAATAGGAAAAGCTCATTATCCTGGTACGAAGGTTGTAAAATAAACTTCCCACAGTTTGTGCCAGGTTGATATTTTCGTCTGATAGCACTGCTTAAGTATTTTGTCTACGAGGTATCACAAGTAGTACTCCTGTGGCTGTGGGAACCATTGGCTGAAAATGAGTTTAACACCAGTGGGTACAGCACTGCTAAATATTCAAAATGATTATCAACCTAAGTCTGAGTTCATCCACAAACTGAGGCGTATTTATAATATTGAAGCTAGACTGTGTGTCGTTGCCTTCCTTGAGTGGCCATCGGAAGGCCTTTACACACACGTAGATGAAGGTAATCCCAAAAGTAAGGACTCCTAAGAGACACGCATGATCCAACGCAGGCACAAAGGAGAGATCCTTAATTTTAATGCTAAGCCAAAACCACAGTAGTACCTGCATAGTGGCAAAGTGATAAAGAGCAGGAGAACGGATGCGAAGGTCTCAGGTTGAATCCGTCGTTAGGCCCACGATTTTTATGTGCCATTTTACACCTACTTTCCGAGAGGCAGTGTTTGTTGATGTGAAAAATGCCGAGTTGCACTGTAGTCCGAAAGCCACGTTAAGCTGTAGGTTCCCCTATTAACTGGCTAGGTAAGTCAACTCAAAGGTCGGAGGGGAGCAACGGCATACCACCTCCAACAAGACCGTGCCTGTTAAAGCACTGTGTTGTTCAAACCACTCTTCCGACTGATGACTGCTTTACTTTCTATGGGTTCTTAAGTTAATGATCTTCGGGTTATTAACATTTTTATGCTTTCGTGCTGTAGCTTTGATACCAGTAAATGTAAGGAACCGGCCGAGCACTGTCACCGTTCGAGTTGTCAAGGTGGTAGACGACGATGCTGTCGACCCCAGTTACAGTCTTGATCATCGCTATGTTTCATTCGAACACCTCCATGTGACTTTCTGCGTATGTCAAGGTATACTTTTATACACATAGTACGCATCCAAATTTTTTTTCTGATAGAGCTGTATTTATCAACATGAATCAGATACGTTTTCTGTGCAATATATCGGACAACATGTCAGTGCAGCGAGATTTCGTTTGTGTGATGCGCGTCGTACAAGAAATATTTGTGTTTTGCTTGCTTCTGTGATAGGTTTCACCCAACTGAATGCGAGAAGTTCACGAATAGACTGTCAATAACTGGAATTACGCAATAATACACTTAAAAGTTGTATTTTTGCATTACGTATCCCAGTGAAAATAACAGTAAACAGGTTATATGCCTACTTGCTTATTATTCGCCCTTCTCGATGCTTTCCTCAAAAAATAAAAACAAAAATAAAAAATAGAGACAGAGAGAGAAAACAGAAATGTACTTCAAATATCAGCTCGGTGACGCCATGTTCGTCTCGTGATGTAAAGCAAGGATAGTTGATAGCTAATATCTCGTTGTACTAGCGATATGAATGGCTACAGGGCTCTATCTTTTGTCTCTGCAAACAACCAGAACAGAATTCGGTAACGAAGTGGTAAGAACACCTATGCAATGGACCAATTAAACACTCAGATTTCCTTTGTTATTTTGTTAATCGTCTCTAATGCAGTAAACATCCTTGATTACTGATTTGTTATTACTACCATTTTTATTGTTATTCGTCCCCTCACAACAGCTTTCCTATCACTCATTGCTGCCGATACACGTAACGAATGGATCAGGATGAATGGAATGTGGGATGTTTCGTCACGGAGAATATACACATTTATCTCGGCGTCTTGTGTTCAGGGTAATACGAAAGTCTCAGTAAGAGAAGACGACAACGGGATGCCGGTGATGCAGGCAATAGCACCCAACTATTTCTGTCCACTTAACACCATGACGACAGACAAATTGGCGTCTCACTAGATTTTGATTATAATTCGTTGGCCTTCTTGGGACCTCGTTTTAATACCTCGTGGGAGCAGGCATAATATTTTGCTTTTTCAACACCGAACAATAACACACAAAGATGGTAGATGGAAGGATACAAAGAAACAATCAGATTCATGGGTGTGGATCCAGTCCATCACTAGAAGACTAAACAAGGAGGAAACATTACGAAATCAATGAATACCCTGGTTAGTACACATTATTTGTATAGATCTGAAGATGAAAAAGTGCAGATCTGCACAGTACCCGAATCTGCACTTTAGTTTCTGTCTTAATGGGCATACTTTTTAGTTTAGTCTCTTCTGAATGTTCAAATGAATTTATTATTACGTGGTACAAAATAATTAGTTAACTGTGTTCCTTACAGCTTCCATTTGCACCAACATTTTTCTACATTCTCGTGCAATTCATGAAATTCTACTTGTATGATCACAAGACTGCACATAGGTGCAATCGATTTCGAGGTGCAACGTGTTTGTTATCTTACTTTCGTGAAATGTGGGCAAAGTTGATTTCCAAAGACTTTTTATTGTACTGAAATAACCTTTTGTCACAAAGTAACAAGGTAAGTGTTTTATTCGTATATATTTTGTGGGAAACTGTAATCGTGATGGAAGATTGCACACCTGAATGTTTGACGCAACTGGTAGGAGAAAACGCTGCATATTAACCAAACCCCGCGCCTCCTCTCTGTATCCTCCTATATTATGAGCACGGGAGTCTCCCACAACGCTACAAGCTGTTCCTAGCACAGCTGAGAACTGGCTACATCCATCGTCACAAACATTTGGCAACACTGTGACAGTGCAATCACTTCCGCGTATGGTACTGAATTGACTCACCTATCCATTTGAATCACTCGTGCTATATAATTTTCATGTAATCTATGACACTGAGTCAGAAAATTCAATTTTTTGGCTAAAGAAATGCTGTTCTTCACATAAGTGACAACTTTTGTTATCTCTCACGATGCATTATGAGGCTGAGCGACCAACACCGTGATTAGAGTGGCGTGTTGTTAGCAGTGTGTCCGTAGCGCCTTGGTACGTCCCATGACTCGTGTCGCAACGGCTCAATAAGTCGTCAGTTCTAACTGTAGTAGGGACCAGCGTGTTCAAGCTTTTTTTCTGATTTAGTTTATGGGGCTGCGAATTTCCAGAAAAATTCTGTAACGAAATCAGGAGAAAACCTTTACACATCAAATTCTCTTGGTAGCTCGACACAGTAAGTTGTATTACGGTATATTGATAATTTTTACTTATGGACCGTCTGACAACAGCTTAATAAAACACAATTTTAGTGTCATACGCGTTTTGCATTTATTTTCTGCAAGTAATCATTGTATTGTATACGTGTGTGTAAACGCCTTCCGATGCCCACTCCAGGCAGACGACGACACACAGTCTAGCTTCAATATTATAAATACGCCTCAGTTTGTGGATGAACTCAGACTTAGGTTGATAATCATTTTGAATATTTAGCAGTGCTGTACCCACTGGTGTTAACCTCATTTTCAGCCAATGGTTCCCACAGCCACAGGAGTACTACTTGTGATACCTCGTAGACAAAATACTTAAGCAGTGCTATCAGACGAAAATATCAACCTGGCACAAACTGTGGGAAGTTTATTTTACAACCTTCGTACCAGGATAATGAGCTTTTCCTATTTGATATCTGTGAACGTTGCTGCATAAGACAATTTAAGAAGAAAGTAAATTCCTTCAGCTACTCCACTGTTTAAGGAAATCGTCTTAACGGCACTAGATCGTGGTTTGTGAATCGTTTACCGGCCGTACTCTGCCGCATTTCGCTGGTTGGAAGGCAAAAAGATTGCTGACAAATTTCACACGAGGAAAAGGGGGACGCAATGTCTCCCACTGGAAGGTCATGTTGTTTTATTTAAATGATTACAAAATCAGGTAAAACGAACAGTGAGGTGGTCAGTATAAGCACATTACTGTTGTCAGTATGATGTTGCACCGCCCATGGCCTGTAATGATAAAGGGCCCGTTTAGGTCAGTCATATTATACACAGAAGTGGAAGAGAGAGCACCACTGAAGTCTACAATTCGTATGCATTGCATACACACAGAAATTACTGTTACAGTGTACTAATGGAGCCCAATGAGTGAACTGCATATTTTCCGATGAGAAAGAGCACTGGGAAACAGTCTTCGCTACATTAGGTTACTCTGGTGTCACTCTGAGGTAGAATTTATGGTCAGCGACTACCTGTAAGGACAATGAGTCGGATGCGGATTTGCAACTGTGAAATAGTTTCCTACATTATAGAAGCGATTATTAAATTTGAACTAATACTCCGAAAATTTTGAACTTGGATAGCTTAGAATGAAAATCTTTCTGTTTATTGGAAAGGAATACAATTGATTTTCTAATACATTCTCTGTCATACTCAACTTGTAACATGTCACGTCGACGAAATCATATGGAAGAACTGACAGCGACGTATTTCGGAAGGCAGTAAGATCCCTTGGCTTTTGGTTTGGCAGTATTCGACAGCCATTTCTAGCCGCAAGTAAATGAAGACAGGCAGCGCGTTTTTGTTATCAAGTAACGTCTTCATCAATTACTTTAGTTTTAATGTAATCTACGAGTAATTGCTGATGTTTGATATTAACATGAGAAGCATTCCGTAGACAGCGAAAGAACCTGTTCTTGGGCAACTACTTCCATAATGACCAAAAGGCATTAAATGATCTTCAAGCACATGTGTTCCGGCAGTAGTATGATGAAAATGATAGTAATAAGTACGGTAATAATTGAATTATCCGGTAACTTCACACTTCACAGAGGATTTTCTCGAACTAAGATATTTCCTAAATTAGTGAAAATTTCAAAATGGCTTCACATCGAGGCTATGATGCCTAGAAGAGTCTCTACATAATGCTGACGTGAGAACAGCATAACCCCCGCGTCAGAAGCTTCCTTCTACTTAACCATTTAACATTTAATAGACTCGCATTTTTTCCACCGTGACTAATTTTGTAAGCTAAGCACACATCCTTTACAGCGCACTCCTGGGGCTGGGAAATGTGGTCTGGTGGAACGTACTATCACTAGTGCAATGCGTGGGTACAAGCATTTACTTTTAAGAGGCACAAACAGATTTACTTTACCTCTGCTAACCTCAAGAGAAAGACGTTATAATCCAGAATCTGCGTTAAACATCACGTTCCTTCATTCCCAACTGGACAGAGCCGGTTTGCTTTGAGAAATGACGCAGGCGGAGATCACTGTAAACAGAAATACTGTCGCCAGTAAACTTACTTACATAACAAAATTTTATTTTATTTGATGAACCGATAGCCATTTAAAGGAACAGGGCTTTGAATCTCTCTGAACAGGATAGTTGAATCATTTCGTTCCTTTTTCCAAGACTGCAATCTTCTCTAGGTCACCTCCAAAGGTAAGTATGTGGGTCCGATTCCTGATCCAGTACAAAAATATTCATAATTTCATTTCAAGCCCTATCACGTGCACACCGACCTGCTAGTGAAAATAGACGTGCATTTTTAATATCTGTTCATGTGTTGCCAACAATTTCTGGCCAAACGCGCACACATCTTACTGTTGGTGAGAAAGCAATTGATACTTAAGCTATATTCGTGGACGATAAAGATTAACAATCCGATTACGTGTTGGGATCATAACTCCGTCACAGAACTTCACATTATGCACTTCATCTTTAAATGCATACACACTTTGTTACTTCTGAATGTAGGTATATCAGACATCTTTCGTGGTTAGTTAACAGGGATGAAAGGGCCTTGATAGGAGTCCCAGTATATTACAAGAACTGTGGTCTTTTTTTTTTCAAGTTTAGATTTGGTAACTGATATTGGCGAAAATTTCGGTAATTCATGACTCTTGGCGGCTAGTCAGCAATATGATTGATTAGATTAGATTGGATTAATACTTGTTCCATAGATCATGAATACGACACTTCGTAATGATGTGGAACGTGTTATTTTAATGAAAGATTTCTTTACATACCGGTATTCAATTTCTTTACAACAATTTTTTACCCTCTCTCTCATTCTTCTTTATCGTTATTTCTCTCTCTCTCTTCTCTATCTCTCTCTCTGTCTCACACACACACACACACGCACACACATTCTTTCTTTATTTTTATTTGTTTGGTGTGCTCGACTATCGGCGAGGCACGAAAACGTCCGTGAATGAGTTTCTTGGGTTTGAGTACAGTTACGAAAGAAGTATAATAAGAACTATGAGAGTTACTGATTTATGATGCTTAGTTCGCAGTCAGTTCTGAGTATTATTAGTAACTACGCTCCAGTCCCTAAACCTGGGTACAGAAATGCGAGTCAGACGCATTATGTATTCCAGGCCGTCGCAGGTGCGTCTTTGAAATGCCAGCTGTGGTCATTTCCCAGCCCACTGTAGGATCACATCGGTTCGTCTTCTTCCTGCTAGTATTGTAACTGAGATTTGGCAACAAGGCAAGGTATATTTGGCAACTCCGTGATCGACGAGTTACTTCCCAGTGTGCACGGAACTAAGCTTCGAAGTTCACTTGATTTTTTCTGTCATTTCCATTGAATAATCTGAGTTATTATCGCTTCAGGTGTAACAAAAGATTGTAAATTTGCGATTTTCAGTCCAGGAAAGTCGTTGTGCGTGGAAATCGTAACTAATCTCGTCCTTCAAATAGCGGTTTACCAGTTCTAGCCACTATTGGTCTCGTAAGAGGAAGCTAAGACACATACTTCTTCGCCAGCTGTGTGGTAACGTGCTGATCCTTGAAAAAGCGTCTGTTATGGTTCGCAGTTCCAGTCTCACTGAGTGTAGCGTTTTTATCCCTTCTGTGAAAGAGCTACAAGCAGTCAGATCAAACATCGATAAGGAAATCGCAAGAAAATACTTTCGGCTCATAGTGCAATGGTGAAAAGCTTACAATGCTGCACAACAGGTAACGCCTCTTTCCGCTGCTGACAAGCAAATTTTGGGTTTCTGGGAATACATAACTTTATTTATGAAATGCCACATTAGCATACCTCTTGAGTATGACACAGCATACCAATTAAACACAGACCCAATCAAAATCTAAGTGAGTAGTATTTTACCTATTCGTGACGATAGAGGCACGCTTGTGTACAGATACTCAGTTTTATCAAAACAGACTTTCGTCGTAAGGTTATCGTGGGTAGTTTTACTTAATTTTTTATAATACAGTTCACAGTTTTCGTAAGGTTTCTTTAATGTTGATAAAACAATAGTAAATATGAGAGAGAAATTAATCATCAACGATATATGCAAATTCTCTGATGTCATCTATAACAGTCTGAAAATGCACATGCAGTTTATTGATTACATACATGTAGAAAACTTGTTCTGGGTTAAAGCTGTCAAACAAGGTTTGAAGAAGAATAAAATGCCACTGCCAGACGACAAAAAGCACTCCGTCATCAGGCCACAAGTGGCCCATCGGGACCAGCCGACCGCCGTGTCGTCCTCAGATGAGGATGCGGATAGGAGGGGCGTGTGGTCAGCACACCGCCCTCCCGGTCGTTACGATGGTTTTCTTTGACCGGAGCCGCTACTATTCGGTCGAGTAGCTCCTCAATTAGCATCACGAGGCTGAGTGCACCCTGAAAAATGGCAACAGTACCTGGCGGATGGTGACCCATGCAAGTGCCGGCCACATCCGACAGCGCTTAACGTCGGTGATCTGACGGGAACCGGTGTATCCACTGCAGCAAGGCCGTTGGCACCAGACGACAGCTAATGTAGAAAATACTTTTCCGACTTATTTTGGCACGATGCGCTCTCCCCATACATAACACAAAAGTTTCGAGATGCATATACTGTCTGGCTGTCTATTAAACCTGAAATGATGAAAATGTCGCAGAAGTTAGCCCTTTTTCCACATACGACGATTTTGGGTTGAGAAGTGATGTTCCACTAGATTGATAATTTTAGCAGACAGCAGAATTGGGTTTTAAAAAATATAGCAGTGAATGAACTCTAACTCGCGACATCTTATCCACCGTGCGCGATACTTACCATTAAGCCACTAGCTGACACGTAGCGATAACAGCTCCAGAAGTCAAGAACAATTCCTCCAGAACTTCAGCATTCCACAACGCTGTGGGATAATGCATATCGCCAGGTCAATAAATATGAGAGACAAACAGTTATATTCAACAAATCGATAGCGCAATAGAGTAGCTCAAGTGGAAAGAAACACTTCCTATTTGAATTTCTGCATTCTACACTGTTGGCAGTTCTGTGTTGGTGGCAGTTGCGTGATTTTATTTTGGTGATTACAAAATAAAGATGAATGCATGCACTGGGTAGCCGAGGCAGCTAGTTCATGGTGATTCGGTCAACCAAGTAAATGAATTTACTGAACATGCTGCAAATTTATACAGGGAGGCTGTGTGTCAGAATTCTCAGCCAGTGTGGTACAGCAGCGTTATGATAGAAAAATGAGCCCCTGAGAAGAGGATTTGGTGGTCTGTTGGGGTGATGATAGGTTGATATTTCTATGGTCTGGGTTCGATTCCCACTTCGGTCAATGATTTTAGATAGGGAGAGACAGATTCCATTCTCTTCTGGCTACACCAAGTGAAGAAGATATAATAGCATTGTGGTCTGAAATTCACATTAAAAATGATATTTCTTCTCTACCAAGTAGGAGTTAGGTTGAGCCACAATAATGTCCGGAGTGGCGACATGTAGAAACTCTACCACCAGTAACCTTTCTTATACTAGTTATTTATTTCTAGTGACGAAACAAACGCTATGTAGAGTCACAGGACACTTATTCCATCTTTTATCTGAGCTTCTGTATGTCGATAAAATATGTTCTGAACTGGGAATGCAACTCCGACCGCCCTTAACGCCGAATTTGATCCCTTCGGCCGTCCGAAGTGGCCGTGCGATTATAGGCGCTGCAGTCTGGAACCGCGAGGCCGCTACGGTCGCAGGTTCGAATCCTGCCTCGGGCATGGATTTGTGTGATGTCCTTAGGTTAGTTAGGTTCAAGTAGTTCTAAGTTCTAGGGGATTAATGACCTCAGAAGTTGAGTCCCATAGTGCTCAGAGCCATTTGAACCATTTGATCCCTTCGTGACAATACAGGTCGGCTACAGTTTGTTGTTTGTTCAAAACTCCAGATTCCTCAACATCTCCACATATTTCTCGTGAATGGATTCGAATGCTGGCCCGGCACTAAAGTTTTCATTATGTATTACCAAGCTCTAGCATGAGATCACCTATCTGCTGGTGGATAATAATTTCGATTTTTAATGTATTTTCATTCGTTGTCAACACTAACAATATTTGACGTTTTTTACTCCCAGTGAGACACAGAACTATTTGAGAGATCACTGTAAGTTCAAGATGTTATTCCGAGCTGCTGGTGGAGAAAAATTCGGTAGCTGACGTCTCTTTGTGTGTAGTCAACAACGATATGCGTGGAGCTCTATTCCCAGTCAGCACTGAACTCTTCGTCATATTATTTCTAGTTCAAACATGCTCACATGTCGCTGCTGGTGCAACAAACCCATCTTTAACGTTCGTTTTCTCTAGAATATAACAGCGATAGGTGCCGGGTTGGAGTCATGGGAAGGAAAAAATTAATGTTTCGTCTCGTTATTTCAGTTAAAACATCTAGCTACTGCCGAGAACATCCGATATGTCACAGTTGATTGTGCTTCGATATCTATCTTATTAGGTTCTGGGTTCGAATCCCTGTCCAACACAAAGCTTTACCTCACAGCATTTCAAATAAGTTACTTGTTAAGAAGCAATATTTAACATCTCTCGTAGTTCGTTAACAGTGACAATAGGTGCTGGGTAGGAATTCGCGTCCGTTAAAAATGTTTGCGTTATGTAATTTAAAGTTGGTATTTGCTAACTGATACTGTCTAAAATCGAGATATATCACTCTCTGTATGCCTAGTCAGGAATGACTGTTAGTTTCCGTCAGTCACGAAATCTTTGCCTAGTCTGCATGACCTGAGTTTCAATCCATACGCAGAACGAGACGGTTCGTCGTGTCATTTGAAGTTCATACATATTCTCAACTAGCTGCTCGTGAATAACTTAAATTTTTAATGTCATTTTGTGTTAAATAACAAGTATGGTATGTTACTTTGAAGAGGAAATCATGAATACGACGACTTATTTCGTGCATTACCTATCTGACGTAATAATGAGAGTGGTAACATTTCAGGTATGTCATTAATTGTAATAAATGTGAGCTTACAAGCCTTAAGGACAGTCTTACCTTTGATATGGTGTTCCCTGATATTTGTAGTATCGTAGTATTACTTTACATCTTGAGTTTTTGCGATACAGAGCAGTGTTTTCTAGTGGTGACTTGTTGGAACCATTTTCAATAGTCAAACGACTGTACCAAGGAGCGATTAGAGGACCTGCTAGACGGCTGCGTTATGTGGGTTGCATGTGAATCAGGCGAAATGCAATTCAGGTCGTTCGGATACTTTTGAGCATGACTGTACATGTAACACATTGGAACAACCGAAATAAAATGTTCAAACGTACCTATGTTCTGTATTTTAATTTAAAAGACTTAACTTTACCAACTGTTCGTCTAAAATTGTGAGCCATACGTTTGTGACTATTACAGCTGCATCTATCACAAAGCGAAAAAAGTGGTCCAACTAAAACATTCATATTTCATTACGCACTGCACGAATATGTAATACAAATGGGGGTTCCTATTTTTAAAAAAAACGCAGATGATATCCGTTTGACCTATGGCAGCGCCATCTAGCGAGCCAACCATAACGTCATCTGGGTTCCCCCTTCAAGCTAAACCAGTTTCGTTCTTTCGTGAGATGTCTGGCCCGGTCACAATCAGTGGACCACCCTATATTAACCCTAATGTTGTGTAGGTCGACAATGTACCATTTTTAAACTACGGAAACTTGGCGCCATGCGCTTCGATTGGGCGTGGGATTGCCTGTTGCCGTTCGTCAGTTGACGGGTAGCGCTATGGTTGTTGGTTGACACATACAAACTTCCGTCGCGGCGTCAGTGCCCCAACGTGACACGCACACGTGTAGAATAGGTCTTCCCTTTGTCTCCTCCTCAAGTCAGAGGCATTAACACGTAAGCTTCGATTCGAGGCACACACACGTCACCTGCGATTTAATCATACAGTAAGCATGGCGGGACAGTATTATTTTGAGGAACAACGAGATATGGTTTTTGTTTATGGACTAGCCAACTCTAATGCGCATGAAGCTCGACAGTTGTACGAGGAACGGTATGCAGCAAGACGCCACCCACACTAGCAAACGTTTACAGGAATTCACCGGCGACTTTGCGAAACAGTCTCGCTAGCGGGATATTATGGTGATGGTGGAAGACCTCGAATACGACAAGATGCTGCATTTGAAGAGACTGTTCTCGAGCACTTCGAGGAAGCACCTACGACATGCACTAGAGCATTTGGACACTCATCGGTTAGTCTGTGAGGTTTTGAGGGATGACGGCCAGCATCCATTTGGTTTCCAGCTTGTCAAAGACCTAAATCCTGTTGCGGACTATGAAAACAGGTTAGGATTTTGCCGGTGGTTTCTGAGACGCGTTGCACGAGATCCTGACTTACCGACGAGTGCACCTTCCATCGCGATGGTCTTTACATCTCTCGAAACTTTCATGACTGGGCAAGGGGAAATCCTCACGTCACGTACGTCCACGGACACCAGGAACGATTTTCGCTCAACATTTGGGCAGTCATTGTGGGTGACCATCTCATTGGGCCGGTCCGTCTACCTCCTCGACTTACCAGGGAAAATTACCTCCACTTTTTGCAAGAAACTCTACCCAGCCTGCTGGAAGATGTTCCCCTGGATATACGGCTATGCACGTGCTTGCAGCATGATGGGGTGTCCGCACATAACAGTCGGCTGTGCGCGGATATTTAAATGAACTCTCCGACGGCCGGATAATTGGCAGAGGAGCTCGTAGGACATGGCCCCCGCGATCACCAGACCTCGTGCCCCTGGGCTTTTTCCTGTGGGGACTCTTCAAGGTTCTAGTTCACCTGCCAGGACGCGAACCACCTATAAATTAATGGATCGCATCCAACATGCCGCCAATCACATCAGGGCAATGCCAGGAATCTTCGAAAGAGTTCAACAAAACACCATTCGACGTTACCAAGCTAGAGTCACGTCAGAGGGTCGCCAGTTCGAGCACCTGCTTTAAGTAAACAATGTCCTTTTCAGAGCCGACACAATTTGTAAATGACTTTCTGTACGCGAACTAACAGCTGTGCTCGGGTTTGTTCCCGGTACGGCTTATTATGAAACTGCAATGAATGTGTCGGGATCCTGGCGGATTCGTCCCCACGGCCCCAGAGTGGAAGGCTGGCGCGCTACCACCGAGTGTGCGCGTCGCCTTGGATACATCGCGATCTCCGGCAGGCAAAGCATCCGGCAACTGGGCAATCCCGCGGCCCATCGGAGCGCGTGGCGCCATGTTTACGGAGTTTAAAAATTGCGCGCTGTCGACCTACACAGGATTAGTAATTTTGATTTCTGCTAGCATCAGCTATCCACGCTTGAAATTTCGTGACACAATTTTTCTTCACCCTGTACATATACAGGGTGGTCCATTGAAACTGACCGGGCTAAATATCTCGCGAAATAAGCATCAAACGAAAAAACTACAAAGAACGAAAATTGTCTAGATTGAAGGGGGATACCAAATGGTGCTGTGGTTGGCCCGCTAGATGGCTCTGCCATAGGTCAAACGGATAACAACTGCGCTTTTTTAAATAGGAACCCCCTTTTTTTATTACATATTCGTGTAGTGTGTAAAGAAATATGAATGTTTTAGTTGGACCACTTTTTTCGCTTTGTGATAGATGGCGCTGTAATAAAGTACGTGGTATCACGTAACATTCCGCCAGTGCGGACGGTATTTGCTTCGTGATACATTATCCGTGAAAAATGAACCGTTAACCAATTGTGGAAAAGGTCGATATTGTGTTGATGTATGGGTATTGTGATCAAAATGCCCAACGGGCGCGTGCTATGTATGCTGCTCGGTATCCTGGACATCATCCAAGCGTCCGGACCGTTCGCTGGATAGTTACGCTATTTAAGGAAACAGGAAGTGTTCAGCCACATGTGAAACGTCAACCACAACCTGCAGCAAATGATGATGCCCAAGTAGGTGCTTCAGCTGCTGTCCAGGCAAATTCGCACATCAGTAGCAGACGAACTGCGAGAGAATCGGGAATCTCAAAAACGCCGGTTTTGAGAATGCTACATCAACATCGATTGCACCCGTACCATATTTCTATGGACCAGGAATTGCATGGCGACGACTTTGAACGTCGTGTACAGTTCTGCCACTGGGCACAAGAGAAATTACGGGCCGATCACAGATTTTTTGCACGCGTTCTATTTAGCGAAGAAGCGTCATTCACCAACACCGGTAACGAAACTGGCATAATATGCACTATTCGGCAACGGAAAATCCACGATGGCTGCGACAAGTGGAACATCAGCGACCTTGGCGGATTAATGTATGGTGCGGCATTATGGGAGGAAGGATAATTGGCCCCCATTTTATCGATGGCAATCTAAATGTTGCAATGTCTGATGATTTCCTATGCAATGTTCTACCGATGTTACTACAAGATGTTTCACTGCCTGACAGAATGGCGATGTACTTCCTACATGATGGATGTCCGGCAGATAGCTCGCGTGCGGCTGAAGCGGTATTGAATAGCATATTTCATGGCAAGTGGATTGGTCGTCGAAGCACCATACCATGGCCCGCACATTCACCGGATCTGACGTCCCCGGATTCCTTTCTGTGGGGAAAGTTGAAGGATAGTTGCTATCGTGATCCACCGACAACGCCTGACAACATGCGTCAGCGCATTGTGAATGCATGTGCGAACATTACGGAAGGCGAACTACTTGCTGTTCAGAGGAATGCCGTTACACGTATTGCTAAATGCATTGAGGTTGACGGACATAATTTATTTCATTAACGTGGTATTCACAGGTAATCACGCTGTAACAGCGTGCGTTCTCAGAAATGATAAGTTCACAAAGGTACATGTATCACATTGGAACAACCGAAATAAAATGTTGAAACGTACCTACGTTCTGTATTTTAATTTAAAAAACTTACCTGTCACCAACTGTGCGTCTAAAATTGTGAGCCATACGTTTGTGAATATTACAGCGCCATCTATCACAAAGCGAAAAAAGTGGTCCAACTGTAACATTCATATTTCTTTACGTACTACGCGAATCTGTAATAAAAAATGGGAATTCCTATTTAAAAGTAAACACAGTTTATATCTGTTGGACCGACGGCAGCGCCAGCTAGCGGGCCAACCTTGGCGCCATGTGGTTCCCCCCTTCGAGCTAGACAAGTTGCGTTCTTTGTAGTTTTTTAGTTTGACGCTTATTTCGTGAGATATTTGGCCCGGTCACGATCAGTGGACCACCCTGTATAAGCAGGGTGATTGATTTTTTTTTCTACTGTGTGCAAACTCTAGGGATTGATCGATTAGAGGCTACGGAACAAAAGTGTTCTAATGAACTTATGTCCAGAAATCCATTGTTCTCATGCCAGAAACCATTTATTGAGTCATACACTGTTACAGACAGTGCTATCTAATATACGCTGTACCACGCAGCCACAGTAACAGTACGAGTATGTGTTGAAAATGGTTTTCGTGTGCCTCAACGCTGCATGTACGTTCACATCGACCAGGCTGTATCCGAACAGGGTCAAACGCAGCATGAATATGCTGCTCCAATGTCTTCACGTCTGGAAGGGACTCTGCATACGCGATACTTTTGAGATGCTCCATAACCAGAAATCACACGGGTTGAGATCCGGTGAACGAGCAGGGCATGCAACTGGACCCCTTCGTCCGATCCATCGACCAGAGAAGACACGACTGAGATGCGTCCGGACGTTAACGGCGAAGTGGGATGTAGCACCATCATGTAGCAATCGTATAACCCTTCGAATGATCAATGGCACCTCTTCCAGCAGGGCAGGAAAAGTCACCCGCAAGAAACGCCTACAGTTCCGGCTTAGGCGACGTGGAAGGAAGATGGGTCAGTTATCTAGGCGCACACATTCCGGCTTCGCCGATGCTGATGATTCTGTGTAACCATACCATGGGGGTTCTGCATACTATCCCACAGATGACTGTTATGAAAGCTGAAGTTACTACTCCGACTTCATCTGTGAATAGGATGGATGACGCAAATCCCGGAATCGTGGTTGCCTGGTGAAGAAACCAGTGACAAAATTACTCCCGATGTGGAAAATCTGTCGCTAGTACACCCTGTACGCTGTACCTGATAAGAGTAGTAAAAATTGTCACGGAGAATACTCAATACGGTCGTCTGGCGGTCCGACTACCTGCTACTGTCACGGAAGTCGCCTTCAATAGTGCTAATCACATTTTCCTCCAAGTCTGGTGTCGGAACATTCTGGGTACGAATTTCCTGCTTCTTGAAATGAACTTGTCTCAGACAAACGGCGAAACGCTGTTGCAAACATTGACTGCTGTGGCTGTTTTCGGAGGGAATAGGTCTACCTGATACAATCTTGTTCAGTCTGGAACCGCGTGACCGCTACGGTCGCAGGCTCGAATCCTGCCTCGGGCATGGATGTGTGTGATGTCCTTAGGTTAGTTAGGTTTAAGTAGTTCTACGTTCTAGGGGACTGATGACCTTAGAAGTTTAGTCCCATAGTGCTCAGAGCCATTTTACAACCTTGTTGCTCGCCGCTCGTTGCCATTTCCCTTTCCGTAAATAAACACAATGTCGGCAACCTCTCTGTTCGAATAAACATTTTGTGGAACTCTTAACAGGATAATTTCAAACTACCCAGCAACCACATCAGCTTTGTGATTTTGTCTGTTTGCTATTTATTGTGTTGCTTTTTCCTTTGGACGTTCATGAAAGATAATGCGCTGTCGACGCTGGCGTTACGGGCAGAATTGCAAAGTAATATTCTGCCAGTTTGAGTATCTCAGAATAAAAATTCTTCATTATGCTGTGATTTAAAACAATCTTTCCACTCTTCATGTACCAAAAGCGTTTTAAAGGCAGAGTCGGTTCCTTTTGTTGCGTGAATTTCGTGAAATTTTGTCACTGATCGAAAAATTTTATGAAATGCAACCTTATGTGTTTTCTATACAAAATATCTATAGTTTCTGCTGTTGTTTCGATGCTGGAGCATCAGCTTATGTCATCCAACGGCAGCGCTTTAATTGGGTGCTAAATTTACATGTTCATAATTTTAGGTAGTCTTTGTCAGTAATGTATATATCACTCACATTTGCCCTAAATTTTTCCACCTGATATTGCTGAGTCTCTGATAACTGAGAACTTGGACTGGACGAAGGTTTTACTCCAGCCTTTCATTTATGTTGTAATTGCCGAAGTTACACGGTCCAGCCATATTAATGAGACCACAAGTCAAAAGCCTCAATATTGAAACTTCCCCTTTGTATGTAAAGAATGACAGTGTTGGAAAAACTTTTACGTTATTTGATTTTCAAACAGCTGAGCGAAACTGAACGTACTCAGACCTTTCTGTTTTTACTTATTCTGATCATCACTAAACTGACACGCAATGTTTTTAGCGCAACGCAATTTGACTTTCAATAATCCCTACAAAAGAATGGCCCCGAGTAACAATAACCTATACCTTTCATGAATAACTAACCTCACAAAAATCTTCGTTACTCGAAC
This sequence comes from Schistocerca americana, assembly GCF_021461395.2. Lineage (NCBI taxonomy): Eukaryota > Metazoa > Arthropoda > Insecta > Orthoptera > Acrididae > Schistocerca > Schistocerca americana. The sequence goes on from NC_060119.1 coordinate 186,645,132, forward strand.
TACTACAATACAGTGAGCGCCAATACTGCCAGCTGAATAAAAGATTCTAACTACTGAAGGCATAGTTAGCAAATGAAAGATTTTGACAGAAAGCAAACCTAGTATTTACCTCAATAGTGTTCAAAAGTTATAATATATGTATCAGTTCATGACATCCAGTCTTACAAATTTCCTTTTTCTGACGGACATACGTCCAGAACATCCGCTCATAGTAACCTCTCAAAACTCTGGCGTCTCTCTCCTCACGTCCACCACCGCTGGCGGCTCACCTCCAACTGCCCAATGCTACGCGCTGTTCACATCCAACTGCCCAACACTACACTAGCGAATATTCCAACAATGAGTCCAACCAGCCACAGACTGCACACAGCGCTGTCAGCGATTTTCATATAGATCACTAGGTGGTGTTACCAATATAAAAACCTAAACAGCGTACTTCAATATATACCTTTTGCAGCGTGGACGTGCGGGAAGGGAGTCAGTGAGGTGCAGGAAGTTACCGACAGGGATGTGAAGCCTTGCCGACTCCAGTGCCATGGTCAGCTGCGTTAGGTTTTTCGGTTGATGATCCACGGTGCAGACAGCCCGATCGCGTCATCCTACAGATTCTCTATTGGGTTTAAATAAGGGAATTTTGGTGGTCAGGCGAGTACAATGAAACACATCCTGGTGCTCTTAGAACCACACACGTATGCTGCGAGTTGTGTGATACGTTGCATTGTACTGTTGGCAGAGACATCGTGCCGAGGTAAAAACGTACTGGATATTGTAGGCGACGTGGTCCCCGAGGATCCATTACGTCTTCCAGAATGACGAGGAAAATATTCCTCAGACCATAAGGCTCCCTGCTCCGGCCTCGAGCCTTCCGACGGTTGCTGCAGGGTCGTAAGAGCCAAAGTAGTAGTAGTAGAGGGGTTTTAGGGCGCACGACAGCAAGGTCTTCAGCGCCCGTTCAGTAACATAGGGAGACGGGTATCAAGAAAAATCCCAGAACAGGAATATAAAACGGAACATAAAACACGGGTAACAATCGTTGAAAAATATGTGCTCATCCACACCGAAGCGTGGGATGAAGCAGGGTGTCAACAGTAAAACATGGACAACACAGGAAGAAAATGATAGAGGGAGCTAAAACAATGTAGCAGATGGAAGTGGCTGGCTGACCACAAAGGAAAAAGGGGAGGAGCAGCCACTCTGCAATACACTAAAACCTCCAGCCTAAAAGTTGAGGCCAGAGTCCAGACACGTCACAAAACTTAAAAACCCTAGACACACACGACTCATCATTAGCTAAAACAGAAGGCAGATCCCCATCAACTTGTGCTTCTGCCCGTGCATCACAGTATAAAATGCAGTCTGTTAAAATGTGCCGGACAGAGATGTGCACACCACAAGCATCACAAAACGGAGGATCCTCCCGCCGTAATAAAAAGCTATGTGTGAGAGGACAGTGCCCGATCCGAAGACGTGTGAGGGCCACCTCTTCCCGCCTGAGCAACCGACAGGAGGAACGCCACGGCCGAGTGGTTGACTTTACCGACCGCAGTTTATTGACCGTCACCGCCAGCCATTCGTCCTCCCACAACTCCATGCACTTCCCGTGGAGTGCAGCAATGACCGACTGCAAGGGGATAGGACACTGGACCACATCCTGCTCTCTGCAGGCCTCCTTGGCAGCCCGATCGGCCTGTTCATTGCCCCATATGCCGACATGACCAGGCACCCAGCAGAAGGATAAGTCCGATGAAGCATAAAACATGTTTCATCTGAAAAGGCAACCTGTCGCCACTTAGCGGACATCCAGTTGAGTTATTCATATGCAGATTACAGCCTTCATCGGTGATAAACAGCTGGCAGCGTGGGAGCATAAACAAGGCAACTTCTGCGGAGGCCCATACACAACAACGGTCGCTGAGCTGTGGTTGAGGAGACACTGCTGGTAGACCTTTCGCCCTGGGCAGTCAGTCGGTCAACAGCTGCTCGTCTATTCGCCCTTACCCATCTCCGCAGCCGTAGTTCACTCCTGTCATCTGAGGCCCATGGTGTACCACAGTCGTCTCGGAGCCGGTTTTGGATAGCGCCATTTTGGAATGCACGGTTTATTATAACTACGGCAGCTCGCTAACAGAGTACAATCTTAGTCGTTTCGGAAATACTTTCTTTCTTGTCCCGAACGCCAATGATCGTGTCTCTCTGGATGTCACATACACCATGTAATCAAAAGATTCCGGACACCTGGCTGAAAATGACTTAAAAGTTCGTGGCGCCCTCCATCGGTAACGCTGGCAGTCAATTTCGTGTTGGCCAACCCTTAGCTTTTCATGACAGCTTCCATTCACGCAGGCATAATTTCAATCAGGTGCTGGAAGTTTCTTGTTAATGTCAGACCATTCTTCACGAAGTTCTGCACTGAGGAGAGGTATCGATGTCGGTCGGCGAGGCCCGGCACGAAGTCGGCGTTCCTAAACATTCTAAAGGTGTTCCGTAGGATCCAAGTCTGGACTCTGTGCAGGCAGTCCATTACAGGGATGTTATTGTCGTGTAACCACTCCGCCACAGGCCGTGTATTATGAACAGTTGCTCGATCGTGTTGAAAGATGCAACGGTGGGGAGCAAGAAGGTGCTTAAAACATTAGTGTGGGCTTCTGCTGTGATAGTGCCACGCAAAACAAAAAGCCACCGTCTCCGAATTTTACTGTTGGCACTACACACGGTGCCAGATGACGTTCACCGGGCATCCGCCATACCCACACCCTGCCATAGGATCGCCACATTGTACACCGTGATTCGTCACTCCACACAATGTTTTTCCACTGTTAAATCGTCCAATGTTTACGCTTCTTACACCAAGCGAGGCGTCGTTTGGCATTTACCGTCGTAATGTGTGGCTTATGCGCAGCCGCTCGACCATGAAATCTAAGTTTTCTCACCCTCCCGCCTGTCATATTACTTGCAGTGGATCCTGATGCAGTTTGGAATTCTTGTGTGATGGTCTGGATAGCTGTATGCCTATTACACATTACGACCCTCTTCAACTGTCGGGCAGGCCTTGTGGCCGAGGGGTTCTAGGCGCTTCAGTCTGGAACCGCGCGACCGCTACGGTCGCAAGTTCGAATCCTGCCTCGGGCATGGATGTGTGTGATGTCCTTAGGTTAGTTAGGCTTAAGTAGTTCCAAGTTCTAGGGGACTGATGACCTCAGATGTTGAGTCCCATAGTGCTCAAAGCCATTTGAACCATTTTTCAACTGTCGGCGGTCTCTGTCAGTCAACAGACGAGGTCGACCTGTACGCTTTTGTGTCCCTTCACGTTTGCATTTCACTATCACATCGGAAACAGTGGACCTAGGGATGTTTAGGAGTGTGGAAATCTCACGTACAGACGTATGACACAAGTCACACACTATGACCTGACCACGTTCGAAGTCCGTGAGTTCCATAGAACGCCCTATTCTACTCTCTCACGATGTCTAATGAGTACTGAGGTCGGTGATATGGAATAACTGGCAGTAGGTGGCAGCACAATGCACGTAATATGAAAAACGTATGGTTTTGGGGATGTCCAGATACTTTTGATCACATACTGTAAGTAGCTCTGTTTCCTCATTACAGGTCCTGCACTGTTTTTCCGCCTACCCCCTCCTCCCCCCCCCCCCCCCCCTCTGCTTTATGTACTCTACACTGCTAGTGCTGCCACCTGAGTCTATGAGTAGTTGTTGCTTGGTGAGATGGAACATAGGCGGTGCTCACATTAATGTGAATTGATAGCTTATACATCCTTAGCGTATATCTCTTTACTTCTCCTCATACTTAGTCATCACGCTTACGTCATTACGTTTGAACGGGGCTTTAGCTGTGCCTTGTCTTCGGCCGGTATTACACTATCAAATTTCTTTGTCAAAGATTTGATCAAAGATGTGATCAAATATTCCGTCAAATATATTTGACAAAGATCTTTGATGTAGCGCTAGAAGGGGTATTACACTGTCATCATATTTTTCGTCAGAGTTCAAGGTGGCTGACAACAACAACTTGTTATTAACCGCAGCAGTTCCATGTACCACATTTGCACTGTGTGCACATGCGGAAGAGAAGTGGGGCAAAAAAGGAGACATACTTGGATGAAGCCGTGGGTTTTAAAACGACAAGATAAAAGCATTCAACAAAACTTGTTACGTGAGCTCATAGTGGAGGACGTCAAGTCGTACATCAATTACTTAAGAATGGATGAGCATACATTTCTGTATGTACTAAATGAAGTTGTAAGACGTCGCGGTCTCATGACCTTCATTGTTTACATATTCCGCCCTCACAATCATGTGCCGCACATCAAGACACTTCATTCGAACCCAAACTCGATGAGATTAAGTCAGTGTTGTATGAATTCATGTAAACGATATGCAATTGACAAGTGAGCGCTCCGTGGTTGAAATACTCGAGGCTGGCGTGCACACATACATTCCAGACACGACGGTCACAGAGGCTTTTAGTTCGGGAGAGAGGGGACGCCAGGCCCTTCAGAGGACGACCCAGTCCAGGGAGAGTTTGATTGGCGAAGGTCAATCCAGATAGAACGAGAGTTATCTTATTTGTCAGCAGCGAGCGGCGCAGACAGCAGTCATCGCAGCTTACGGTATAGTGCGCTACAGCTATTGCGAGCCCCATATTTCCTCCGCAACAGTACACTTCACACGCGACAGCCTCGACCGTACCTAGCAACATACTAAAGGATAATTATTCAAGTTGAGTAGGTGCGACTCTCAGCCATTCTGCCAAGTTAACAACCATCTTAAACTTTGTGTAGAAATTTCATTAGCGAATCCTATCTTTGAAAGGTAAATTCACATTCCGAGAAGAATCAGGATATAACTTGTTCAATTCATAACTAAAGTGCCATTGTGATTTCTCAGAATTTTGCAAAATAAATAATAACTTTCGTTAGTTTAATGTTTTTCTTACACTAACTTGTGAATTTTTGTGTCATTTCTTTACAGCGGACGACTCCAGAAGACATTTATTACTGAAAGTTTTTCAGGCATTTCTCTTTAGAACGTTAGGAGCGTCTGTCTGACTTCTGTAGTGGTGTGGGGGTGAAAATTGCATCTTGCAGGAGCCACAGGGTAAGGGGTACATCTCAGATTAATCCGTCATACCTCAAAAAGTGTATCCTGATACCACAAAGCACAATATTCACTTAAGAACTGCTACGTCAGCAGAAGACAGGCTCACTGTAACACTCCAATTCCTTGCTACAGGAGAGGGTTAGGTTAGGTTAGGTTAGGTCAGGTCAGGTCTCCGATCTTCTTAATCTATTTTTGTATTCAGCGTGCCTCACGTTGTAAAGCGCCTCATCAGCTTCAGACATCTCTATTAATTTTGTAGTTGCCGGCACACACCAATTGTATTTACCGGGAATGTTTATAAAAACACTACAGACGACAGCATGCTGCAGCGGGGCTTGCGCTCCATGTGGTAACATGTCACATTGCAGTGAACGGAAGACAAACGACTTCTTTGATCAAATCTACAGCGAGGCCCTACATTTGATCAAATATTGGACGACATTTGACAAAGTTCCCTATTACACCATCAAATATCTTTGACAAAGGTATTGGACAAAGATATTTGACAAAGAAATTTGATAGTGTAATACCGGCCTTCTTCACTGCTAAACAGCCTCAGTAAAGCCGGACATGCTGGAGTCGTATATTTTTGGCCGAACATGTCTGGCTAAAGCCCAGTTGGATGTGTGATATCCAATGAAACTTGTTGACTGTTTTCCTTACCGGATTGAGGCAGAAGTAGTATTACGCACTATTAGCATGATGTCCCCTGGAGGTGACTAATGTTTTGTTCGGTGTAGTTAGATGTATGAGGGTTGGAATTTTTACGATGGCAAGACTGCCGTAAAGGCACAAGGCAATGAAACCAAACAAAGTCGTTTGCACTAAACGTTAGTTACATAGATGTACCTTATTTTGGCGCAGAGTGCCTCTCCCTTTGCACATCATGCACTTGCTCAGTTCCGAGAAAAACAGAAGCTCGTGTAGAGGACGGTCTGATGTAGTGCTACAACGATGTTTTCGAAACAAGAACATCGAAGTTAAATTGGACGCCTGAGGATGTGAGTGGACCGGCAGAACGGCGGCGCTCGCGGAGCCAATGGCCGGGTACTGCTGCCGCCGGTGGTACCCGTAGCGGGACCGTGGCTACGTCACGCCCCCTAACGGTCATCGGCTGCCGCCCACTCGCCCGTCTTGGCCTGGCGCAGCAGTGGCGACGTTGCGGTGCGTCCGTGTCTGCTGCGTCATTCGCTGCGCTTTGTCGCTGCACAACTTAGGGGGACGAAAACAGTACTTAGGAAACCACTTTTCGCGGTCTTGTCTACATTTTACGACTGAATCGATTTTGCTAGCTCGATGAAATATCAAAAGACAATTTAATTTTTCACCTTTCCTGTTATACAATCACTGTCGTTTATATCGCAAGATCATCAGATTTTGGTGCTGTGCCATTCTCAAGTTGCTGCTTTATCGTCTTATTTTTACACTACTATCCTCTATGGCTGTACTCGTCAACGATTTAAAATAACATTGCTGCCGAAACGGTAAGACCCTTTAAAAAAACGCTTGATACACGTCATTTCACTGTTCCCATTTCGGGTTTCTACGATTTATAGAGGGGCTTAGTAGATAAAGTTTTAGTATGGAGTTCATGTCTGGAAATGTATTGTTTTGATATAAAATAAATTTGAAAATCGCATCAGTTTCAAGTCGCCCGCTACACGTTACGCACATACCGTGGAGTCTCAGCTCTGATACGTGTGCTCTACAGAAGCCTATAGAAAGGGAAATGTTGCGAGTAGCCATCATTGGGTGTTCTAAGTGACGAAGAACTCCTCTTCAATATAGAGAGCGCGGCGGGTCCATGGAGTACCACATTGTCCTGTCACGTTAATGTGACGATCTCTTAAAAGTCTGAATAACCATATTTGCTAGCATGCACCGCTGCGAGAAGTGCAAGAAGAGAGTAGGTAAGGTTCTGGAACGTATCGAGAGGGCTTCAACGCCGCGGCTAGCTGCGCTAGGTTCCTCGGTTGAGAATCCATGCCGAGAACAGCCCGATCAAGGCGATACCACGGATTCTCGAACGGGGAGTTTGCTGGCCAGTGGAATGGACTAAACTCGTCGTGGTGTTCTCCGAACCACGCACGTACACAGTGAGCTGTGTGGCTTGTTGCGTTGTCCTATTGGTAATTTCCATCATGCAGAGCAAACAGCAAACTGAATGTAGAGGTGAACATGGGCTCCAAGAGTAGGTGCATACTTGTCTTGATCCTCTGTGCCTTCCTGAATTACGAGATCACCCAGAGAATACCGTGACAACATTCCCCAGACTACAATGTTCCCTCCTCTGGCCTGGACCCTTGCGACGATTGTTGCGGGGCCGTACACGCCAACGGCCATCGGTCCCATGGAGCATAAAACATGACTCGTCTGAAAAGACAACCTGACATCCTGAAGCGTACAAATTCCAGCCTTTGCCACCGATGGATCGCAGTCACCATGGATTCGTGAACCACGCGCATCTGTGAAGACCCATCGCAGCACGTTTGACGAGCGGTCGTTGAGGATGTTGGCTCATGTGGACGGTTACTTGCTCAACAGTTTCTCGTCTGTTCGCTCGTACACATCTCTGCAGCAGTCATGTACGGCTCGTGGTAAACCACAGTTGCCTCGGCGCCGGCTTTGGATAACTCCATTTTGCTATGCACAGCGTACTTTACAAGTTTAACCGTTTCGGAAATGTCTTCACGCTTGCCCCGAAAGCCAATGAGCATGCCCTTTTGGGCGTCGGATAAATCGCTCCATTTTCGCGTTACGGCAATGACTGCACTGTTTTCCATGTCCCCCCAGACACGCTTTATATTCCATCCACTGCCAGTACTGTCAGGTAGCGTCTGTGAGGGGTTATTGCACGTTGGCGTCTAACATAGACGGTGGTCTCATTAATGTCATTGAACCGTGTAGTATCAGTTTCTCGGTCGTTGTAGTACCCAGATAAAAATATCTAATGTCATGATTTACAATAGACTGTCGCGGCGCCCTCTTCTCTTTTCTGTGCGGTCCGTGAAGCGGGAGATTTCAAAGTTATCCAATCTTGCCCACCCAGTTGGCCGTGCGATCTAAAGCGGACCGTGCATCCGAATGTTGAACGTTGAGCTTGCAGGGTTTCTGACGTCATAGCATGGAATAGCACGTTCGGGACTCTTTCCGAACGTGCAGAGCAAATATCTGGCATGTCAAATATTCTGAGCATGCCTGTGAGCGTTGACCAATGAGATGGCACAACGCCACCTACGTCACAAGCACGCCGTCTCCCTTCAGTAGAGAGTTGTGAGGCGCCATATTGGCATTCATTTCAAGCCTATATGTATATAAGCCGTTTCTGAGCACCAGCAAATTGAGAATCACTGGAAAACCCGTTGTTAACTGTGTGATTCGTTCCAATAAAATAATGAGAAATATCATTTTCGTGGCAAAAGAATTATTGTAACTTTCGTATTATGAGAGTAGGCTATTTGAAGGCAGACACACACTGAAGATCCACCCAAAACGCATTGTTCTTGGTACAATTTGTTATAATTAATTTTCAGTTAGTAAGATATCTACGATTAAGGTTTTCAGCAAGTGGTAACATATTATGATTAGAAGCACAGAGTGAGTTGTTGGCTTAGCGAAATGAGTAGAAACACCGTATTGTTGTGTGTAGTTTGTCGAGGCGGTGGTTCGTGTTTTGACATTATCAAATTTTTCCCCCTAACATTCGCGTTTTTATTAGGTTATGATACATTATTATTAGTTTAATATAAGTATATACTGTAATATTTGATGTTATGTAAATATAAGTTCACTTTACTTTGAGGGGTGACTTTGTTCGATTGGCTTCATCTACTAGACAGCTTGCGCTACTTGTATAAAGATATTTTGCTCCTTTTTCTTTTACGCTTCGTAATTCATATGGTGCAAAGATTCTGCTACTGGGTAGGAACAGTGATAAAGTAAGACTGACCTGGGGGTTTTACTAAAATGTGGGAATGATGAAATAATGTCTATCTTATGCGGAGAAGTGTTCCAAATTTGTAGCGCACTGTTTGTAATGGAACTTTTATAAACCTGTGTCTTAATTGATGGTACTTTCCTTTTCGCGGACGATGGAGGAAATGTGTGTTTTAATAGAGCTAAAGTGGGAATTTTACGCGGGCCCGTTGAGTAAACAGTGTGATTTACCAACTAGAAACATCCCTCAACTGCCGCTGGAGTGCGTTGCGATCGCGTGTACCACATTGGGGCCCACGTACCGTATGCATAACTCGGGTCGTTCCTGAGCGTTCAGGAGCACGCTGAACTTGAGACGCTCAAAGTTAACTTTCGACGCACTGCTGTCCGGGAGAGAAGGCGTGCCGATCCCCAGCAGGAATCCGCCCGGTGTCTTGGCGTCGATGTCCGGTGTGCCGGCCAGCCTATGGATGGTTTTAAGGCGGTTTTCTATCTGCCTCGGCGAATGCGGGCTGGTTCCTCTTATTCCGCCTCAGTTACACTATGTCGGCGATCTTGCGCAAACACTTTCTTCACGTACGCGTACACCATAATTACTCTACCACGCAAATACTGGGGTACACTCTCCGGGAGAGAAGGCGTGCCGATCCCCAGCAGGAATCCGCCCGGTGTATTAGTGTCGATGTCCGGTGTGCCGGCCAGCCTATGGATGGTTTTTAAGGCGGTTTTCTACCTGCCTCGGCGAATGCGGGCTGGTTCCTCTTATTCCGCCTCAGTTACACTATGTCGGCGATCTTGCGCAAACACTTTCTTCAAGTACGCGTACACCACAATTACTCTACCACGCAAATATTGGGGTACACTCTCCGGGAGAGAAGGCGTTCCGATCCCCAGCAGGAATCCGCCCGGTGTATTAGTGTCGATGTCCGGTGTGCCAGCCAGCCTATGGATGGTTTTTAAGGCAGTTTTCTATCTGCCTCGGCGAATGCGGGCTGGTTCCTCTTATTCCGCCTCAGTTACACTATGTCGGCGATCTTGCGCAAACACTTTCTTCACGTACGCGTACACCACAATTACTCTACCACGCAAATATTGGGGTACACTCTCCGGGAGAGAAGGCGTTCCGATCCCCAGCAGGAATCCGCCCGGTGTATTAGTGTCGATGTCCGGTGTGCCGGCCAGCCTATGGATGGTTTTTAAGGCAGTTTTCTATCTGCATCGGGGAATGCGGGCTGGTTCCTCTTATTCCGCCTCAGTTACACTATGTCGGCGATCTTGCGCAAACACTTTCTTCACGTACGCGTACACCATAATTACTCTACCACGCAAATATTAGGGTACACTCTCCGGGAGAGAAGGCGTGCCGATCCCCAGCAGGAATCCGCCCGGTGTATTAGTGTCGATGTCCGGTGTGCCAGCCAGCCTATGGATGGTTTTTAAGGCGGTTTTCTATCTGCCTCGGCGAATGCGGGCTGGTTCCTCTTATTCCGCCTCAGTTACACTATATCGGCGATCTTGCGCAAACACTTTCTTCACGTACGCGTACACCATAATTACTCTACCACGCAAATATTGGGGTACACCCTCCGGGAGAGAAGGCGTGCCGATCCCCAGCAGGAATCCGCCCGGTGTGTTAGTGTCGATGTCCGGTGTGCCGGCCAGCCTATGGATGGTTTTTAAGTCGGTTTTCTATCTGCCTCGGGGAATGCGGGCTGGTTCCTCTTATTCTGCCTCAGTTACACTATGTCGGCGATCTTGCGCAAACACTTTCTTCACGTTCGCGTACACCATAATTACTCTACCACGCAAATATTGGGGTACACTCTCCGGGAGAGAAGGCCTGCCGATCCCCAGCAGGAATCCGCCCGGTGTATTAGTGTCGATGTCCGGTGTGCTGGCCAGCCTATGGATGGTTTTTAAGGCGGTTTTCTATCTGCATCGGGGAATGCGGGCTGGTTCCTCTTATTCCGCCTCAGTTACACTATGTCGGCGATCTTGCGCAAACACTTTCTTCACGTACGCGTACACCATAATTACTCTACCACGCAAATATTGGGGTACACTCTCCGGGAGAGAAGGCGTGCCGATCCCCAGCAGGAATCCGCCCGGTGTATTAGTGTCGATGTCCGGTGTGCCGGCCAGCCTATGGATGGTTTTTAAGGCGGTTTTCTATCTGCCTCGGCGAATGCGGGCTGGTTCCTCTTATTCCGCCTCAGTTACACTATGTCGGCGATCTTGCGCAAACACTTTCTTCACGTACGCGTACACCATAATTACTCTACCACGCAAATATTGGGGTACACTCTCCGGGAGAGAAGGCGGGCCGATCCCCAGCAGGAATCCGCCCGGTGTATTAGTGTCGATGTCCGGTGTGCCGGCCAGCCTATGGATGGTTTTTAAGGCGGTTTTCTATCTGCCTCGGCGAATGCGGGCTGGTTCCTCTTATTCCGCCTCAGTTACACTATGTCGGCGATCTTGCGCAAACACTTTCTTCACGTACGCGTACACCATAATTACTCTACCACGCAAATATTGGGGTACACTCTCCGGGAGAGAAGGCGGGCCGATCCCCAGCAGGAATCCGCCCGGTGTATTAGTGTCGATGTCCGGTGTGCCGGCCAGCCTATGGATGGTTTTTAAGGCGGTTTTCTATCTGCCTCGGCGAATGCGGGCTGGTTCCTCTTATTCCGCCTCAGTTACACTATGTCGGCGATCTTGCGCAAACACTTTCTTCACGTACGCGTACACCATAATTACTCTACCACGCAAATATTGGGGTACACTCTCCGGGAGAGAAGGCGTGCCAATCCCCAGCAGGAATCCGCCCGGTGTATTAGTGTCGATGTCCGGTGTGCCAGCCAGCCTATGGATGGTTTTTAAGGCTGTTTTCTATCTGCCTCGGCGAATGCGGGCTGGTTCCTCTTATTCCGCCTCAGTTACACTATGTCGGCGATCTTGCGCAAACACTTTCTTCACGTACGCGTACACCATAATTACTCTACCACGCAAATATTGGGGTACACTCTCCGGAAGAGAAGGCGTGCCGATCCCCAGCAGGAATCCGCCCGGTGTATTAGTGTCGATGTCCGGTGTGCCGGCCAGCCTATGGATGGTTTTTAAGGCGGTTTTCTATCTACCTCGGGGAATGCGGGCTGGTTCCTCTTATTCCGCCTCAGTTACACTATGTCGGCGATCTTGCGCAAACACTTTCTTCACGTACGCGTACACCATAATTACTCTACCACGCAAATATTGGGGTACACTCTCCGGAAGAGAAGGCGTGCCGATCCCCAGCAGGAATCCGCCCGGTGTATTAGTGTCGATGTCCGGTGTGCCGGCCAGCCTATGGATGGTTTTTAAGGCGGTTTTCTATCTGCCTCGGGGAATGCGGGCTGGTTCCTCTTATTCCGCCTCAGTTACACTATGTCGGCGATCTTGCGCAAACACTTTCTTCACGTACGCGTACACCATAATTACTCTACCACGCAAATATTGGGGTACACTCATCTGGTGTGAGACGTTCCCGGGGATGGGGGGAGGCGTTGGGGGAGGGGGGGGGGGGGTCCCCTGTCTGCCGAACCGCACAATAGCCCTGGAGCCCTGGGTTCGGTGTGGTGGGGCGGCGGGGGGGTGAGTGGACTGCTGTAGCTTGGTGTGGGGTTGTGAACCACTGCGGGCTACAGCAGGGACGAAGCCTCTCAGTGCTTTCTAGGTCCCCAGTACAATACAATATCCAATCTTCACATTTATTTTATATCGAAAGGGCACACTTTCGGATATGATATCCTTAACAAAACTCTATCTACTAATTCCCCCTAGAGTTTCTACAATCCTCTAATAAGAATTGTGAAACACTGTGTGCGTCGTACAGAACACTGGTCTACTCGGTTGGTTAGATACTGTCCAGTTTACCAACTGGACAGGGTGGTGTCGAGTTAACCCAACAGGAAGGCAATGAAGAAATTAATTAACACAATGTATGACGTTATTTAGGTACCGTAATTTAAAACTGAAAAGCACAACTTTGTGTATCTCCCATGATATTAATTTATATTCATAAACACTTTTCAGCTAAGAAGGTCATCATCAGGCTCCAACTGACTATTGTCTTCAAAGAGGTTACAATATTCGTGAGCTACATTACAAAAAGAAAAATATAAGAAGCTGCACATCGAGAGTAAGGTACAAACACAGAGTAAATGTCGCCATTGCAGGACAGTGGAAATGTAATTAAAAATGTTAAAGTTCTGCAGGAAACAGATGTACAAACAGAAAAACATTGACACTAAAGCTGTAAAAACAATGCCGATACAGTAGTTTCAATTGAATTAACGCTAAGAAGAATAAAATTAATACAAGACTCCTGAAGAACTGCTTTGAGGGACGTTACTTATGGAAGGTAGGACACAAACAGTGTAAACGATAGTATCGGTTTTCGAATTATTCTGAAAAACGTACAAGAGTGACCTTCAAAGGCACCATCACCCCATGCTCATCCTACACATAACGATTTCTGGTGTGTTGTTCGTCGCACTCCCTCCTATCACGGTACAAAAATTTCCGACTACACGAACCATTCCCGATTTTTGACCTTCTTCGGTCTCTATTGACTGGGATATTATGCCACCAGCATAGCCAGCCGTTTCACTAACATTATTAATTTAAACGTGTCTGTGAAGGTAATGAAAGAAAGGAGGCCTTTTGTAAAAGTTACGCTAAAACTTTCACTATTCGAACTTAAACCTCACAAGCACAGAAGTTACTTAGTCAGAATGGCAGACGAATACAGCGATCTAATTGGACATTTTATGCAGTTAAAATTCAAGAAACTGTTACTTACAATTTATATAAAATATTTTACAATCTGTAAGGGCTCGAATAAACCGGTGGTGTTATAAGACCAGTCAATGAAGACCCAAGAAGGTCGAACGTGGGAAATAATTTGTGCAGTCGCAAATGTCTGTACTGTGGTAAGAGGGAGTGTCATGAACAACATACTAACAATCCTGACCAGTGGGGGCTGAGTTGGAGACTGAGTGTGAGTTTGAAGGTCATTTTCCAATGTTCTTGAATAACTAGAAAACAGTGGCCTCCAGTGAAAATCCCTAGGCCGGCACAAAATTTTACTGCTTTAAATTTCCACAAAGAGGTACTGTTCATTTTTTCTGTGGGACCGATAGTTTGTGCTTATTGACCGAGAGAATATCAAAATCTCACGCTTGGTTTTTGGTCAGATACAACGTTGTGAGTTGCATAAAGCGGCAGGGACTGCTGCATAACCCTGGATATCATTGGTAGCAAGAATGTCTCCTTGTGTAGTGAAGATGTCAATATCATAACACAATACACTATATGGAGTACATAGATAATCACAATAAGATAAACAAATTCAGGAAAAATGGAGAAATACGAAGGATCGTCCACAAAGCAAGTTCCGTTTCTATTTCTATCCGCGGCAGCGCTACGATCGCAATTCCGAGCAGGTGCGGCAGTTACTCTGACTCAAGGAGAAGACGTGTACTTCATTTTCAGATCGCTGCTGCCGACGTGTGCTTTGTAGTGCTTCTTTTAATGTCAGCCGTAATTGAAAATGCCGCCGCATGTGAAATCAGATCCGTGATTCGTTTTCTAGATGCAAAGAAAGTTAAATCAAAGAAAATTCATCGGTAAATCTGCGAGGTTTACGGACAAAATGCTATGAGTGATTCAATGGTTAGAAGATGGCTCAGACTGTTCAATGAAGGACGTGTCGAGTGCACGATGAAGAACGAGGTGGACGCCCGTCTGTGGTTACTGATGAACTGGTTCACACAACTGAAGAGAAGATTAAGCACAACCGTAAGTTTACACTTAGTGCCCTTGCTATGGAAGTCTGCAAAATCTCACGATCACTAATTCATGAAATTATTACTGAAAAACTGAATTTTAGAAAACTTCCTCACGTTGGGTACCCAAAATTCTTACTGAACAACACAAAGAACAACGGGTGGGCAGTGTACTTCAGTTTTTGACACGCTACAATGAAGAAGGCGATGGTTTCCTTTCTCGGATAATCACGGGGGATGAAACTTGGGTATCGTACAACACCCCTGAAACAAAACGGCAAACACTGGAATGGAGGCACACTTCATCACCAACGAAGGTTAAGCCTAAGCAAATCTTGACACCTCGAAAAGTCATGTGCACCGTTTTTTGGGACAGAAAAGGCATTTTGCTGATTGATTTCTCACCACGAGACCAAACAATCAATGCATATGGTTACTGCGAGACCATTAAGAAATTACGCCGCGCAATACGGAACAAGCGCCGAGGATTTCTGTCAAGAGGTGTTGTTTTTTCTACTATAATGCCCGACCTCACATGACGAATGTGACCAAACAACTCTTACGGGAATTTCACCGGGACGCGTATGATCATCCTCCGTACAGCCCGGACCTCGCTCCTAGCGACTTGCATCTCTTCTTACACCTAAAATCTGTCCTTGGTGGTCAACACTTCAACGATAATGACGAGCTGAAAGAACATGTTACCACATGGTTGAATACACAGGCGGCAACCTGCTATGGAGAAGGCATACAAAATCGTGCGCGACGCTATGACAAGTGCCTACAAAATTTCGGAAGCTATGTAGAAATGTAGCTTAACAGTTGTAGTTTGTATAATAAATATTTTTTCTTTATCTGTACACGTTTTTTTATATAACCAAACGGAACTTACTTTGTGGACATACCTCGTAGAATGGGACGGACAGTGTGGGAAGCATTGGAAAACTATGATGAATAAGTGAGACTTGGAAGAGGTGTGTTTGGTCATTTAATGTTAAATCGGGACTGTTGGCCACATGTGTGTTGATTTCCAGAGCGCGGGATTAGCCGAGCGGTCTAGGGCGCTGCAGTCATGGACTGTGCGGCTGATCTCGGCGGAGGTTCGAGTCCTCCCTCGGGCATGGGTGTGTGTGTCTATCCTTAGGATAATTTAGGTTAAGTAATGTGTAACCTTAGGGACTGATGACCTTAGCAGTTAAGGCCCATAAGGTTTCACACACATTTGAACATTTTTTTGATTTCCAGGCTTCCAACAAATAAACTTTCTGGCCTTTGTTTACTAAGTGGAGGACTTGGGACTGTGGTTGGTAGCTACATCTCTTACTCACAAGGGGACCATCACACTGTTAATCATGGTCTGTGATGAGTTCTAGGTATGTTGAAGAGGGACCGGTTCTGAGTCTGAGCCGGACGGAGTGGCCGAGCGGTTCTAGGCGCTACAGTATGGAACCGCGCGACCACTACGGTCGCTGGTTCGAATCCTGCCTCGGGCATGGATGTGTGTAATATCCTTGGGTTAGTTAGGGGACTGATGACCTATGAAGTTAAGTCCCATAGTGCTCAGAGCCATTTCAACCGGTTCTGAGTGCCTGGCTGGCGACTTTTCATGCGACGGCCCCCAGCTGCCGAGAAAATCTAAGTTGACGGGTATCTCCCGTATCCGTAGCTTTAAATATGTTTCGACCAGACGAGGGTAGTGTAAGGGCGGGCTAACATTCACAGCTACCGCGCTGGTGGAACGGGTTCAGACCCCTAACGTATACCTTCCTTTCTCATGTCCATTGTACAGAATATCATTAAATTCTATATGTCGTGCAAAATTATTCAAAAATAGACATTTTAACCGTAGTGATTTCATTGATAAACCAATCATTACAGCATATTTTCTCCAAATGTGTATTCCTTTTTTTACAGAATAGATTACAGAATCGTCTTTCTCGCTATCGCTTGCATCGCTTGCTGTGCTACAACAGAATTCTAGATGATATTTCTCGCAGAAGCAACCGAAACGCAAATTCGCAGAGCACCACGCAAATTTAATCAAAGTTATTGCCTTGCGGGCACAGGGATATTTCAGAAGCTGTATCGGGAAGAACAGTTCGTTTAAAGTCGGAAAGATTGCTCTTTCTTCGATCAACTTCGAAGCGAACGACGCTTATGTAATCACTCCTGTGGAAGCAGGAGCACTAAATTGATGCAGAATTAAAGCATGATTTTTTGTGGAATCTTACGTCGATGCGATGTCTCTATTACTCTTTAGCAAGTAGGGAGCATTTTGATTTTTGTCGTGGAAATTTTAATCTGCTTATAAAAATTGGCAATGCAGAGTACATTTAGGTGGATAATTTTTAAGGTACAGATGCACACTTGTGTTGCATCTACAAAGATTTGATCGTAAAGAGTCAGATCAGTCTGCCCTCACCAAGAAACTATAACGTAAAGAAATTTTTCTCGTCACATGTGTGGAAGAATGAGAGATTTTAAAAACTCTTCGTGCCTCACTTTCGTGAACTTTCTGATTTACATTTTTTAATTTATGAGTCAAGTCGTCAACTCTGTTTTGGATAATCCGACCAAATTACGCGTGTGGTAATGCCATAGTGTAAAAATGCATAAGGGAATGTCTTTCCCGACGCAGTTATAGTAGACAGTGCTGTGAAGGATTGACTAAGGTTATTCAAATCGGTTTTCGCACATTGTTCAGCAAGGGATCTATTATACATCGATTCTTACTGGCGGCCGATTTCATCGGTATTAATTACGTAATCGAGATCAAAATTCGGGATGAGTACTTTCGTCTGTATCCGGAATCTTTCTGCCCATCCTAATACTTCGTCCATGAGAACTCTTTGGGGTAGTCCAAATATTTGCAGTTTAACTATGAACAACAGACGGAACACACATTTGAAAAATGAGTGCTGTAATGGTTGATTTGTTAATAACTACAACGAAAATGACAGAAAGTATTTAACGATCTTCTGTACGATGAAATCGAAAAAGAAAAGTACATTGGCGGTGTTTGAACAAGTTTCATCAGCTTGGTAGCCGTGGTCAGTAGCCTCTGCTCTACCCTCGCTCGGTTGAAACGCATTTAACGATACAGGAGGTACGCATAAAACTGCAACGTCTGTTTTCTCAGAAACCATGGGCCGTTACATGAAAAGCCGCTAGCCAGGTATTCAGGACAGGTCCTTGTACAACATATCTAAGACTCATTATAATCCGTGATTGACAGATCCAACGGCCTCTTGTCAGTGCATGCTCAACAAATCTGGAGTCATAGTTCTCAACTGTGTTAAGTTCAGCCAACCTAGTTACTATGGCTCAAATGGCTCTGAGCACTATGGGACTCAACTGCTGTGGTCATAAGTCCCCTAGAACTTAGAACTACTTAAACCTAACTAACCCAAGGACAGCACACAACACCCAGCCATCACGAGGCAGAGAAAATCCCTGACCCCGCCGGGAATCGAACCCGGGAACCCGGGCGTGGGAAGCGAGAACGCTACCGCACGACCACGAGATACGGGCCTAGTTACTATGTTTGTGCGTTATTGATTGATACAAAACTTATCAAAACAAAGTAAGTTTTTTGCGTTGCCCACTGTTGACCAGAAAGTGGATCTTATCTGCTACTATTAAAAATAAATTGGGCAATGATGTTCCTCACGTAACACAAAATCCTACAGCTGCAGGGTTTCAGTGTTTTGGCTACACTCCGTGATACCTGCCCTATGTTTGATAGTGTACACCACTTCCTGCAAACCTTGCAAGGAACGGTAGTAAGAGCATAGACGAAGGACATAATTTTCAGTTATTGTTTGGTTCGCAAGACGCGGTTGGTTAGGACAGGGTTATGCAATAAATTTTATAGCTTCTAACTCTGCTATGAAATCTTCTTTGAACACGACAAAAAACAACAAAAGGTGCACCAATGACTGGAAAGCTACAAGTTTGTGTGCGACTGGGCACTCTGAAGAAGAAGGTGTTACTGTGTCAATAGTTGTAGTTTCTAAATTTTGGAACAATGTATTTATGAACTGATGTCAGTGGTTAGATCTAGGAGGTTTATGGATTTCTGGCCCAACTCCATTGTGAACTGAATGTTTTTATGTTGATTAAGTAATGAAAAACTGTACTGAGCTGTCTTGTAGCGCCTGTCCGCATACACAATACATCATCTACACATCTGAACCAGTATTTAATATTTGTCGTCGAAAGTCCTTCAATATAAAAAAAAAAAAAATGTTCAAAATTGTCCAAGTAAATTTCAGCCAGAAATGGACTAAGTGGGACTCATTGTTAAGTCATCTAACTGTTATACACTGAAGCGCCAAAGAAACTGGTAAAGGCGTGCATATTTAAATACAGAAACATGTCAACAGGCACAATACGGCGCTGCGGTCGGCAACGCCTGTATAAGACAACAAGCGTTTGGCGCAGTTGTTAGATCGGTTACTGCTGCTACAATGGCAGATTATGAAGATTTAAGTGAGTCTGAACCTGGTGTTATAGTCGGCGCACGAGTGCTGGGACACAGCATCTCAGAGATAGTGATGAAGTGCAGATTTTCCCTTACGACCATTTCACGAGTGTACCGTTAACATTAGGAATCCGATAAAACATCAAATATCCGACATCGCTGCGGCCGGAAAAATATCCTGCAAGAACGGAACCAATGACGACTGAAGAGAATCGTTAAACGTGACAGAAGTGCAACCCTTCCGCAGATTTCAATACTGGGCCATCAAAAAGAGTCAGCGAGCGAACTATTCAACGAAACATCATCGATATGGGCTTTCGGAGCCGAAGACCCACTCGTGTATCCATGACGACTGCACGACACAAAGCATTACCCCTCGCCTGCGCCCATCAGAAGCTTCTCCCAAAAGCTTCTTTACCTTTTCACCGAATCTCCTCTTCCGTTCCTCTGTCCATGTTCTGTTGATGACAGTTCTTTGTTTGTCTGCATATTCAGGAATGTCGCCAACTATTCTGACCGCATCTCTGTTTCCGTTCATGTCGCCTGTCCTGCCAGTTTCGTAAAGATCTCTTGCAGTTTCAAACACCCCATTGCTCTCAACTTTCATTAGGCGCCTGAGGATCAACATTAGTGTCGACTGAGAGCAATCTCCACAGCATCTACAACTTACTAGTATGATGTAAATGTCTGCAAAGTAACTACCATAGGTCCTAGTAAATTATTCTTTTTATTACCATATGGGAATTTTGAGCCCAGTTCCCTTGTTTCCAGAAAATAACAATGAGTTAAGGATGAGTTCGCCTTTTTACAAGTACAGAAATTACTGTTTTGCTTCAACACCCATGGGTGTTAAATCAAAACAATAATTTGAGTACTTGCAAAAAGGCGAACTCATCCTTAAATCATTCAGTCATCTACAGCCCATGATAACTTTACAACTATTACAGCAGTCGCTCTCACTTTTTGTTTTTTCGGTAAAACCAGATTTTTTAGTCAATGCAGTCTGTCCAGTACAGTGTTTATCTGACTAATTGGCGCCAGTCAGTCGTCTCGAAAAAATCCCAGGCCATGACGCTATGATTGTTCTGTAGATGTCCCTATTTTGCACGTCTTCCAGTTGTTTACTCATTTATTCTAGATCTCTTTGACTTTCATGTACCCTGATATTCTTGTTTTCAAGCCAAACATGTTGAAGACGCGTTTCGACCTTTTGGAATCGTTTATTCTTCGTGTGGCCAGAAAACCGAACTCTACGTTTGCGAGTACGGTCCTTAATATTTTAGAATATATTTCGTGTACAGATTTTTTGTGTTAATCCCGCTTTTATAATTTGGACCCACAGTATTGAGCAAGGGGGCTAAAGGCTGGTATGTTCTCAAGCGACTGAGCTAACGCCGAATATGCTGGGTCAACAAAACTTCTGGTGACGCCTCTGTGGCCCTTCTTAGCATCTCTCCCATCAAATGTTACTCCAACATCCAAGTAGGTGTAAACCGTGTTGCCCCCGGGCAACACATTTCCTTACAGCAGGACGGCAGAAGTCCAGCAGACGGGAGAAGACCTTAACAGAAGAATCAGGAGGCCTCAAGATGGACTACTCTAGCTAGCTAGGTTGGTAATCTCTTCTAGAGGAAAGTGGAGAGTACTCGTAGGCATCAATGGAATAGCCTCAGAACAAAAACCACGGACGGATCATCTAATGGCAACAGGATTACATGTACGGAACCACGATTAGATATTAAATAGAAATTGGATCTCTGTAGCTGAAACGTGGAATAGACACTAAATGGAAGGTAAGATTAGAGTCCTATAACTACGAGGGTTGGAACTTAAATAGTGGCATCTATTTTGACAACCGATACGAAAGAATTACATGTTTGCACCTGTTACTGCCCTTCAAAGTAGTTACCAGCGTTGTGTAGAACCCGTTGACAGTGATGTGGAGGGCTTAGTATACCGTTAGCAGAGCCTGTTCTGTTGATGGTGTTGGTAGAGCCTGCTCTGTTGATGGTGCGAATGGAGCCGTCTACTGCCTGTCGAATCTCTGGAACAGTTCTGAAGCGAATGCCACGAAGTGGTTCCTTCATCTTCTAGCCGGCCGAAGTGGCCGTGCGGTTAAAGGCGCTGCAGTCTGGAACCGCAAGACCGCTACGGTCGCAGGTTCGAATCCTGCCTCGGGCATGGCTGTTTGTGATGTCCTTAGGTTAGTTAGGTTTAACTAGTTTTAAGTTCTATGGGACTAATGACCTCAGCAGTTGAGTCCCATAGTGCTCAGAGCCATTTGAACCATTTGAACCTTCATCTTCTGAATCAAATCAAAGTTACAAGGACTTAAGCCGTATTACTGTTCGTTTTTGGAGCACCACCTGCTACCATCTTTACGAAAGAAGCGACGACGCTTTCTGCGCAACCCACCCATCATTTTGCAGGACAATGCGCGGGCGCATACAGCGCAAGCTGTGGCTGCTCTGTTCGGTCGATGGGACTGGGAAGTACTGTACCATTCACCATACTCCCAGGACGTAAGTCCTTGTGACTTTGATTTGAATTCGAAGATGAAGGAACCACTTCGTGGCATTCAAAATGGTTCAAATGGCTCTGAGCACTATGGGACTTAACATCTGAGGTCATTAGTCCCTTAGAACTTAGAACTACTTAAACCTAACATCACTCACATCCATGCCCGAGGCAGGATTCGAACCTGCGACCGTAGCAGTTGCGCGGTTCCGGACTCCAGCGTCTAGAACCGCGTGGCCACCGCGGTCGGCTTCGTGGCATTCGCTTCACAATTATTCCAAGATTCGATAGGCAGTAGACCGCTCCATTCGCACCATCAACAGAACAGGCTCTGCTAACGGTATACTACGCCTTCCACATCGCTGGCAACGGGTTCTACACAACGCTGGTGACTATTTTGAAGGAGAGTAACCGGTGCAAACATGTAACTCTTTTGTATCGGTTGTGAATAAATAGTTGCCACTATTTAAGTTCCAACTCTCGTATGTAAATGAAAGCATATTATCAGTAGGATTTAAAATGGTGAGATCTCCAATGACAGTCTTTGCACCATGCGGATCAGAGGAAGGAAGGAAGGAGCAAACAGAGATGTTCCGTGACACACTTCAGAAACAGCTGAATAAACTGAACAAGAATGTCTGCTTGTTGATGAGGAGGTTTAAATGCTAGAGGTCGCAGTAGACCATAACCACACGTAGTTGGAACGTTTGGAGAAAGTTGTGAAACGACAACGGAAGAGAGCTAAGAGATCTTGCAGAGATTTTGCAATTTCAATCATCTGAAAATAACGAACATCTTTTACAGGAGGTAGAACGTGAGCAAGTATACGTGGAGTATAAGAGGATGGACATCACTTACAGATTACGTCTCTGTAAACCAGAAAATCTCTCCTCTCATTACCGATAGTGAACCATAGATGTGATGTCTCCTGAGACCATTTCATTGTTGGTTCAAGAATCAATGTATGGACAAAGTGGAGGAAGGCAACAAAAGCTAAGCAGACTAGAGAGTCATCGAAATATGTGGGTAAGTTTGTCAGGCATATCAAATATTAGGAGCTTCATACAAGACGATTTAACACCCAAACAGAACGGAAAGAGACAGTGCAAGATTGAACCTTATAGAAAAAAGATGAAGGCTGGGTTAAACACGCAGGATTTCTGAAGTGTGATGAAACATCCCTTGAATTAAGGCTGCTTTTCTACAATTTGTGTTGGGTGCAACAACAAATACCACAAGACCGGATAGTAATGAAAGCGATCTCAGTATTTAGGAATGGAAACGGAACAGTTTGTAATAATTGGAGGGTAATTAGTATTGTGACAGCCAGGTAAAAATCTATGCAAAATTAATTAGTCAAATGACGGAAGTAATGTTCAAATGGCTCTGAGCGCTAAGGGAGTTAACATCTGAGGTCATAAGTCCCCTAGAACTTAGAACTACTTAAACCTAACTAACCTAAGGACATCACACACTGCCATGCCCGAGGCAGGATTCGAACCTGCGACCGTAGCAGTCGCGCGGTTCCGGACTGAAGCGCCTAGAACCGTTCGGCCACCACGGCCGGCGGAAGTAATGTAGACATTACATATCCAGGAACAATGTGACATTAGGCCAAGCCGCTGAAGTATTTGTAACGTATTTGTAGTGAAACAGATTAGCCGGCCGTGGTGGTCTAGCGGTTCTAGGCGCTCAGTCCGGAACCGCGCGACTGCTACGGTCGCAGGTTCGAATCCTGCCTCGGGCATGGATGTGTGTGATGTCCTTAGGTTAGTTAGGTTTAAGTAGTTCTAAGTTCTAGGGGACTGATGACCACAGATGTTAAGTCCCATAGTGCTCAGAGCCATTTGAACCATTTTTTTTTTGAAACAGATTATTGAGAAACATAGAGAATTCAACATAGAAATGCATCTAGCATTTGTAGAGTATGAAAAGGCTTTCGATGTGTGATTATCAGGGATTTTCGGCGGTTTTAGGATAAGATGGGCTACCCCAGGCAGTTCTTAAAGGTTTGTATAAACGTACAAAGATAGAAACCAAAGAAGAAATAAGTATACACGACCTCTGGCACCACTGTTCTGACCCGTGGGAAGAGTGGGCTGTATGGCAGGTCACTGGGGCCCAGTGATTAACTGGTGGTCGAGGAAAAACTTTTCTACTCGTACTTTTCAATTAGACATTTCTCCGTCGTCAGTCTTAGGCAGACATACCCAATTCTAGGACGGCGGGGTGGCGATTGTCAGTATATGGCTAGCCTCCACGCAGTGGGACGGTACACACACCGGCGCCCTGCAATGCTGGCGTCTGGCTGGCCACAAAGCTTGAGTCCGTCAGTAGACCAAGGCCCTGACATCAGCGGTGCCCTTATATTTCTTGCTGCGCCTGCCTTCAGCTGTTGTACGCCCGTGCCCAGCCAACTCAGGCCCAATTCGTGTCTTCCGCGGTTACGAAGGAAGACTGCGATGCACAGGACACAATTTGCAGGATTCTGGCAAAAGCTGACCCAGACGGCAGGTCTGCTGTGCTGTTGCACCAAGTCCCTCAGGGTGGACTTAGTGCAGGAGATGGCTGCTCCGACCCAGCCTCGAACCCATGGCTGCAGTTGGCGGCACCCAACTGTTACATGGACTAGCCCTGGTATGGTGATAAAACTGCTGGGCTTCAATTGCATCTGACTCAAAACTCACAGTTATATACAGTGCTCTGGGTCGCATTTGTTGCACTATTGCCCAGCAGCTTGTTACATAGCTCATAACGCGTCCTGGCCTGATGTGGTGACGCTGTCCTGCCCACTCTGACTCATACCGCTGCACAGTGCGCGTTTGGCAGAGCACAGCTAGTCCTTCTTGCAATCCTCTTGCGTACATATTGCTATAACCCACATGTGGTCAAACAGTGCTTTCTGGCCAGCAGTAGCCAACACAATGCTACATGGTGGTTTCATACGAATTTTTACAAGATTTACCCAAAACTGGTCAGCAGCGCTACATTGTCTCCCTTCATGGAGAAAACCTGTCATCTTGTGTCTTGCTCAGGACTGGTTCCCCACTGTCATTACTTCTATATTTGCAAAATAACTGATACTCTCCCAAGATTATCCGGGCTGGGACAAATTAAAGTGGCCTCGAGGAGTGGATACGATAAGACGTGAATCTATGCATTAACGGAAGAGGAAAAGACATACAGTTACGAGGGCAGTTCAATAAGTAATGCAACACATTTTTTTTCTCGGCCAATTTTGGTTGAAAAAACCGGAAATTTTCAAACATTCCCCCTTCGTCTCGTATAGTTTCATTGACTTCCGACAGGTGGCAGCGCTGTACGGAGCTGTTAAAATGGCGTCTGTAACGGATGTGCGTTGCAAACAACAGGCAGTGATCGAGTTTCTTTTGGCGGAAAACCAGGGCATCTCAGATATTCATAGGCGCTTGCAGAATGTCTACGGTGATCTGGTAGTGGACAAAAGCACGGTGAGTCGTTGGGCAAAGCGTGTGTCATCATCACCGCAAGGTCAAGCAAGACTGTCTGATCTCCCGCGTGCGGGCCGGCCGTGCACAGCTGTGACTCCTGCAATGGCGGAGCGTGCAAACACACTCGTTCGAGATGATCGACGGATCACCATCAAACAACTCAGTGCTCAACTTGACATCTCTGTTGGTAGTGCTGTCACAATTGTTCACCAGTTGGGATATTCAAAGGTTTGTTCCCGCTGGGTCCCTCATTGTCTAACCGAACACCATAAAGAGCAAAGGAGAACCATCTGTGCGGAATTGCTTGCTCGTCATGTGGCTGAGGGTGACAATTTCTTGTCAAAGATTGTTACAGGCGATGAAACATGGGTTCATCGCTTCGAACCTGAAACAAAACGGCCATCAATGGAGTGGCGCCACACCCACTCCCCTACCAAGAAAAAGTTTGAAGCCATACCCTCAGCCGGTAAAGTCATGTTTACAGTCTTCTGGGACGCTGAAGGGGTTATTCTGTTCGATGTCCTTCCCCATGGTCAAACGATCAACTCTGAAGTGTATTGTGCTACTCTTCAGAAATTGAAGAAACGACTTCAGCGTGTTCGTAGGCACAAAAATCTGAACGAACTTCTCCTTCTTCATGACAACGCAAGACCTCACACAAGTCTTCGCACCCGAGAGGAGCTCACAAAACTTCAATGGACTGTTCTTCCTCATGCACCCTACAGCCCCGATCACGCACCGTCGGATTTCCATATGTTTGGCCCAATGAAGGACGCAATCTGCGGGAGGCACTACACGGATGATGAAGAAGTTATTGATGCAGTACGACGTTGGCTTCGACATCGACCAGTGGAATGGTACCGTGCAGGCATACAGGCCCTCATTTCAAGGTGGCGTAAGGCTGTAGCATTGAATGGAGATTACGTTGAAAAATAGTGTTGTGTAGCTAAAAGATTGGGGAATAACCTGGTGTATTTCAATGCTGAATAAAACAACCCCTGTTTTAGAAAAAAAAAATGTGTTGCATTACTTATTGAACTGCCCTCGTATTTCCAGCAGGATGGAGCAACTGCCCATACAGCCGGCAAAACCTTGGAGCACATTTACACAGTCTTGTGAAGCCTGGCAGAGGTGTTAGCACGGCTCAGTGTGGTCGCGGCCCTAACTGGCCACCTAGGTCACCTGATTCGCCAATGTGCGATTACTCAGTGTAGGGAGCCCTCAAATCTAAGGTGTTCGCAACAACCCTCATTGTCTTCAAGAACTGCAGCAGAATATTTCGGATGAGTCTGCAGCAGTTCCAGCAGTCCAGCTTCGATCTGACTTCAGCAGTTTGTTGACCAGGGTCCAAAAGTGCCAAGAGATGAACGGTGGTCACTTTCAACAACTGCTATAGTCAGGTTAGTACTGCATTTCCTTTCCTCTGCTGTGTTTCTTTGTACCCTGGAACTCTTTTCTGCAGACCACTTTACTTTTATTTACCTAACCCTGTTCTAGGTTCACTATACATTTATTATATTACATTTAACTTTATGGCTGCTTCCTTGTAATTCCTTCAGACCGTCGATTGCTTACTGCATGTGTTTCCATTGCACGTCTTTCTCTGTGCTTCTAGACTTCTTAAGTGTAACAAATTCATCTTTTACAAAAATACTCTTGATCTCATGCTCGGGGAATCCAATCCACTGGAACTCGTATTACCCATGGTCAGGTTCCTGAATGGTTTCTCGTCGCAGATAAATAAAATCTATGTTAAACAAATTCAGAGTCACTATGATGCTGGGAATTGCGACACTCAAGGTCACGGTTACCTGTTCAATGTGCTGCATTAGTTACTCTGCAGTGTCGCGCGTGGTAGCGGCACGGTCCAAGGCGGCTTGTAACGGTCCGCGTGGCTCACTCGTCGGATTTTCGAGTCCTCCCTCGGGCATGGGTGTGTGTGTTGTTCTTAGCGTAAGTTAGTTTAAGTTAGCTAAAGTAATGTGTAAGCTTAGAGACCGATGACCTCAGCAGTTTGGTCCCATAGATTTAACCACAATTTTCCGATTTACTCTACAGTGATCGGCTCCTTCTGTATGGCTATCGTCTCCGCCAGGGAATGAGCTAGACATAGTTGCCAAATATCATTTAGGAAGTAAGGTTTTTTAAGGAAATGTCTCCCAAGGTTCATCCAACCAATACAACTGTGTTATATTTAAGTGAGTAATTCCCATCATTGTAGACAGTAAATAAACGTTGGTCCTGTTGTATAACACATGGTTCCATCAATTAACGATCTACTGTCTCTCAGGTCCAGTGTGTTCTTCCCATGAGTTTCTCTTGTTCGTAACAAGTCGCCACCACTATTATATAGTAATGTACAGAGTATATACAGGGTGATTCAAAAAGAATACCACAACTTTAGGAATTTAAAACTCTGCAACGACAAAACGCAGAGCTAAGCACTATCTGTCGGCGAATTAAGGGAGCTATAAAGTTTCATTTAGTTGTACATTTGTTCGCTTGAGGCGCTGTTGACTCAGCATCACCTTTCTTCGAAGGTGCTACTGTAACTGGACTACAGTATCTGGAGATGTTAGAGAGTTGGCTGTTCCCTCAGCTCGAACAAGAAGCACAACAATTCATATTTCAGCAGGATGGAGCGCCACCACATTGGCACTTATCTGTCTGTAACTACCTGAACGTCAACTACCCGAGGCGATGGATCGATCGCCAGGCAGCCCGTGACAGAGCACTTCATCACTGGCCTCCAAGAAGCCCTGATCTTACCCCCTGCGATTTTTTCTTATGGGGGTATGTTAAGGATATGGTGTTTCGGCCACCTCTCCCAGCCACCATTGATGATTTGAAACGAGAAATAACAGCAGCTATTCAAACTGTTACGCCTGATATGCTACAGAGAGTGTGGAACGAGTTGGAGTATCGGGTTGATACTGCTCGAGTGTCTGGAGGGGGCCATATTGAACATCTCTGAACTTGTTTTTGAGTGAAAAAAACCTTTTTAAATACTCTTTGTAATGATGTATAACAGAGGGTTATATTATGTTTCTTTCATTAAATACACATTTTTAAAGTTATGGTATTCTTTTTGAATCACCCTGTATACCCCATGTAGACCCGGTCGCTGGAAGTATGGCTTTGGTTCCATCACCTGCTTTCGGTGTGGCTGACACACCATCGTCTTTTAGCTGCACAAACTCTCCCACGGTTTCTAATCTTGCTGGATTGGTGGGTACCACCTTTACATCTTAACAATTAACTGTACTTCTCGTGGTAGCTCTCTCCGCACCTTTCTCACTTTCTTCAAATGTTGCTCAGGTGAGGATAGGACTGGACACAAATGCTCATGCAGTATCAGATGAACGGCTTCCCGTAAGCTCTTTAACTCCACTCTTGCTTACCAGACGCTATCTTCTACTGACTTATAAATTCTTGTTAGCTTCATTTTCATATCCAAATACTTTCATTTGTGCTTGAACTGCCTCTAAATCTCAGTTTAGAGTAGTAGATGATGCTCTGGCATAATCCATTACTTCTCTAACTAGTTGTTGAAGCATGGATGTGTTATTCAGCACGCTGCTCTCCAGACTCGCAATCCGTGAGGAATACCGCTCTGCGTTTGCTCTATTCCCGTCTCGGGGCTTCTATTGTCGTATTTAGCTCACTCACGTCGTTAACATCCGCTGTCCCAAATATTGTTTTGAGTATCCTTCCTTCATTATCATCACTGAATGGCAACCTAAGGACAGAGACCGTTATCATCTCCCCCAACTCCAGAAATCTGCTGTCTCCTGTTAGAATGTCTAACACAATAATGAATGATTATTGCATAATTGCATATTGCATATACATATACATATGATCCCACGCAGCACTACTTTAAAAATTACGCAAAAGATCGCAAGTATCGTAATAAAGCAGAAAACACATTTACTACCTCCTCTTGTTGCTCAGTCTTCCGCTCCTTTTTGCTCACTCTCTTCTGTGCATCTACTGACACTCCTATTGGGATCGATTCTGGCACACCCTCGAATAGCGTAAGTATCCAAAGTGTGTAGTCGTTGAAATCGTTGGCATTTGTAGCCTCGC
The DNA here is from genome assembly GCF_021461395.2 of Schistocerca americana. Classification (NCBI taxonomy): domain Eukaryota; kingdom Metazoa; phylum Arthropoda; class Insecta; order Orthoptera; family Acrididae; genus Schistocerca; species Schistocerca americana. The sequence continues at coordinate 186,674,572 of NC_060119.1, forward strand.
ATTTAGAGATAACGTGGTTTCAGTCACTTGGGATGGGCCCTGGTATCATGTTACAAACTTCTTTGTACTCCCTTTAAGAGTATATGGACTTGACAACATCGCCCACTGTTCCTATGCGCCTCACTGTCTCCTTTGTCTCTTCATTGTCTTCATGTTTGAATTTTGGGCTCTCTTCCAAACTTCTCGCCAACTCTCGGATTGACTCTCCATCTGTACTCCCTTTCTGTTTAGTCATATCGAATGGCGATGCCATCTTTTTACCGTACACCACCTCTAATCATGTAAATGTAGATGTAGATGTAGACGAATGGTGATACCTTCGAATTATATGCATTCACCACAAAATATAAATGTATATTCCAGTCCATATGGTGGGAATTGGCGGAATAACTAAGAATTTCCTGATTATTGGATGTAACAGTTCTGTCATTCCACCTGAGTAAGGATGAAGTGAACCACTTCTTAATTTCTTCGCTCTCAGAAAGTGACACAACCCCTTCTCCGGATCCGACCTGAAGGTCGGCATTTGATCTCTTATTATTGTCTCTGGCACCCAAACCTTCAAAACCCATCTACTCACAAACGCGTACGAGACTGTAGCTGCCTGCTGGTCCATCATCACCACCATCGTAGTATAAGGAGAGAAATGGTCTATGATACCCCGAAAAAACGATTCTCTGCTGAAGTACAGTTAAATAGTCCCAAAAGATCCACATCAATAAACCGAAACGGTTCCATCACTTCTGGGGGTCTCTGCAACATTACTCTTTTTTAACTTAAATCTGCATGTTGCACACACTGCATCCGATTCTTGACGTACTGATGGATATTACTGTTTCTTCCTTGACACCAGTACTTCTTTTCCACCCTCTGATTTGTTCTTCTGTACCCTCCATGGATAGACAAAACGTGATCATGGATCTATCTAATCACATCTTCCCTTAGCTTAGCTTCACAGGTAGCCCTTTGTGGTGCCAATCTTGTCTCGTTTCATAACAACACTTCATACATGCTGAACTGCTGCTGCTTACTATACTGTTCACATTCTCCATCACAACTCTATGCTGCTTGTCACGCAACATGGTTTTGGGCTAGTGCTCCTATCACTGCTACCTTCCCGCTTAAAGCGTCCACATTTCCGTGTTTATTCCCCTGTTTGTGGATTATATCATATTCAAATTCACTGAATTTTAATGCCCATCTAGTCAATCTACTGGGCGCAGCCTTCAAACCTAACAATCAGTTCAAATCAGCATGATCAGTCATTACTTTTAACTTTCCCCTGTAAAGGTAACACCAGAAGTACGTCACTGTGTACATCAGACTAGGCATCCCCCTCTCTGTGGTAGAATAATTTACCTCAGCCCCATTCTGTTGTCCCAATGCAACAGCAGTAGGGTGGGTGTTTTTCTCCATTGACCCCCTGCCTCTAAAAGCAGCTAAGAGCGTGGTATGCCACATCACAAGATTATATAACACCGGACGTGACGTCAACATTTCCTTTTACTCGACCAATGCTCTCTGACACTCCTCAGACCACACAGATTTGATACCCTTGCTTCAGTGGTGATGCTATATCTACGAACCCTCCAGCACTGCCCTCCAGTGGCTTCACCGTACACAACTCAAGTGATAGGTCACGCTCGACGTCCACCCACAGTGACTTTCCAGTGCCACTCGGCACACAATTATGAGAACTAATCCTTAATGTCATTGGTCACGGTTTAACTGAACTCCCGACTACGACAGATGCTCCTCGCAACAGATCAACATTGATAACAGCTCCCCTTACTCGGAATGTCTTCCCACTAAGTTCCGCCACTCATTGTCAAAGGTCAATTACGGCGTGATGCTGAGGCAGAATCTATAGTCGTAGGATCATGCTGTAGCCTTTCCTTATACGAGACACTACTTCTACACACTGCGTAAATTTGGTTGCCTCCAATTGCAATTAATTCATTACCGACCCCAGTCGTTGTACATCACTATCCTCTCTCCAAGCAAATTATAACGTGGTGGGTCCCATTGCCTCCTATTCACCAAATCACTCGAGGCTACTGACACACGCATCCCTGTGCGTCCAATTACTATAGAACTGTGCCACATGCAGTCTCTGCATTCGTATTTCCTGCAACCAGTTTTACTTGGAACGGCTTTCTACGGTTCTGCACTTCCCTTTTCCGTTTAATGGGTGTTAATTACGCCAACTGTTATTACCACAATACTGCAGATTGTTCATACCACGCCTATTGTTAGTCCCATAAAACAACTGATGGTACTTACTACCCACACCGTTGTGGCTGGAGGCACTGCCTCTGCACATGCCTTATATGCCTACAACTGGAACATTTTAAATTTGCTTCAAACACACTTCGTCTGTCTGTTATTCCTGTTGCAACATTAATTTCTTCACATTCCACTGATAGCCTCACTGCTGCATACAGATCCATTGATGCACCAGTGCGCAACCTCTTAGACACTTCCTGTGCCAAACAACCCAGGAAAGCGTCAACTGCCCTTTGCCCAGCTTTAACAATACCCAGTTTTCCTCATTATTCTGCGTTAATTCGTATGCACGCACATTAGTTCTTCTAATTCTGTCTAAAATATACCACGGTATAGGGGCAGACTGTCCAGGTAAATTACACTGTGCAGATCGGATTGGTTCTAACCACTGATCTTTACGATTACCCCTAAATCAGGAGACATTCACTGGCCTCACAGAAGCAACTTTGCAGTTACGATGATCTGAATTTTCAACACCATGTCTTTCACAAAACTCAGACAACAGTTTCACTCACCCCACTTCTGGCACTGGGGGGTGCCACGATTTGTGGTACCACTGTGTTATAGCCCGTTGGGGGAGTGGGCCAGTAGAGCCCAGTGATACACTGGTGGTCGTGAAAAACGCTTTATTACTCTTCAGTTACACACTTCTCCATCGCCAGTACGAGGCAGACACGCCCCACTCCGGTGCAATGATTGGTGATGATCAGCCAATGGCTGGCTTCCACCGAGCGGTATGGTACACGTGCTGGTGCCCTGAGATGCTGGCGTTAGGATGGGCAGCAGACCGTGGCCTTCATGTCAGAGGTGCATTTCTTCTTCTTGCTGCTCCTGCCTTCAACTGTTTAATTCCCGTGCCCGGGCGACTCAAGCGCAGCTCGTGTCTTCCGTGGTGACCAGAAAAAACTACCGTGCATAAGACATGACCCACTGCTCTCGGCAAGAGTCTGGCTTCATCAGGCACAAACGGCAGGTGTGCTGCACTGTAGCACCAGACCCACTCTCGAACCCATGGCTGCAGCTGGAGGCGCCAAGTGGTGTCGTCAGCTGGCGTAGCCCTGGCATCATGGTAGTGCTACTTGGCTCCTAATGTATGCGTCTCAAAATTCCCACCTATTGACAAGCACCTGGTCACGTGGCTCATAGCATGGTTTTAGCCCTGTTGTAATGCCACTGTCTTGAGCGCTCCACCTATTCAAATGGTTCAAATTCTTCTAAGCACTATGGGACTTAACATCTGAGGTGATCAGTCCATTCACTAACTAACCTAAGGACATCACACACATCCATGCCCGAGGCTGGATTTGAACCTGCGACCGTAGCAGCAGCGCGGTTCCATAGTGAAGCGTCTGGAACCGCTCGACGAGAGCGGCCGGCTCCACTTATTGCTGCCATGTAATGGAGGTTTCGGAGAGCACAGCTAGCCCCTGTTGGAATTCTTTTGTTTGCATGCTGCAGTACGTTGTATGTCTCTCCGCGGTGCTTATCGGTCAGTGGTAGCGAATACGACGCTCCACGGTGGTTTCTTGGAAGTTTTTACAAGGTTGACCCGAGATTACACAGCAACGATACGAATGTGAACAAAAGCCTACGCCAGCGCTGCAGTTTGTTACTTTTACCACATAATATTTATTTTGACAACTCTGTACGAGTCTGGATGGAATAGCATTTTGATTTTAAAATAGGATGTGAGAAAATTCTAAGCACTCTTTTATATGTAGACAATTAAGTAATCTTTGTAAAAGTAGAAGACGTACTGCACATCATCGGGCACAGACTTTGAAGATGTCCAGAAGCAAGACCAAAGTAATGATATACAGTGGAAAATATCATATAAGAACCGAGACTGTCATTGATGGAAAAACAGTAGAGCAAACAAGTCCTTTTATGTATCTAGGCTGTGATATATCATACGATTGGAACGTTGGAAAAAAAGGAAAAGTAAGTACTGTCTAAAACTATAAGAATAACGTTAAGGAATGAAGTTTGTAAAGAAACTTCAGTTAAGTTTTATAGAACTGCGGCAGACCCTACGTTAATATATGGCAGCGAAGCATAGGTACTGGGGAAAAAAGAACAACAACAAAAACGAGCAGTAGCAATGAGATTTTTCAGACCATTAAAAGGATGAATAGGAGAGGACAGAATAAGGAATGAGAACACTCTTTTTTTTGTGATATGTTACAATACAGCATCACCGGTCTATTGCGGTCTAACTGTGTTGGTGAGGCAGTAAATCTATCCACAGGGCAGTGACTGCGTCACTGCAATTCACTTTGGAGGTGTGGCGGTGGGACTTGTAGTCCCGTACCACCCTCTGACGGTGACAGTACTACATGAGTCAGGCAGAAAAATTTAGCCTAACATGGGCAGGTATGATTGGAAAGTATTGGACGTAGAATGGGGGCTAGTCCCGCCAAGGGATGCGTCCGTGGTGGGCGTGCCAGACCTATCGTTAGCCATGGTCGGAATCCGTTTCCTCCAGGATGGTTAGGGGAACCGGATGTCGATGCCAGCGGCGTGGAATTGTGGTCCCAACGTGGCGTAACCCATGGACAGTGTCCCGCAAGGCATCCACTTTCTCATAGAGCCGCCGCGCGTTGTTGCGTATGGTCGTCTTTAGGGGGACGATATCCGCTTCCTCGTGGAGAGTGACAATTCTCGTGAGTGGCGGGGCGTGCAGGCTCCACCTGAGCACCTTGTTCTGCAGGCGCTGCAATGTCCGCATCCTGGTGACACTAATCGTGGCCCATGCAGCAGATCCATACGTGAGGGCAGGTAGGATAACTGTTCGGTAAATGCGGAGCTTGGTATGCAGGTTAAGTTCCCTACTGCGAAAGAGCGGGTACAAAGCCCTGGTTAGCTTTTGCCCCTTGTTGGTGACATACTCCGCATGACAGTGGAAGAGCAACTTGTGGTCCATCTGGACCCCGAGATAGGTGGTTGTCGGGGACCAGGGCACCCGCACACCTGCAGTCGAGATATTGCGGCTGAGGACTGGGCGCCGTTTCGTAAAGTAAACTGCCGTAGTTTTGGCGGCATTGAGAGCTATTTTGTTTGTCCGGCACCAGGTGATAGTGGCGTCCACCTGTCGCTGGAGGCGGGCGACGACGGCGTCAGTAATGCGGCCAGTGGTGTATAGCGCTGTGTCGTCAGCGTATTGTACAAGGTGGCACTCGGGGATGACCGGCATATCATTGACATAGATATTAAATAGGATGGGAGATAGCACCGATCCTTGCGGAGTGCCTGCCGACAACTGGCGAATGCCAGAACGCATTCCCCGTTGAGCCACTAGGAAAGTCCTACCACGGAGGAAGTCATCCACGATCTTGACATAAATATCCGGTTAGGGGTCTGTGTCAGCATCTTGTGTACGAGGTTGTCTTGCCAGATCTTATCGTAGGCGTTTTGCAAGTCCAGAAAAACGGCAGCTGTCGACTTGGCAGTGTTGAAGCCTTTGCTGATGTGTTCAGTGATCCGTAGGACCTGAAGTTCAGCAGAGAGGTGCGAAGTGAATCCAAACTGTTCAGGACGGATCGTCCCAGCTGCTGCAGGAGGTTGGGAAAGTCGGTGAAGGATCACAGATTCAAGGACCTTCGCCATAGTGTTTAGGAGGCTGATGGGCCTGTTGTTGGTGGGGACTGTAGGGTCTCTGAAACTAAACATCATTGAACTGAATGACAAGATAATCGACTGCGGGAGAAAATAGGAACATCATATGGGTAGGATGAAAGAAAATCGATTACGCAGAGTGGCAAGATTCTACGTACAGAGGGGAAGAAGAGACGTAGGTCGAAAGAGGAGGAGATGGAAGGAGACAAGTATGAGTCAAAGGCCGAATTCTTGAAGGGAAGAATAAGAATAATACTGTGTAACATCTTTTTCTTTTGTGATGTCTCAAGTTCTCATGGCATGATTGAATAAATATATGCTTGCTGAAGACGTGGCTGTAAGGGAGTTGGCAGAAGGTGGGAGGGGTGGCGGGAAACGTCATGGGGATCATGAACCCTCCTCAACCTGAGAGTATTTATATCTCTATAAATTTCAGTTTCCACATAAATCCTGATGGAGCAGACTATGCTGTTGCCTTTGCTCCGAAAATATCAAATTCTGATCAGCTCAGCTAGAGACAAACAGAAAGGGAAGTGCTATCAATCATTTTTGGCGTCCAAAACTTTGATAGTTTCCTCTATGGAGCAACATTCCAGTTTATTAGTGGCCACAAACGTCTGGACGCTCTTTTTGGCACTCACGGCCGTATACCGGAGAAAACAGCTCAGCAGTTACAAGGGCAGGATCTATTCTGAAGCTAGTACCAATACCAAATCCACTATAAATCCAAAGCTCAGCTCGTCAATGCGTTTGTGCTCTCCCAGTTCCCCATGACCCGTAATCCATATTTCGTCGAACAGGAGATGATGTACGGGGTGTTCATATTGTCGCTTTACAACCTCAAAATTTTATTACAACGGTAGTTGTTGAAATATTTTAAGAAAATTTCTGTTATGTAGTCACTGTTTACTAAAGTTTCTATATATACTAAAGTTTTGTGTTTCAGATACTCTGTTGATGGAAGGAACTGAACCTCTACAAAATGGCAGCTCCTTAAGAGAAGGCACAATGTGTCTCCTGGTTTACTGAGACAAAATCGGATGTTCCGACTCAACGAAACTTCAGAACGAAGTATGGAAGAGATCTACCATCGCGCCCTTCAATCCGTGCATGGCACAAAAAATTTATGGAGACAGGGACAGTGTTGCATAAAGGGAGGAGCGGGCGACCAAGAACATCCGAGGAAAACATAGAAAGCGTTTTAATCGTCTTCACTCGTTCACCTACGAAGTCCATCCGCACTGCTGCCAGACAGTTGGAACTACCACGTTCAACTGTGCTCCACAAGAACTTACGATTGTACGCTTACAAGGTGTAACTGTTACAGACACTTTAGCCAAATGACAAGCCAAAACGGACAGAGTTTGCGCTCAACATGCTGGAACGCCTTCCGGAGGATGGGGCGTTCCTCAAGCGAGTTTGTTTCAGTGACGAATCAACTTTTCATGTTTCTGGGACATTAAACAGGCACAGTGTGAGAATCTGGGGATCTGAACCCCATGTGACTAGGGAGCTTCACCGGGATAGTCCAAAGGAGAATGTGTGGTGTGGAATCATTTGCAACCGAATAATTGGTCCATTTTTCTTCAACGAGTCAACAATTACTGCAAATGTTTATCTCGACCTTCTCACCGAATTTGTAGCACCACAACTGATTGACTTACAATCAACTATCATTTTCCGGCAAGATGGTGCACCACCACATTGGGGACTGCATGTTCGTCGGTTCCTCAATGGAACATTTCCAGGCAGATGGATTGGGAGGGATGGGCCAATTCCTTGGCCACCGCGTTCGTCGTGTATCTCTCCCTTCGACTTTTTTTAAGGGGGTACGTAATAGATATCGTGTATCAAACACAGATTCGGGACACTGCTGACTTGAAGAAAAGGATTCGTAATGCCATTGCCACCATTGATGACCCTAAGCTACAGCGAACATGGCAACAAAACGAGTACCGTCTTGATGTGCTTCGTGCAACTAAAGGCGCCCATATAGAGGTCTATTAAACACCATCAAAAAACTTTTTAAACACTGATTAAAATAAAAGAAATGTTGTTAAAATATTTCAGCAATTGCCGCTGTAATAAAATTTTGAAGTTGTAAAGGGACTTTATGGACACCTTGTATTGTGCTGTTCGTAGGGAGTTAGAGGATCTTCTCGGTGGGTTCTCACCCACTGCACAAGAACATCTTAAAGCAACAGCAAAGGTCTCAGTCCTCAGACTGGTCCTCTGCTTCGTCATCAAGAACTGGTCCGAACGCCTGCCCAGCAACGCCTAGCTTCGAAATCTGCACTCGGTATAATTTTTTTTTTTTTTTTGGTCATCAGTCTACTGACTGGTTTGATGCGGCCCGCCACGAATTCCTTTCCTGTGCTAACCTCTTCTTCTCAGAGTAGCACTTGCAACCTACGTCCTCAATTATTTGCTTGACGTATTCCAATCTCTGTCTTCCTCTACAGTTTTTGCCCTCTACAGCTCTCTCTAGTACCATGGAAGTCATTCCCTCATGTCTTAACAGATGTCCTATCATCCTGTCCCTTCTTCTTATCAGTGTTTTCCACATATTCCTTTCCTCTCCGATTCTGCGTAGAACCTCCTCATTCCTTACCTTATCAGTCCACCTAATTTTCAACATTCGTCTATAGCACCACATCTCAAATGCTTCGATTCTCTTTTGTTCCGGTTTTCCCACAGTCCATGTTTCACTACCATACAATGCTGTACTCCAGACGTACATCCTCAGAAATTTCTTCCTCAAATTAAGGCCGGTATATGATATTAGTAGACTTCTTTTGGCCAGAAATGCCTATTTTGCCATAGCGAGTCTGCTTTTGATGTCCGCCTTGCTCCATCCGTCATTGGTTATTTTACTGCCTAGGTAGCAGAATTCCTTAACTTCATTGACTTCGTGACTATCAATCCTGATGTTAAGTTTCTCGCTGTTCTCATTTCTACTACTTCTCATTACCTTCGTCTTTCTCCGATTTACTCTCAAACCATACTGTGTACTCATTAGACTGTTCATTCCGTTCAGCAGATCATTTAATTCTTCTTCACTTTCACTCAGGATAGCAAGATCATCAGCGAATCGTATCATTAATATCCTTTCACCTTGGACGTTGCAGTTTGCCTTGAAAATGGCGGGGTGTTCTCCCGCCGAAATATCGGCGGTCGCTGAAAGTGTTACCTGGCTGAATTCCCGGAAGTTATTTGAAAGTTGTATACGCCAGGAGAAACTCAGGTCTCATATTCCGGAATCTTTTGCCAATGGAGAGATCTTGATGACACTTCTTAAATTACAGGCCACATGTCCTGTGGATACACGTTACGTGTCTTTAATGCAGTGGTTTCCATTGCCTTCTGCATCCTCATGTAGTTGATCATTGCTGATTCTTCCGCCTTTAGGGGCAATTTCCCACCCCTAGGACAAGAGAGTGCCCTGAACCTCTATCCGCTCCTCCGCCCTCTTTGACAAGGCCGTTGGCAGAATGAGGCTGACTTCTTATGCCGGAAGTCTTCGGCCGCCAATGCTGATTATTTATCAAAATTCAGGCGGTGGCGGGAATCGAACCCGGGACCGAAGACGTTTTGATTATGAATCAAAGACGCTACCCCTAGACCACGGGTACCACTCGGTATTATATCGGCTGCAAACTATCAAACTATCAGAGGCATCCTCGTAACTGTCAGGTCTCTATTTCTGTGTCACGAGTAATTTCGGCTGTATCGACCGACTCCAACTCAGAGATGGGGAGAATCTTTTATAGGGACTGGATAATGACATCGATTCCGCATTACTGAGTCTAGGTGATTGTGGGCTCGGCAAATTACGACAGCGGGCTTCTGCTGGGAGCTCCGCTGACACTTTTATGATTGGTCAATATGCAATAAAGTGACATTGAACATAAAGAAAACTAATGCCATGAATTTCAGTCTGAAGAGCGAAAATGACAATGTTAAAGATATTGATTCCCAGTTGAAGTGGTGTGAACACACAAAGATACTTGCAAACAGAATGTCATCAGCATGTTATGCCCTTAGAATGCTATCATCAGTGTGTAACATGTGGTGTCTTTTAGTTACATACTATGGCATTCTTAGTTGGGGAACAAATGCACAAAATATGAAGACAATTTTCAATGTCCAGAAAAGAGCCATAAGAAGAATAATCAAAAATACTAGTCGAGCTCATTGTAAAGATCTGTTCAAAACACTGCGGATTTTAACTGCTCCGTGTGAATACATTTACCAGTCAGTTGTACACATAAAAAATAACATTGGTAATTACTGCACAAACAGCTCTGTCCATGACCATGGAACAAGAGCTAGACTCAACTTACATTTACCAAGAAAAAATAAACATAAAACTCCAAACAGCATTTTCTGCCAAGGAATAAAACTGTACAATAAATTACCAAATGAGGTCAAAGAAATTGCCAAAATACACTTATTTAAAAAGGCAGCTAACAGTACCTGTTATGCAATACATTTTATATATTGAAGGATTACTTAGACAAAACAGAGTAGGGGTCTGGTTAAAAAAGTTTAACAAATAAATAATAATGATTATAAAACATCCAGCATTCCACATAACACCTTCACACTATGTTTCTTCCCTTTTTTTTCCTTTTCTAGAAAAACTTACCCCCAAGCTATGTATAGCACAACACTAACACCTCTTCCTCTTTCTGAGCTCAACGTCTCACTCATTATAGAGGGATGCTGACTCATTTTTACAGGATAGCAAATGGGAAGTTGCGGCCCAGAAATCACCAGTGTGTGTGTGTGTGTGTGTGTTTGTGTGTGTAGTGAGTGAAGTGTTATGAAACAATGTGTGTATAGTGTGAGCAGTGACTGGTAGTGAGATACGAGTGAATAGTGTGGCATTACATTATATAATAAGTTATTTGTAAAAAAAGTATGGTATGCCAGGAGTAAATCTAATGATTGTCTCTAACTAAAAGTCTGTAAGTGTAAGTGTATACGAATTAGCTTGTTTTAAATTGGTCTTAACTTGTAAACACTTTGATGACATGTCCAATATCCTTGTAAAAAGAGATCTACAGATGAATAAAGTTACTACTACTACTACTATTACTACTACTACATCGTTCGCCTAGTGAAGAATGTTGACGTCATCCTCGTTACGCGCCACAGGAATATGGCTGCTCTCTGCAGGACTGGGGTGGGGGCTGCTATACGGACTGTTAACTGCTGTGCTGATAACAATTTTGCGATGATTTATTGATTTTTTTTCTTTAGCCTTCCACCAAATTGTTCGCTCGCTCTCGCCGATCCACCTCGTTCTTGTGAACTTTAACCTAATTGTGACTTAATAAGAGCTGTGCGTGTAGGTACACCGGGACCAAACCAAACAAGCCGGTACAAAAGCATCTTCAACGCGAATACGTTTTTTTAAGTGCAGAAGTTAATACTTCGCCCGCATATCTCTTGTCTTCGGTTTCAACACCAGACACAGCCGCGGGGGACTGAATCGAAGTTTGGGCAAAGTACTCTGTATCTGTCGGATTTGAACTGAGTGTTCTCAGTTCATACTTTTCCACTGCTTTCTTTCTTTGCTAAACATTAGACTACAATTTCAGTATTCAATGTGCTGTGTCCTTGAAACGCTACAATTATTACTGGCCCAAGATCGTATCAGGAAACAATGAAGAACTTGGGTGTGATTTCGGATGAGCACTTCAACTGAGCAGAAAGTCCCGACGCCATTTGCAGGCACACGTTCGTTCGGTTCCAATAAGTTTCTGTATATGTTACCACAGGGCGTACAAGCACTCATTCCATCGAACATTCATTATTGCACTCTAATCCAACACAGCATAACCTAGTGACAAGACACAGTGGTCAGCATACGGGACCCACATTCAGGAGGATGACAGCTCGAATCTACACCCAGTCAATTAGATTTTGATCTATGATTTCTCTAAATCACCCCAGGTAAATGTGAAGATGGTGCTAGGTGCTATTGGAAAGACATGGTCGATTTTCGTCCCTCAAATTTGACACATTCCGAGCTTGTGCTCTGTCTCTAACGACTTCGATGTCGACAAGACATCTTTCCAAATCGCATGAGTAGTGATAACACTAGATGTTAGAACTAACCTCGAATGCTTGTGTGCATCACATCTGCCACATCTGTCTATTTGATGGTGAAATTGCTTGCTTCCGCAAGGTAGTGTCATAGGTCCTCTGGTATTCCTGATTTACATAAATGATCTAGGTGATAATCTGAGCAGCCCCCTTCGACGGTTTGCAGATGACGCTGTAATTTACCGTCTAGTAAAATCATCAGACGATCAATTCCAATTAGAAAATGATCTAGAGAGAATTTCTGTATGATGCGAAAAGTGGCAATTAGCACTAAACAAAAGTGCGAGGTCATCCACATGGGTACTAAAAGAAATCCGATAAATTTTGGGTATGAGATAAATCGCACAAATCTAAGCGCTGTCAATTCGAATAAATACCTAGGAATTACAATTACGAGCAACTTAAATTGGAAAGACCACATAGATACTATTGTTGGGAAGGCGAAACAGAGACTGCACTTTGCTGGCAGAACACTTAGAAGATGCGACAAACCCACTAAAGAGACACCCTACATTTTACTTGCCCGTCCTCTGCTGGAATATTGCTGCGCGGTGTGGGATCATTACCAGGTAGGATTGACGGAGGACCAAGTGCAAAGTAGGGCAGCTCGTTTCGTATTATCGCGCAATGGGGGCGAGAGTGTCACTGATATGATACGCGAGTTGGGATGGCAGTCACTGAAACAAAGGCGGTTTTCTTTGCGGCGAGATCTATTTACGAAATTTCAATCACTGACTTTCTCTTCCGTACGCAAAAATATTTTGTTGATACCCACCTACGTAAGCAGAAATAATGATCATAGTAAAATACGAGAAATCAGAGCTCGAACGGAAAGATTTAGGTGTTCCTTTATCCCACGCGCCATTTGAGAGTGGAATGGTAGAGAAGTAGTATGAAAATGGTTCGATGAACCCTCTGCCAGGCACTTAAGTGTGAATTGCAGAGTAACCATGTAGATGTAGGTGAATATTCATTGCTGATGTATAATAATCGTCATGCCTATTGGTTACTTACGTCATTTGGGAAGGTAGGACATTTTGTGACATTTCAACTTGCACATGAATATGGATATAAAGCTGTAATCATGACTGTTTGAAATAAAATAATTGTAATATTCTATTTAATAGCAGGAAGATCCTTCAGAAAGGTTGCGCATGTAAATGCCGAGAGTACACGATTATACTTGTGAAGTCGTGTACTCGTTCTCCTTTCTGAGCTAGTGGAGCCCACTTACACGCGACAACAGACTTGTGCAGGGTGGGCTGCGGCGGGGACTCGCCACTCTAGTCCACGAGCACACAGGGACGGGCAGTTTGCAAGTTGCTGGGTTCGAGAGATGGCCGTGTCACCCAAATTCATGAAAGAAATCCGCATTAGTTCGGCTAACACACTCAACCCCCCTTTAGCTACCACAGTTCCGATCACACTTCAGACAGTTGATGGAGGAAATTATGATATGGGCCTATTTGTGATCAGTTTAAGAATTCCGCTCACTGGCAGCACACCGCGCCTGGTACACCCGGCACTCGGGGACCACAACCCAGCTACGACACCTGGGAATGGGCTTATAACAGTCCGAAACCGGTCATGTGAAGATAAAGTAATTTACAACTAAAGCGGTATTTTCAACCTCTGCTATAATGCTCAGTTGCTTCAAAAATGGTTCAAATGGCTCTAAGCACTATGGCAGTCAACATCTGAGGTCATCAGTCCCCTAGACTTAGAAATACTTAAACCTAACTAACCTAAGGACATCAGACACATACATGCCCGAGGCAGGATTCGAACCTGCGACCGTAGCAGCAGCGCGGTTCCAGACTGAAGCGCCTAGAACCGCTCGGTCACAGCGGCCGGCGTGCTCAGTTGCGAATGTTCTTCCAACAGGATTGTTTGTAATAAATAAGAACAATCTAACTTGAGTAATGAGGTGTTGCGAGAGTTCGCATACATGTGTGGTACCAGCTCTCACGTTGTAGAGCCCTTCAATCTTTGAAAGTAACATGTTACCCCTCCACGTTACCCCTGACCATTACGAACAATACTGACAGGGAATGAGAACCGTTGATATACATCACACATGCAAGCCGTGGCTGTGTATGATGACAAAGCGACAGCATAAGCTGGGAGGGGTCAAATTAATCAGACTAATGCGGCGGTGCTGCGAATGCATATACACCTGCAAGACTGGCCACGCGTCTACAGCTCGGAGCATAGAGATGATGTTGCAGTTGCGCTCAGTTGCGGTCCGCGCCCATGGATAAAGGTCCGACCGAAACAGTGCGAGCGCGAAACGACAAGCAAATCCGACTGTGGTCACAAAGTGGTTCTGTCCGGACTACCGTGACAGTAATACTTATGACTTCTGTGATCGCCTTCGCTCTGGCTGACTAGCAGTGAAAAACTCTAACTTTCACACTGGCGGTTCAGAAGGGAAACACCACCGATCTCTCCGACCGTCCAGAAGAGAATCCTCACTTCGCCTTCACACCGAAAAATTAGCGCCTTGTTCCCGCCGCTCAGAAAATTCGCCACTCGTGGGAGGACACAGAAATAGCTGCCAATCATGCGCTTAGATTCGGCCGCTCCTTTCGCCTCCAAAGCATTACAACGAAGTTCTCTCATACAACGGGTCGTCTCGCCAAATTCAAAATGCAATCTTTTGCGTCTGCACATCTCGTACAGATTCACCTATCAGATTACGTTTTTCGGGCTATGCACGGGGAAATAAAGACAGGAAAACGCCTCTGGCCGTTGGACGGCAGTGGTCTAAGTGGACGCCGTACTGTCGATCCCCCGTGGACGCAGACATTAAAATTCTCGGAACCGACGCAGACAATGCAGCCGTCCGGCGTCGTCTGGCGTGAGAGTGGCGGACCCCAGTGCACTATAACGATTTGCGAGGCGCCAGCCTGATGCTGCCCTGGTCCCAGACACCCTGCTCGCCTCGCTACAGGAGGCGAAAAGGTCCGGCACCCCCTGTGGTGCGACTAGCGGGTCGTACTCTGCTATTGTCGCTCACGTAGCCGTGCCTCCACACATCGTCCCACGCCTAATAAAGTGCGACATCCCCGTCACGCAGTTACACTACTGGCCATTAAAATTGCTACACCAAGAAGAAATACAGATGATTAACGGGTTTTCATTGCACAAATATATTATACTAGAACTGACATTGGATTACATTTTCACACAATTTGGGTGCATAGATCCTGAGAAATCAGTACCCAGAACTCTGGGCGTAATAACGGGCTTCATACGCCTGGGCACTGAGTCAAAAAAGACCTTGGATGGCGTGTACAGGAGCTTCAACACGATACCACAGTTCATCAAGAGTAGTGACTGGCGTATTGTGACGAGCCAGTTGCTCGCCCACCATTGACCACACATTTTCAATTGGTGAGAGATCTGGAGAATGTGCTGGCCAGGGCAGCAGTCAAACATTTTCTGTATCCAGAAAGGCCCTTACAGGACCTGCAACATGCGGTCATGCATTATCCTGCTGAAATGTAGGGTTTCGCAGGGATCGAATGAAGTGTAGAGTCACGGGTCGTAACACATCTAAGATGTAACGTCCACTGTTCAAAGTGCCGTCAGTGGGAACAAGAGGTGACCGAGACTTGTAACCAATGGCGTCCCATACCATCACGCCGGGTGATACGCCAGTATGGCGATGACGAATACGCGCTTACAATGTGCGTCCACCGCGATGTCGCTGAACACGGGTGTGACCATCATGATGTTGTAAACAGAACCTGGATTCATCCGAAAAAATGAAGTTTTGCCATTCGTGCACCTAGGTTCGTCGTGGAGTACACCATCGCAGGCGCTCCTGTGTGTGATGCAGCGTCGAGGGTAACCGCAGCCATGGTCTCCGAGCTGATAGTCCATGCTGCTGCAAATGTCGTCGAACTGTTCGTGCAGATGGTTGTTGTCTTGCAAACGTCCCCATCTGTTGGCTCAGGGATCGAGACGTGGCTGCGCGATCCGTTACAGCCATGCGGATAAGATGCCTGTCATCTCGACTGCTAGTGATACGAGGCCGTTGGAATCCAACACGGCGTTCCGTATTACCCTCCTGAACCCACCGATACCATATTCTGCTAACAGTCATTGGATCTCGACTAACGCGAGCAGCAATGTGGCAATACGATAAACCGCAATCCCGATAGGCTACAATCCGACCTTTATCAAAGTCGGAAACATGATGGTACGCATTTCTCCTCCTTACACGAGGCATCACAACAACGTTTCACCAAGCGACGCCGGTCTACTGCTGTTTGTGTATGAGAAATCGGTTGGAACTTTCCGCATGTCAGCACGTTGTAGGTGTCGCCACCGGCGCAACCTTGTGTGAATGCTCTGAAATAGCTAATCATTTGCATATCACAGCATCTTCTTCCTGTCGGTTAAATTTCGCATCTGTAGCACGTGATCTTCGTGGTGTAGCGATTTTAATGTCCAGTAGTGTATTTATCGTGTTGAATGTGGAATAATATATGTAGAATGGCTGAGAGAGGGCCTGATTTCTGCAATGTTGCCAGGTCAAATAAAGAAGTAAACATTTCGTAGGCAGCGACCTCAGCGGCAGTGGTTGGGACTCAGGGGGAGTATCTGCCTGGGAGATCGCGCTGCGTGCGGAGAGGTCTTTGCGTGCACATGATTGCCTCGACAGCAATCTGACTGAAACCGTACGGCCACGACCTTCATAAAACTCAGCTGACGGGGACCCCGTGCCTGTGCGTGCTGCCGGCACACATTTTGTAGTACATCATACTGCCACGGCACCACGCCGCGCTCTCAAAACTTTATGGTGGCAGTAAATCAGTGCAACAGTTCGTAATGTATGCTCAAAAGTACGTGACTGAAGTCGAATGGAGCGGATGTCACTTCTCGCAAAGCAAGATGGTGCCTTTACTTCCTAGCAAAAAACCAGGTTATGCCAGAGAATTGTGGTAAGAAAAGCAAACTTTTCCCTAGAATGCAGGACTATATGAATAATACTGAGTGATCAATAATAATGTTCCAGTTCCAATGGGCTACAGTAACAGTTTAAGTTACGCAGTGTGCAAGAAATAACACATAAAACCGAAGGTACAAATGTTCAGTACGTGCAGCTTTAGTAAATGCCACACATCCAACCTAAAATCTAACTTCTCACTAACTTTGGTTAACTAGCCCAGAGTCATGGAAGCAACAGCCTCTTCCGTTCTCTACCTGAAGTCTGCCAAATAATTAGGTAGTGGTAGAATGTAGAAACGATCTTACATAAAACCCAAAAAGAAAAAAAAAATACATGGCGTGAGGTCACGTGAACGAGGGTGCCGCTGGAAAAGAACACTCTCTCGTACTAACCAATACGACCAATCCAACGGTCAGGCACTTCAATTTCCAACCATTATCGTACAAGCAGATGGCAATGGTGGTGGGGGGGGGGGGGGGGGCGATTCTATCTTGTTGCCAAATAGTTTTCAGGTTAACATTCTAATTAATGAAAGATCCATTCTTGCAACACACCTAGACAATCCACCCTTGTTACGGTAGCTTCAGAAAAAAAAACCGTTTACTTGACATCACTAGAGGGCAGAAAACGTTTAATTTTGGGGAATCTCTTTAATACTGCACAATTTCTTGGCAATGTTTTGGCAGGTGATACCAACATTCCGGGTATTTACCTTCCGGCTTACATCAAAATTTGGCTCATCACTGAACACTGCATGATCGAGTCATCTTTCCGCTACAACAACTCACTTTCCAAATTATAACGTATACCACAGTCCTCTGATTCTAAAGCGTATACCAACTATAAACAGCATGAACGTATGTGTAAATTTTTCCTGAAACCTTGCACACGGTGGTTTTTGGCAAATAAAGTTCAAAATTTGCTTTTGAATAAACTTCTTAGGATTAAGAATGTAAGATGCTCTGTCGTGCTCAACATACTTTTCAGACACTTTCGCAAGTCCCGTGCTTTTTTCTTTACACACTCATCTGGTCGTTTAGAACTGACTATACCTTCGGCGGATGTTTTTGTCACTTGGAGGATCACAATTAAAATTTTAACGAAATACACCTTGAAATGAATTTACGGATTCACTCTTAACAAACGTGAGCACACAAATCGCTTTAGGCCCAGGAGTCGCCATTACGCATGTGTGACGTATGTTACGCTGCAAGCTGGGAAACAACAAAGCGGTACTTGATGTGAAGTTCGATGGCAGCGTCATGACCTTACACAAATGCAGGATGCTTTTCGACCGGTAGCCCTGGGATTTGCAGTGGGATGATAGAGGCTAGCACGAGTGGGGTGGTTGTACGAATCTGGAACATTCTATAATACGAGGGCAGTTGAATAAGTAATGCAACACATTTTTTTTCTGAAACAGGGGTTGTTTTATTCAGCATTGAAATACACCAGGTTATTCCCCAATCTTTTAGCTACACACTATTTTTCAACGTAATGTCCATTCAATGCTACGGCCTTACGCCACCTTGAAATGAGGGCCTGTATGCCTGCACGGTACCATTCCACTGGTCGATGTCGGAGCCAACGTCGTACTGCATCAATAACTTCTTCATCATCCGCGTAGTGCCTCCCACGGATTGCGTCCTTCATTGGGCCAAACATATGGAAATCCGACGGTGCGACATCGGGGCTGTAGGGTGCATGAGGAAGAACAGTCCACTGAAGTTTTGTGAGCTCCTCTCGGGTGCGAAGACTTGTGTGAGGTCTTGCGTTGTCATGAAGAAGGAGAAGTTCGTTCAGATTTTTGTGCCTACAAACACGCTGAAGTCGTTTCTTCAATTTCTGAAGAGTAGCACAATACACTTCAGAGTTGATCGTTTGACCATGGGGAAGGACATCAAACAGAATAACCCCTTCAGCGTCCCAGAAGACTGTAACCATGACTTTACTGGCTGATGGTATGGCTTTAAACTTTTTCTTGGTAGGGGAGTGGGTGTGGCGCCACTCCAATGATTGCCGTTTTGTTTCAGGTTCGAAGTGATGAACCCATGTTTAATCGCCTGTAACAATCTTTGACAAGAAATTGTCACCCTCAGCCACATGACGAGCAAGCAATTCCGCACAGATGGTTCTCCTTTGCTCTTAATGGTGTTCGGTTAGACAACGAGGGACCCAGCGGGAACAAACCTTTGAATATCCCAACTGGTGAACAATTGTGGCAGCACTACCAAAGAGATGTCAAGTTGAGCACTGAGTTGTTTGATGGTGATCCGTCGATCATCTCGAACGAGTGTGTTCGCACGCTCCGCCATTGCAGGAGTCACAGCTGTGCACGGCCGGCCCGCACGCGGGAGATCAGACAGTCTTGCTTGACCTTGCGGCGATGATGACACACGCTTTGCCCAACGACTCACCGTGCTTTTGTCCACTGCCAGATCACCGTAGACATTCTGCAAGCGCCTATGAATATCCGAGATGCCCTGGTTTTCCGCCAAAAGAAACTCGATCACTGCCCGTTGTTTGCAACGCACATCCGTTACAGACGCCATTTTAACAGCTTCGTACAGCGCTGCCACCTGTAGGAAGTCAATGAAACTATACGAGACGAAGCGGGAATGTTTGAAAATATTCCACAAGAAATTTCCGGTTTTTTCAACCCAAATTGGCCGAGAAAAAAAATGTGTTGCATTACTTATTGAACTGCCCTCGTAATTACTACTGGAATACTTTAGTAAATAACTTCTACTTAACTTTGTCCTGCTACTGTACTCCAGCAACATAACTAATAACAATTATCTTTCTTGAATACAAATGACTCATTAACAGACATTAACTGGATTATACAACAAGCAAGATACAATTCTGGTATTACGTGCGTAATACATGCGCGAACTAGAGGCTGCGAACCTAGCGAGCTGAAGGCTATTCTAATCTAACTTCGCTCACGACCTGTAGCTGACTCAGCTGGTGCGATCTGCCAGTCTCTGCCCGTGCCATACGGCGGCGCTGCAAGCGCCAGCGAGTCCAGAGAGGCTGCAAGTGCCGGACAGCTACCGATTACCGCAACCTCTAGCGTGGTGTGTAACGTTGACACCTCAGTACTGTCGCATGCTCTCATCTAAAACAAACAGTTTTAGATTATGGTAATCTCTTTGGATTTCTTGCCGGATCTTAAAATAAACACGACTTGACATTTCGGCGATTTGTCTGTTCGCCATCCTCAGAAGAACGCTGCTGCTGAGCCCCGCTGAAAACTGATGCCAAGACTGCAAATCGGCGTCCTGTGTACACCTCCATACCGTACGACACGGCGCATGCGCCGCCCACCACAGTTGCTGCCCTCAAAGACTGAGCTGGTGGCGCCGTCCTTAGTAAAACACCGGCTGCAACGACACATCCCATCCAAAGGCTATTTTCAAACATTAGGAATAGCCTCACAGAGGAACGTTGTGTTTTGATGCGAGATAGTACAGGGTTCCCCGTTCTGCTAAGAGGAAAACCACTGTTGGTCAGATTGTCTGCCAGCCTAACAACAACGGCCTCTTTGTAAACACTGATCCAAAAGCCGTCCTGGTTTAGGCAATGTTCTGCTACCGCCTACTTTTCAGGTTGTTGTAGACTTATCTGATGGTGATATTCCATGCACCTGTCCTTTACAGCGAATCGAACAGCCAGAGAGCATTTCCTGGGCGAAAGCATTATGGAGAAATTCAAGTATGCGCCTATCCTTGGGACCAGTACATTCCTAAATCCATTTTGTTTTTCGTCGGTATGTAGTGTGTCATGCAACTCGGAATGTAGGTATGGTTACAAGATGGCGTGTGGTTCCAGGGTGAGTTTACATACTCCCCTGGCCACCAGACTTTCCGGATTTAAATCCAATCCAAAATCTGTTGGACTATTTCGATCAGGTTGTTTACGCCATGGACCCTCAACTGAGAAACATAGCGTATCTGCTCTCTGTGGTCATGGCTACATCCCTGTCGGTACCTCCCAGAATCTCAATGACTCTCTTCCTGCACATCTACACTGTGTACAGGGCGGTCATTCCGGCTTTTGACAGGTGGTCGCGTTGTAAGTGGGCTGCTTCAGTGTTGGCAGTGCTGTTTAGCGTTTTGCATTGGATCTCTGACTGCGCTTTCTTTGTAAGAGACTCTGCGGTGGCTGGACTCGTTGTTGGAAGTTAATCGCTAGTACGGTTGGGCAGTTGGAAGTTAGTCGCCAGCAATAATGGAAGTACTGTTGGGCAGTTGGAGGTGAACAGCCAGCAGTGATGGATGCTAGATGTGAGAAGTTAGCATTTATGGAGGGTAGAGGTCTGAAGTGTTAGCGTAGGCTAACTATCTGTACATGTTCGACTTCAAGATTGAATATTATTCATGATTATATACCTTTGCACTAGATGTCAATGACGATTTATATTCGTGTTTGAACTGGATGCCATATTATTAAGGTAAAAAAATACATTATTTGGTTTTGCAACAAAATCTTTCCTTTGCTAACCACATGCCTATTAGTAGTTAGTGGCTTTACTAGGAGGAGGATATTAGTGTTTAACGTCCCGTCGACAACGAGGTCATTAGAGACGGAGCGCAAGCTCGGGTGAGGGAAGGAGGGGGAAGGAAATCGGCCGTGCCCTTTCAAAGGAACCATCCCGGCATTTGCCTGAAGCGATTTAGGGAAATCACGGAAAACCTAAATCAGGACGGGATTGAACCGTCGTCCTCCCGAATGCGAGTCCAGTGTGCTAACCACTGCGCCACCTCGCCCAGCTGGCTTTACTAAAAAATGGCTCTGAGCACTATGGGACTTAACATCTATGGTCATCAGTCCCCTAGAACTTAGAACTACTTAAACCTAACTAACCTAAGGACAGCACACAACACCCAGCCATCACGGGGCAGAGAAAATCCCTGACCCCGCCGGGAATCGAACCCGGGCGTGGGAAGCGAGAATGGCTTTACTAGTTAGAATATTTTATTTAGCTGGCGGTATTGACGCTCGGTGTATTGCAGTAGTTCGCGCAATGAAGTTTTACTCAGCTGTTTCAGAATCAAATAACGTAGAAGTTTCATCTTCTCAGTCATTCTTCAATTTAAGTACAGACACAGTCATTTAAATAAAGTAGTTTCAACGTTAATATGGCTGAACCGTGTATATCTTACTTCCTGCGCCGCATGCTCCGTTTCTTCCCGGCAGCATTCAGCGGTAGGTGGTGGTTAGAACGTTTTGGCTCATCAGCGTAAAAGGTAGTGCAGAAGTAGTTGTCCGTGTGAACAGATTGGCAATGGTCACAATTCGTTGTTGGTATATGGTACAGGAGGAGCCTGCAGTGGTTGTTCTTGCCTGTTGATGTGTAGCTTGGCTTGATCCGTTCCACATCTCTGAAGGGTCTCCTTCACAACAGTATGCATGAAACACGATGTGTGAATGAATAAACGAACGAATGAGTGTTTCGTCATGAACAAACTATCAAGACAACACAGTTTGCGCATGGAGAATTATTTGTCAAGGGGAAAAAGCCAAAATGACTCGATTTTAATGCATGTGCAAGCCATGGCTGAACCGTGCGTGTGCAATATTGATACCAGCCGCTCTGCGGGAACATCTTTGCCCGGTTGCTGGGTAGCTGGATGTCGCACGTCAGCAAAGGAGGCGGCGATGTAGCGCCGAGCGGCGTAGCATGGGCGTGGACGGAATACATTAAGAGAGTTGAGCATCTCGGAGGTGCAGTGTGTGTTCAGCGTTCCCTGTTGCTGTAAACGTCTTTACCTTCCCGACGGGCTGATCGCAGGGGTAGAAGCGGCGGTCTGGACTGACAACTGTTGGTTCTGAGACGCATAACTGAATTCTACCCGCTAGTCACTCAACCGTTCGTCAACCTGGCCTGGAATTTCTTCATATCTTCATGAGATCCCTAAGGTTATTAGATGATGATTTGAAGTTGTTAAACTGGTGTCCTAACTCCCCATCGTCCTAGTCATTTCGTACCTTACAAAAAAAAAAAAAAAAAAAAAAAAAAAAAAAAACTGAGCACTATGGGACTTAACAGCTGTGGTCATCAGTCCTCTAGAACCTACAACTACTTAAACCTAACTAACCTAAGGACATCACACACATCCATGCCCGAGGCAGGATTCGAGCCTGCGACAGTAGCAGTCGCACGGTTTCGGACTGCGCGTCTAGAACCTCGAGACCACCGCGGCCGGCCGCGTTGCAAAGACAACTTCTAATGTTGGGCCGTTTGTGGCCGTTTTGAGCGTACGCCGTGAAGTGCTGCCTGCGAGTTTTATTTGCTGAATTTCCTTGGTAACTACATTAGGCAAGTGGCTATAATTACTAAAGTTGCGTAGCCCGATGCTGCTCACGCAAGCATTGCAGGTAACGTTGTTAATCTTTTAGTGAGCTCCTTTGTCAACAAATTTGAGTTAAGACTTCCTTGCTGGTTGGGATTTTTTTGTCTACGCCGTCAATTTGATCTGTATGTGGGTGTGTGTGTATGTGTGTGTGCGCTTCTGTCAGTAGAAACATTACTAATACAATTTCGTTATACTGCAGGGAAACAAAGGATTATTATTGTTATTACTATTATTATTGTTAATGGAAGCACTTGGCAAAGAGACCCAGAAGAGAGGCTCGCTGTATAGGCCTACGCGCCTGTTATCAGGTGCTTCAGTTGACAACTAATTCAAAACAAAGAGCCAACTTGACGTTCAAACGGCAGTGAGCGCGTTGGGAAGCGGTTTTGAACTGAAGCCATTGAATATTACAGAAAAAAATTTCATCAAATAACATTTATTTAACAATTTTTCAGATGAATTGTGAAACAAGGACGCAAGGAGAAAATATACAATAAAAACACATGTTGTTGTTGTTGTTGTTGTTGTTGTGGTCTTCAGTTCTGAGACTGGTTTGCTGCAGCTCTCCATGCTACTCTATCCTGTGCAAGCTTCTTCATCTCCCAGTACCTACTGCAACCTACATCCTGAATCTGCTTAGTGTAGTCATCTCTTGGTCTCCCTCTACGATTTTTACCCTCCACGCTTCCCTCCAATACTAAATTGGTGATCCCTTGATGCCTCAGAACATGTCCTACCAACCGATCCCTTCTTCTAGTCAGGTTGTGCCACAAACTCCTCTTCTCCCCAATTCTGTTCAAAACCTCCTCATTAGTTATGTAATCTACCCATTTAATCTTCAGCATTCTTCTGTAGCATCACTTTTCGAAAGCTTGTATTCTCTTCTTGTCCAAACTATTTATCGTCCATGTTTCATTTCCATACATGGCTATACTCCATACAAATACTTTCAGAAACGACTTCCTGACACTGAAATCTATACTCGATGTCAACAAATTTTTCTTCTTCAGAAACGCTTTTCTTGCCATTGCCAGTCTAAATTTTACATCATCTCTACTTTGACCATCATCAGTTATTTTGCTCCATAAAAAAAAAAAAAAAAAATTACAATCTTTAATAAATTCAATTCTCACTCAGTTAAAAACGTAATATGATTACATTTGAAATAAACTCGACTAAGAAATATTCACCAAAAATAGTTCAAATGGCTCTAAGCACTATGGAACTTAACATCTGAGGTCATCAGTCCCCTAGACTTAGAACTACTTAAACCTAATTAACCTAAGGACATCACATATACCGATGCCCGAGGCAGGTTTCGAACCTGCGATCGTAGCAGTAGCGTGGTTCCCAACCGAAGTGCCTAAAACCGCTCGGCCACAGCGGCGGCAAATATTCACAATTAAATGTATTTATGCCTTAAATATCAGAATGCGAAGGCTGGTGCGAGAATTGAGGTAAATTTATGTTATTTGTATTCTTCAGAAGACCCTGAAATCGAAATACTACACATTTTTACTAACGAAAAACAACCTTGAATATTTCTTAAAGACTTTTACGACGACAGTGAACGTAGAAGGGAGCTACTATAACGTTATTAAGACTAGAGAATGGGCAACAGAAATATCTTAAAACATAATTATAGCAATTGAAATTAATACAGAATTACAAGTTTTCATTGAAAGAAAGCAAAGTTCTTGGTCGGACCGAAAACAGCAATGGCCCAAATAATTATTCCAACAACTATTTGAAAATTCACTGTCTTTCGGTTAACCGGTCTTTTGGACAGAATAATTTGTAATCACGCCCCACCAGTCATGTTAGCACACAACAACACATGACAAATACAACATACTCATAGCTATTGAAGATACAATCACATATTCTAAAGTAGCTTTAGTGACACCAAAGACGATAGATGTTATCAATTGACAAGGCGATACTTTAAGCAGTTCTGAAAATATTTGACAAATGAAACTTGAAATTTATGATATGGCCAAAAATTTTCATACAGTGACAGTTCAAGTGGCTTGATAGTTTATTCCATCATCATCATCAGTGTTCTGCCTAAAGGCAGGTTTTCACATGGTAGTTCTCCAGGCTGTCCAGTCTTCTGCCATCCTCTTCAGGTCTGCATAATTTCCTCTTTCCTCTATGTCGTCTATCATCTTGTATTTCCTTCTTTGTCTCAGTCTTCTCCCACAAACCAGTCCTTCCAAAGCATCTGCTAGCAAACACTCCCTTCTCAATGAATGTCCCAACCAGTTCTTTTACCTTTGTCTTATAACCTTCAGTAGATATCTTCTCTCGCCAACCGTATCCATTACTCTTTCGTTACTCACTCTTTCCATCCAAGTTATCCTCTCCATTATCCTCCACATCCACATCTCAAATGCTTCTAAACTTTTTTCATCCTTTCGTCTCAGCGTCCATGTTTCTGCCTCATATAGTGCCCCCCCCCCCCCTCATGAACCATGGACCTTGCCGTTGGTGGGGAGGCTTGCGTGCCTCAGCGATACAGATGGCCGTACCGTAGGTGCAACCACAACGGAGGGGTATCTGTTGAGAGGCCAGACAAACATGTGGTTCCTGAAGAGGGGCAGCAGCCTTTTCAGTAGTTGCAGGGGCAACAGTCTGGATGATTGACTGATCTGGCCTTGTAACATTAACCAAAACGGCCTTGCTGTGCTGGTACTGCGAACGGCTGAAAGCAAGGGGAAACTACAGCCGTAAGTTTTCCCGAGGACATGCAGCTTTACTGTATGATTAGATGATGATGGCGTCCTCTTGGGTAAAATATTCCGGAGGTAAAATAGTCCCCCATTCGGATCTCCGGGCGGGGACTACTCAAGAGGACGTCGTTATCAGGAGAAAGAAAACTGGCATTCTACGGATCGGAGCGTGGAATGTCAGATCCCTTAATCGGGCAGGTAGGTTAGAAAATTTAAAAAGGGAAATGGATAGGTTAAAGTTAGATATAGTGGGAATTAGTGAAGTTCGGTGGCAGGAGGAACAAGACTTTTGGTCAGGTGATTACAGGGTTATAAATACAAAATCAAATAGGGGTAATGCAGGAGTAGGTTTAATAATGAATAAAAAAATAGGAGTGCGGGTTAGCTACTACAAACAGCATAGTGAACGCATTATTGTGGCCAAGATAGACACAAAGCCCATGCCTACTACAGTAGTACAAGTTTATATGCCAACTAGCTCTGCAGATGATGAAGAAATTGATGAAATGTATGACGAGATAAAAGAAATTATTCAGGTAGTGAAGGGCGACGAAAATTTAATAGTCATGGGTGACTGGAATTCGTCAGTAGGAAAAGGGAGAGAAGGAAACATAGTAGGTGAATATGGATTGGGGGGAAGAAATGAAAGAGGAAGCCGCCTTGTAGAATTTTGCACATAGCATAACTTAATCATAGCTAACACTTGGTTCAAGAATCATGAAAGAAGGTTGTATACCTGGAAGAAACCTGGAGATACTAAAAGGTATCAGATAGATTACATAATGGTAAGACAGAGATTTAGGAACCAGGTTTTAAATTGTAAGACATTTCCAGGGGCAGATGTGGATTCTGACCACAATCTATTGGTTATGAACTGCAGATTGAAACTGAAGAAACTGCAAAAAGGCGGGAATTTAAGGAGATGGGACCTGGATAAACTGAAAGAACCAGAGGTTGTAGAGAGTTTCAGGGAGAGCATAAGGGAACAATTGACAGGAATGGGGGAAAGAAATACGGTAGAAGAAGAATGGGTAGCTCTGAGGGATAAAGTAGTGAAGGCAGCAGAGGATCAAATAGGTAAAAAGACGAGGGCTAATAGAAATCCTTGGGTAACAGAAGAAATATTGAATTTAATTGATGAAAGGAGAAAATATAAAAATGCAGTAAATGAAGCAGGCAAAAAGGAATACAAACGTCTCAAAAATGAGATCGACAGGAAGTGCAAACTGGCTAAGCAGGGATGGCTAGAGGACAAATGTAAGCATGTAGAGGCTTGTCTCACTAGGGGTAAGATACTGCCTACAGGAAAATTAAAGAGACCTTTGGAGAGAAGAGAACCACTTGTATGAATATCAAGAACTCAGATGGCAACCCAGTTCTAAGCAAAGAAGGGAAGGCAGAAAGGTGGAAGGAGTATATAGAGGGTTTATACAAGGGCGATGTACTTGAGGACAATATTATGGAAATGGAAGAGGATGTAGATGAAGACGAAATGGGAGATAAGATACTGCGTGAAGAGTTTGACAGAGCACTGAAAGACCTGAGTCGAAACAAGGCCCCGGGAGTAGACAACATTCCATTAGAACTACTGATGGCCTTGGGAGAGCCAGTCATGACAAAACTCTACCATCTGGTGAGCAAGATGTATGATACAGGCGAAATACCCACAGACTTCAAGAAGAATATAATAATTCCAATCCCAAAGAAAGCAGGTGTTGACAGATGTGAAAATTACCGAACAATCAGTTTAATAAGTCACAGCTGCAAAATACTAACGCGAATTCTTTACAGACGAATGGAGAAACTGGTAGAAGCGGACCTCGGGGAAGATCAGTTTGGATTCCGTAGAAATGTTGGAACACGTGAGGCAATACTAACCTTACGACTTATCTTAGAAGAAAGATTAAGAAAAGGCAAACCTACGTTTCTAGCATTTGTAGACTTAGAGAAAGCTTTTGACAACGTTAACTGGAATACTCTCTTTCAAATTCTGAAGGTGGCAGGGGTAAAATACAGGGAGCGAAAGGCTATTTACAACTTGTACAGAAACCAGATGGCAGTTATAAGAGTCGAGGGGCATGAAAGGGAAGCAGTGGTTGGGAAAGGAGTGAGACAGGGTTGTAGCCTCTCCCCGATGTTATTCAATCTGTATATTGAGCAAGCAGTAAAGGAAACAAAAGAAAAATTTGGAGTAGGTATTAAAATCCATGGAGAAGAAACAAAAACTTTGAGGTTCGCCGATGACATTGTAATTCTGTCAGAGACAGCAAAGGACTTGGAAGAGCAGTTGAACGGAATGGACAGTGTCTTGAAAGGAGGATATAAGATGAACATCAACAAAAGCAAAACGAGGATAATGGAATGTAGTCAAATTAAATCGGTTGATGCTGAGGGGATTAGATTAGGAAATGAGACACTTAAAGTAGTAAAGGAGTTTTGCTATTTAGGGAGTAAAATAACTGATGATGGTCGAAGTAGAGAGGATATAAAATGTAGACTGGCAATGGCAAGGAAATCGTTTCTGAAGAAGAGAAATTTGTTAACATCGAGTATAGATTTAAGTGTCAGGAAGTCGTTTCTGAAAGTATTTGTATGGAGTGTAGCCATGTATTGAAGTGAAACATGGACGATAACCAGTTTGGACAAGAAGAGAATACAAGCTTTCGAAATGTGGTGCTACAGAAGAATGCTGAAGATAAGGTGGGTAGATCACGTAACTAATGAGGAGGTATTGAATAGGATTGGGGAGAAGAGAAGTTTGTGGCACAACTTGACTAGAAGAAGGGATCGGTTGGTAGGACATGTTTTGAGGCATCAAGGGATCACAAATTTAGCATTGGAGGGCAGCGTGGAGGGTAAAAATCGTAGAGGGAGACCAAGAGATCAATACACTAAGCAGATTCAGAAGGATGTAGGTTGCAGTAGGTACTGGGAGATGAAGAAGCTTGCACAGGATAGAGTAGCATGGAGAGCTGCATCAAACCAGTCTCAGGACTGAAGACCACAACAACAACAACAACATAGTGCCACACTCCAGACAAAACATTTGTCAGCCCTTCTCCTTAGACCTTTATCTAATTTGCCACATAACAGTCTCCTCTTTCTGATGGATGCCTCCTTCGCTATGACAATTCGAGTTTTCACCTCCTGGAGACATCTCAAGTCTTCAGTTATTGTGCTTCCAAGATATTTAAATGCACTTACTTGGGTAATGGTAGATTGTCCTAGTTTAATAATGGACAGTCTACGCCTTGTACTGATGACCACACTCTCTGTTTTTTTTGTGTTTATTTGCATCCCATATTCCACACAAGCTTCATAAAGATCTTTCAGCATGTTATTCACTGTCCACTCACTTTTTGCCACTAATACCATGTGATCAGCAAATCTTGTACATTCTATTTTCTTTCCACCAAAACATATTCCTCTTTTCGCATCTAGGCCTTTCGCAATAATCTCTTCAAGGTATGCGTTAAATAACAGTGGGGAAAGATAACAACCTTGTCTAACACCCCGTCCAATGCTGCTTCCTTCTAACATTTCATTTCCATTTCTTATCCTTACTTTCTGGTGTAAATATAGGTTCTGTATCAGTCGTCTCTCTTTCCAATCTACTCATTTCCTCTTCAAAATATCCATCAGCTTGTTCCACAGAACTCTATCAAAAGCCTTTTCTAAATCTATAAAAACAGCAAAGATTTCTCTACCTTTTTCCATATATCTTTCCCCTATAGTTCTTCACAAGCCAAAAGCTCTCTTGCTCCTTTTCCTCTTCTGAATCCGAACTGCTACTCAACAGTCCCTCTATCCAGCTTTCCATATAGCCTTCTATTCAACACTCTCAGCAAGACTTTAGCTACATGAGAAATTAGACTGATGGTCCTATGATCTTCACATTTTTTAGTGTTTCTCTTTTTCGCTACTGGTATCATAACTGTTGCAAGGACGTCCTCAGGCCATTTCCCATTCTCATATATCTTATTACAAAGGTAGATTATTTCCTTTGTTGCCTTGTTTCCCAGACTCTTCAACAGTTCTGCTGGCAAATCATCAATTCCACGTGCCTTCCTATGCTTCATCTCCTTCAGCGCCTTTCCTCCTTCTGCTTCCAAGATGGTGAATCCCCTTCCATCTTCCGGCACATATTGCTCCTCTTCAACCTTAATTTCGGTTCCCGGGCTCGATTCCCGGCGGGGTCAGGGATTTTCTCTGCCTCGTGATGACTAGGTGTTGTGTGATGTCCTTAGGTTAGTTAGGTTTAAGTAGTTCTAAGTTCTAGGGGACTGATGACCATAGATGTTAAGTCTCATAGTGCTCAGAGCCATTTGACCCATTCAACCTTAATTTCGCTTTGTATTCCATCCCCTTGTACAGACATTCAATATGTTATTGCAATCTGTTCAAAACCTCCTGTGGTTCTCCTGCTAGAGTACCATCCGCTCTTTCTATTTCAATGTTATTCCTCTTTCTTTTACGTTCAAAAACTATCTCATTATCATCATTTCATACTTTCCCTCTTCCTCCATTTTCTATATTTCGTCGCATTTATGTTTCATCCATTTTTCTCTTGCTTCTAGAGTTTCTCTTCTTAATTCACTATTCAATTTCCTGTACCTCTTTTTGCCTTCTTCAGTTTCTACATTTTTCCATTTTCTCAGCTCTTCCATCTTTTTCAACATGTTTTCTGTTATCCATTCTTTCCTTGTACTTTGGGATATTCTAATTCCTAGTTCATCCCTCATTTTCATCCATTTGTCACTAACACTTTCATCAACACTACCTCTTTCCCATTTTTCCATAAATCTGTTTTCCAAATCTGATGCCTTTCCTACCTCTTTGAGTCTTTCTATGTTTGGTCTCTCTTTCACGTTTTACGTTACCTTTCTAGACTTATTTCAACTTAACTTGTATTTCTACCAGTACTAGGTTGTGGTCTGAATTTATATCCGCTCCTGGATAAGCTTTGGTATTCTTCAAACAGTTCCTAACACTATTTTGTATCAGGATGTAGTCCACCTGATATCTTTCCCTATTCAAATTTGATATCCGTGTGTAACGTCTAACAACAGGAGATAGTTTAATTAGTGTGCCACAAATACTATTATATTTTTATTAAATTTGCTTAAATTCGACACATGAGAGCAGTGTCAAGGGTAACGAACAATCATGCAACAATTTTGCCATACCTCCTGAGCGTGGACCAATGAGTGCCAATACGAGCCATATTCGTTGAGCTCAAGACACAGTTTGCCAGCAACGACTCAATATGTTCCATTAAATATCATGCAATACAACTACAAAATCAGCTGGGTCTGAAACATAGTAACTTGCATGGTGCGAGAACGACACATAACAAACAAACATTCTTTCAACAAATAACACAGGGACGCAAACCAAAATACAGTTCAGCTAATCGCTGTTGGAGAGATGCAACTGAATACCATCGAGATCGACAATGGTCGAAGGTATCCTACCAATAATAATAAACCATGTAATATCGGCGCTTATCGCTAGTACATAACGTGAGCGGAATGAGACAGAACGGGTATGCAGCAGTCACCAATTAACGGACAACGTCTACAAAACTTCAAGCCCACACGTGCAGATTGGAGAAATTAGATTTTGTGGGAGTGAGTGAAGTTCGGTGGCAGCAGGAATAAGACTTCCAGTCAGGTGAATACAGGATTCTGCAGTCGTTCCAGCATCGGCTTTCTTATGAAGCTCTGTCCAGCAGCATGTTACAGAGACCACAGTTCAGGTCGGGCTGCTGACAATAAGGCCCACTGCCGATATCAGCAGGCTGCAGACAGCCAAGCCACTGTTACTCGTCCACCCGACTCCCCACACCTCTGTCCATGCTTGCTATTCTGTAAATACCCATTCCTCAGCGGGCACCGCCCTCTAGGAATCCGTAGTTCGTTCCGACAAAAGCGTCCAAAGAGCACAAGCTAAGAAGGAAAGATACTACAGGACAAGTCACAAGGATGGCTTACACGCGGCACAGACGTGCTATTTATTTTCTGAACGCAGTAGCTAATAAAGATATCTGTCTGCTTTTGCCGGCCGGAGTGGCCGTGCGGTTCTAGGCGCTACAGTCTGGAGCCGAGCGACCACTACGGTCCCAGGTTTGAATCCTGCCTCGAGCATGGATGCGTGTGATGTCCTTAGGTTAGAGGTTTAATTAGTTCTAAGTTCTAGGCGACGACCTCAGAAGTTCATAGTGCTCAAAGCCATTTGAACCATTTGTCTGCTTTTGTTGAAGCAGCTGATCAGCTAGTTGCATTCGCGTGCTTCCACTGTAAATTTTGAATACTTGAGCCATGTCTTGGGTGAGCTCCAACCTTTATGATACTTCCACCATTTTCCGTTGTTCTGCCTCCCCCTGTTGACACAGTAGGCGAAAATTAATTCAAGGATTTTGTATTTACTGTTCCTGGTCGTTCAACGTCGTTTACTGTTACATTTTTAAAATTGATTATAAAGAATTTTTTGTTGCCGCAAGTCGTCACATCTTATTTACTAATTCCGCGTCAGAAGGCGTTTTACTTAAACATCCAGGTTCTAAAATCCCGTTAGGGGTATGTACGTATTTGTTACTATATCTTTGTTTATTATTATTCTAAGGCCACCCCGTGAACCACGGACCTTGGCATTGGTGGTGTAGCTTGCCTGCCTTAACGATGCAGATAGCCGTACCATAGGTGCAACCACAACAGGGGGTTACCTGTTGAGAGGCCAGACAAACGTGTAGTCTTTTCACTAGTTGCAGAAGCAACAGTCTGGATGATTGACTGATCTGGCCTCGTAACACCAACGAAAACACCTTTGCTGTGCTGGTACTGCGAACAGCTGAAAGAAATGGGAAACTAAACCCGTAATTTTTGACGAGGGTATGCAGCTCTACTGTATGGTTAAATGATGATGGCATCCTCTTGGATTATATATTCCGCAGGTAAAATTGTCCCCCATTCGCATATCCAGCCAGCGACTTTTCAGGGGAAAGTCGCCATCAGGAAATAAAAAACTGGCGTCCTACGGATCGGAGCGAGAAATGTTAGATACCTTAATCGGGCAGGTAAGTTAGAAAATTTGTAAAGGGAAATGGATAGGGAGAAGTTAGACATTGTGGGAGTTAGTGAAGTTCGGTGGCAGCAGGAATAAGACTTCTAGTTAGGTGAATGCAGGATTGCTATTACAAAGTCAAGTAGGGGTAATGCAGGAGTGGGTTCAGTGATGAATAAAAAAATAGGAATGCAGGTACGCTACTGCGAACAGCATAATGAATGCATTATTGTAGCGAAGATGGACACAGAGACCACCCCTACCACAGTAGTACAAGTTTATATGCCAACTAGCTCGGCAGATGAAGACTCTGAGGAAATGTATGATGAGATAAAAGAAATTATTGAGGTAGTTAAGGGAGACGAAAATTTAATTGTGATGGGGACTGGAATCCGATAGTAGGACAAGACAGAGAAGTAGGCGAATATCAGCACAGCAGCAAAACGTTGTATGCCAACTAGCTCACCAGATTATGAAGAAGTTGCAGAAACGTATGATGAGATATAAGAAAAAATTCAAGTAGTTAACGGAGACAAAAATTTAATTGTGATGGTGAATTGGAATTCGATAGCAGGAAAAGGAAGAGAAGGAAAAATAGCAGGTGAATGTGGTCTGGGGGAAAAGTATGAAAAAGGAAACCGCTGGCAGAATTTTCCGCAGAGCATAATTTAATCATCGGTAACACTTCGTTTGAGAATCATGAAAGCAGGTTGCATACGTGGAAGACACCTGGGGACACCAACTGGGTTCATATTAACTACACTCCTGGAAATCGAAAAAAGAACACATTGACACCGGTGTGTCAGACCCACCATACTTGCTCCGGACACTGCGAGAGGGCTGTACAAGCAATGATCACACGCACGGCACAGCGGACACACCAGGAACCGCGGTGTTGGCCGTCGAATGGCGCTAGCTGCGCAGCATTTGTGCACCGCCGCCGTCAGTGTCAGCCAGTTTGCCGTGGCATACGGAGCTCCATCGCAGTCTTTAACACTGGTAGCATGCCGTGACAGCGTGGACGTGAACCGTATGTGCAGTTGACGGACTTTGAGCGAGGGGGTATAGTGGGCATGCGGGAGGCCGGGTGGACGTACCGCCGAATTGCTCAACACGTGGGGCGTGAGGTCTCCACAGTACATCGATGTTGTCGCCAGTGGTCGGCGGAAGGTGCACGTGCCCGTCGACCTGGGACCGGACCGCAGCGACGCACGGATGCACGCCAAGACCGTAGGATCCTACGCAGTGCCGTAGGGGACCGCACCGCCACTTCCCAGCAAATTAGGGACACTGTTGCTCCTGGGGTATCGGCGAGGACCATTCGCAACCGTCCCCATGAAGCTGGGCTACGGTCCCGCACTCCGTTAGGCCGTCTTCCGCTCACGCCCCAACATCGTGCAGCCCACCTCCAGTGGTGTAGCGACAGGAGTGAATGGAGGGACGAATGGAGACGTGTCGTCTTCAGCGATGAGAGTCGCTTCTGCCTTGGTGCCAATGACGGTCGTATGCGTGTTTGGCGCCGTGCAGGTGAGCGCCACAATCAGGACTGCATACGACCGAGGCACACAGGGCCAACACCCGGCATCATGGTGTGGGGAGCGATCTCCTACACTGGCCGTACACCACTGGTGATCGTCGAGGGGACACTGAATAGAGCACGGTACATCCAAACCGTCATCGAACCCATCGTTCTACCATTCCTAGACCGGCAAGGGAACTTGCTGTTCCAACAGGACAATGCACGTCCGCATGTATCCCGTGCCACCCAACGTGCTCTAGAAGGTGTAAGTCAACTACCCTGGCCAGCAAGATCTCCGGATCTGTCCCCCATTGAGCATGTTTGGGACTGGTTGAAGCGTCGTCTCAAGCAGTCTGCACGTCCAGCACGAACGCTGGTCCAACTGAGGCGCCAGGTGGAAATGGCATGGCAAGCCGTTCCTCAGGACTACATCCAGCATCTCTACGATCGTCTCCATGGGAGAATAGCAGCCTGCATTGCTGCGAAAGGTGGATATACACTGTACTAGTGCCGACATTGTGCATGCTCTGTTGCCTGTGTCTATGTGCCTGTGGTTCTGTCAGTGTGATCATGTGATGTATCTGACCCCAGGAATGTGTCAATAAAGTTTCCCCTTCCTGGGACAATGAATTCACGGTGTTCTTATTTCAATTTCCAGGAGTGTATATGATAGTAAGACAAATATTTTGGACCACATTTTAAATTGTAAGACATTTGCATTATTTATTGGTTATGAAATGTAGGTTAAAACTGAAGATATTGTAAAAATGTTGGAAATTAAGGAGATGGAACCTGGAGAAGTTGAAAGAACGAGAGGATGTTGCTTGTTTTTGAGGGAGCATTAGGCTACGATTGACAAGGATACCGGAAAGGATTACAGTAGAAGACGAAAGGCTAACTTTGATAGATGAAATAAGGAAGGCAGCTGAGGACCGAAAAGGTAAAAAGATATAGTCTAGTAGAAATCCTTAGATAACACAGGAGATACAGAAATTAATTGATGAAGGGAGAAAATATAAAAATGCAGCAAATAATGCAAGCGAAAGAGAATACAAACGTCTAAAAAATGGGACTGACACGAAGTGCAAAATGGCTAAGCAGGAATGGCCAGAGGACAAATGCAAGGATTTAAAAAAATGGCTCAAAGCACTATGGGACTTAACATCTGAGGTCATCAGTCCCCTCGAACTTAGAACTACTTAAACCTAACCTAAGGACATCACACACATCCACGCCCGAGGCAGAATTCGAATCTGCGACCGTAGCGTTCGCGTGGTTTCAGACTGTAGCGCCTAGAACCGCACGGCCACTTCGGCCGCGGCAAGGATTTAGAAGCATATTTCACTAGGGTAAGATACATACCGCCTACGGGAAAATTAAAGAGGCTTTTGGAGAAAAAAGAAGCAACTCTATGAATATCAAAAGCTCAGATGGAAAAACTAGTCCTAAGCAAAGAAGGGAAAGGTGAAAAGTGAAAGGAGCAAAAACAAGGTCTGTACAAGGGAGATACATTTGCAGGCAGTATTGTACAAATGGAAGAGGACGTATATCAAGTTGAGATGGGAGACATGATACTGCGAGAAGAATTTGACAAAGCATTGAAAGACCTGAGTGGAAACAAGGCGCCAGGAGTAGACGACATTCCATCATATCGACTGACACCCTTGGAGAAAAATTCTTCCATCTGGCGTGCAAGATATATGTGACAGAAGAAATACCGTCAGACTTCGGGAAAAATGTAGTAATTCTAATTCCAAGGAAAGCAGGGGCTGACAGATGTGAATATGTCATGTTTGCAAAATACTCACTCGAATTTCTTACAGAAGAATGGAAAAAACTCGTAGACGTAGACCTTGGGAGAAGATCAGTTTGGATTCCGGAGAAATATGGGCACAATCGAGACGATACTGGATCAGAAGATAGGTGAAGGAAAGGCAAACCTATGTTTGTAGCATTTGTAGACCTACAGAAAGCTTTTGACAATGAATAGAATACTCTCATTGAAATTCTGATGGTAGCAGGGGTAAAACACAGGGAGCGAATGGATAGTTACAACTTGTACCGAATCCAGACTGCAGTTATGAGTCGAGGGGCATGAAAATGAAGCAATGACTGAGAAGAGAGTGAGACAGGGTTGTGGTCTATGCCCATTGTTATTCGCTCTGTGTATTGAGCAAGCAGTGAAGGAAACCGATGAAAAACTTGGAGAAGGGCTTGAAGTTCAGCGAAGGAATAAAAATTTTGAGTTTGCCGATGACATGATAATTCTGACTGAGATAGCAAATGACTTGGAAGAGCAGTTAAACGCAGTAGACAGTGTCTTGAAAGGTGGATATAAGATGGACATCAACAAAAGCAAAACAAGGATAATGGAATGTACTCTAATTAAATCAGGTGATGCTGAGGGAATTATATTATGCAATGAGTCACTTAAAGTAGCAGTTGAGTTTTGCTACTTGGCAGCAAAATAACAGATTTTGGCCAGAGAGGATATAAAATGTAGACTGTCAATGGCAAGAAAAGCGTTTCTGAAAAAGAAAAATTTGTTAACATGGAATATAGATTTAAGTGTTCGGAAGTCTTTTCTGAAAATATAGGTCTGGAGTGTAGCCATGTATGAAAGTGACATGGACGATAAACATTTTAGTTGAGAACAGAATTGAAGCTTTTAAAATGTGGTGTAACAGAAGAACCCTGAAGATTTGATGCGTAGATCACATAACTAATGAGGAAGTACTGAACAGAACTGAGGAGAAATGGAATTTGTGGCACAACCTGACTGTAAGAAGGGATAGGTTGATAGGACACGTTCTGAGACATCAAGGGATCACCAATTTAGTACTGGAGGGAAGTGTGGGAAGTAAAAATGGTAGGTGGAGACCAATAAATGAATAAAATAAGTAGATTCAAAAGGATGTAGGTTGCAGTAGTTATTCGGAGTAGAAAAGGTTTACACGGGATAGAGTATTATAGGGAGCTGCATCAAAACAGTCTTTTGGTTAAAGAAACTAAAATAAATCGTTGCTTGCAGCGTCGTGAGACGCTTTTCAGTTTTTAACTTGTAACTGGCCGTTGTCGACGAATTTCGAGAGAAAATTATTTTTCTTATCCTCTGTGGGTCTCTCCGGTATTTCAGTCTGGCATACTGTGTATGTTAAGCACAATTTTTAGGCCTCCACTCACTGTAAACAGTTTTTTTAAGATTGTTATTTATTCATTTGCCATAAGGTGTCGTTCATTTTTAAAATTTTGGAATTCGATGTTTTTTTATTGTCATGGGACGTTCTAGTTGTTGTTAAGATGGTATTTGTCTGTGCTGCTAAAAGAACAGAAATCTACTGTGTTTCTAAATTACTTTCTCGTTGGAAAAACTAAAGCAATGGTGTGCACAGCAGGAGAACATGCCTGCGGATGTGTTGTGGATGTGTTGTTATCTAGGAAGTAAAGTAACTGGAGAAGCAAGATGTCAGAAAGAGTAATTAGGATTATTCAAGGCAACAGGGTTTTGTGTAACAGAAACAGCTGCCAACATCCCAAAAATTAATTCTGAGACCAGAAGAGGATCCATGAAAAATTCTGTCTGTGGAGCATCTGTGTATGGGGGCGGAACATGGAGAATGAATCAAAATCACATACAGTAATTGGAAGGCTTTCAAATGTAGTGTTAAGAGAGTCTACTGAAGATCAGACCGATTGCTTGACCGGCATGGACGACAGCTCCGTCGCCGCGCGCCGCTCACAG
Source organism: Schistocerca americana (assembly GCF_021461395.2). Classification (NCBI taxonomy): domain Eukaryota; kingdom Metazoa; phylum Arthropoda; class Insecta; order Orthoptera; family Acrididae; genus Schistocerca; species Schistocerca americana. The sequence continues at coordinate 186,712,964 of NC_060119.1, forward strand.
CTAAGCGAATGGCGACACTTAAGCTCGATCCACACAAGCGATTTATCGTCGCGCGATCGCAGCGTCAGTTTCTCGCGCGTTTCAGCAGTGCATGTGAAACAATGGAACGGCGCACACTACGGCGGTAGCGATGCGAAATAGCAGCGAGATCGCGGCGAGCGAATTGCGGTCGCCAGCCACTGCTGCGTCGCAGCGATTTCGCCGATCGCCGTGGAGCAGCAGTCGTTGCATGTGAATGTGGCAGCACAGACGTTTTCGCAACCACACCAACAGCTGCAGGCAGCCTGTCATGGATGCAACCGGTTTCAACGTCGAATTGTTTATTGAAGAGGTGAAAAAATACCCAGAAATATGTGATACTTCTCGCAAGGAGTATCTCGATCGAATTAAACTTTGACAAAACACAGTATATACAGTTCCACACAGTAAATGGAATGACACCATTAATAAATATAGACTTCTATCAGAAATCGGTAGCTAAGGTAGAAAATTCAAAATTTCTAGGTGTGTGCATTTATGACGGGTTGAACTAGAAAAAAACACACTGAGGATCTGCTGAAACGTTTAAGTTCAGCTACTTATGCTATTAGGGTCATTACAAATTTTGGCGATATACATCTCAGTAAATTAGCTTACCACGCCTATTTTCATTCTCTGCTTTCGTATGGCATCATATTCTGGTGTAACGCATCACTGAGTAAAAGAGTGTTCACTGCACAAAAGTATGTAATCAGAATAATTGCTGAGCTCATCCAAGATCATCCTGCAGACACTTATTTAAAGAGCTAGAGATCTTCACTGCAGCCTCACAATATATATATATATATATATATATATATATATATATATATATATATATATATATATTCACTTATGAAATTTGTTATTAACAATCCGAACGAATTCAAAAGTAATAGCAGTGTACATAGCTACAACACTAGGAGAAAGGATGACCTTCACTACCTAAGGTTAAATCTAACTATGGCTCAGAAGGGGTAAATTATCAAGCCACAAAAGTTTTTGGTCACTTACCTAATAGTATCAAAAGTCTGACAGATAGCCTTATAGCATTTAAAAGGAAATTAAAAGAATTTCTTAATGGCAACTCCTTCTACTCATTAGATGAATTTTTGGATATAGCAAGTGGGTAATTTCCCCAACCACCACAAAAAAATTAAAAATATTAAGTGTCATTAATATTTTGTGTAAGGTAATATCCTGTATAGACACCTTTTATTAACCTGACATGTTCCACATCATTACGAAGTGTCGTACTAATGATCTATGGAACAAGTACTAATGTAATCTAATCTTATCTTAAGAAGAGAGCCGCTTGGTTTCAAGTGCGTGAAGAGTTTTGTGAGGGTTTTACTGCGAAACCGGATCAGGAGAAAAATGTTATAGGTAAGTATCATCGTTAAGCTATATTGTGTTTGTGTTCTAGTGGTGACGCTTTTGCTCGAATGTGGGCATTTAAACCTTGAAATAGCGTTAAGCAACGAATGCTTTGTTCTCCCTGGCGAGAGCCCACCATCTCAATGAACAAATCTCCAGTTAACAATGAAAGTTTAAAATAAATTTTGTTACTTCAGCTTTATTGTACTGCAGCCACAAACTACATAATTAAACACATTTCAGTACTGACACGAATGAAATCATCTTTCATATTCGACAATACATTGCTTCACTGTTCACTATGATTGATAATGGCCAGATTTAAATACATTTGTCTCTTGCATGGTACTTTTCCAGCATCGTTTATGAAGTAATCAGCGAAAACATTTCTTCTAGAATTAAGTGAACTTCCTCCTTGGTTTGCTGGAACTCCATTGCCCAGATCACATAGGCCCTGTATACTTAAAGTGTCTTCAGAGTTAAAGCCATCTCTGGAACGACAGTAGTTGTGAAGGACACAGCAACGTTTGATGGTGCTAACAGTGAAGTTCAGCTTAATATTGATAGGTCTGTGAAATATTCGCCATTTATTCGTCAGAATACCAAATGCGCATTCCACATATCCTCGAGGATGGCAGTTAAAGATGCGTTTCTTGTAGGAGAGGAAAGTTCCGGTGTAAGGTCTCATGACGAAATTAGGCAGAGAAAACGCTTCATCCCCCAATACCGTAAAGGGCACAGAAGGTACTGTAGTTCCTGGTAGAGGTTGCCCTTTTGGTAGGCTTGCTTGGCCACTTTCTAGTAGTTTATACAGCTTAGAGTTTTCGAAGATAGTGATATTCGATCCTCTACCATAATATCAACTTCAACATAGTTGAACAAATAGTTTGCATCTGCAACAACGAATGGAACTACAGTATGGAATTTCTTATAGTTGTAGAACTGAGAACCACTGAAATCTGGTTTAGCTATTCTCACGTGCTTGCCACCTAAGGGACCTTAGTAGTTCAGGAAGTCTGCATACTTTTCAAATCTCTTGGCATTTTTCAGCCACCTACCTTCTGTAAATTTTGGTATACACTCTTCACACAAGACTTCCTACTCAGCTTTGCAAACTTTCCTTACTATTTTACCCAGTGTTGTGTGAACGATTCTGTATTGATAATGTAGGTCAATTACACTCATGCTCATAAATTAAGGATAATGCTGATACATAGTGAAACAACGCTCTGATTGGCGGTTTGCGGGTTCACCTCGGGGTATGACCATGCGGTGCATTTGACCTGTGGTCGTCGCATGGTGGCGCTCGCAGCAGTCCACATACGCAGAGGTGTGTTGGTGCCTGTCAGTGTACAGTACAGCGAGTAAGTGTGCAGACGTTTTCAGACGTGCTAATGGTGATTGTGTGTTGAAAATGGCTCAAAGAACACATATTGATGTATTGAGGGGTAGAATACTAGTACAACTGGATGCTGGTCAAACACAGCAGGTCGTAGAATGGGCCCTCCGTGTGCCAGAAAGTGTGATCTCAAGATTATGGAAACGATTCCACCAGACAGGAAACGTATCCAGGCGCTACAGTACAGGACATCCACAGTGTACAACACTACAAGAAGATCGATATCTCACCATCAGTGCCCGCAGATGGCCACAGAGTACTGCAGGTAGCCTTGCTCGGGACCTTACCGCAGTCACTGGAACAGTTGTCTCCACACAGTCTACAGACGACTGAGCGGACATGGTTTATTTGCCCGGAGACCTGCAAGGTGCAGTACACTGACCCCTGCTCACAAGAAAGCCCGTGAAGCCTGGTGTCAAGAACACAGTACATGGTCATTGGAACTGTGGTACCTAGTTATGTCCACGGACGAGTCCAGGTGTAGTCTGAAAAGTTATTCTCGCCGGATTTTCATCTGGCGTGAACCAGGAACCAGTTACCAACCCCTTAATGTCCTTGAAGGGGACCTGTATGGAGGTCGTGGTTTGATGGTGTGGGGTGGGATTATGATTGGTGCACGTACACCCCTGCATGTCTTTGACAGAGGAACTGTAACAGATCAGGTGTATTGGGACGTCATTTTGCACCAGTATGTCCTCCTTTTCAGGGGTGCAGTGAGTCGCACCTTCCTCCTGGTGGATGATGACACACAGCCCCACCGAGCTGCCATCGTGGAGGAGTACCTTGAAACAGAAGATATCAGGCGAGTGGAGTGGCCTGCCTGTTCTCCAGACCTAAACCCCATCGAGCACGTCTGGGATGCTCTCGGTCGACGTATCGCTTCACGTCTTCATACCCCTATGACACTTCAGGAGCTCCGACAGGCACTGGTGCAAGAATGGGAGGCTATACTCCAGCAGCTGCTCGACCACCTGATCCAGAGTATGCCAACCCGATGTGTGGTCTGTGTACGTGTGCGTGGTGATCATATCCTTTTTTGATGTTGGGGTGCCGGCTGGGGTGGCCGCGTGACCGCTATGGTCACAGGTTCGAATCCTGCCTCGGGCATGGATATGTGTGATGTTCTTAGGTTAGTTAGGTTTAAGTAATTCTAAGTGCTAGGGGACTGATGACCTCAGGAGTTACGTCCCATAGTGCTCAGAGACATTTGAACCATTTTTTTTTATGTTGGGGTACATGCGCAGGAAACAGTGGCGTTTTGTGTCACATGTATTTCGGGATGGTTTTCTCAACTTATCACCAATGCCGTGGACTTACAGATCTGTGTCGTGTGTGTTCCCTATGTGCCTATGCTATTAGTGCCAGTTTTGTGTAGTGCCACATTGTGTGGCACCACATTCTGCAATCATCTTTAATTTATGAGCATGAGTGTAGATTGCAGTGACTACCCAGGTATCTGCTAAAGATCAATATTAACTTAATAATAATAATACTGTGTCTTTAGCAGCACCCCGTTACACAAAAGTTTGTGTTTTGTAACAGGTTCAAAATTCATGATAACGTGGAAGGATATTAAAGATTCCTTCATTAAATGTGAAAGTAAACCCACAAAATCAAGGCAAGGAGCTATTTCGTCTAGAAGGTATATATACGCCCGTTATCTGTCGTTCCTTGCGAACACATACATCCACGTCCCACGCAAACTAATGTCGATGATGGTGGAGTGGCTGGTAGTGAAACTGCGGAGGAATTGACAGCAGCAACATCACCACCAGCACAGAGTGAGCCTTAGAAAAATCTGGATCATGTGCCTGCTTCCAAACGACGCAGGATAATTGAAGATTCTTTATTAACATTCATGAATACTGCAGTACCGTCAGCTTCACCCGAAGCACCGGATGATGACAAATTATTTTTTGAGTCACTGGTTCCTGCAATTACAATGTTGCCTTTGGATGTTAAATTTGAGTTTAGATGCGAAGTGATGAAATTATTGCAAAAGTTGAGAAACATGAATGAGACTTTCCAACTTAGTGCTCCGCAGTGTCTCAACAAAGGCAATCTATTGATCGTTCTGCACACGGCAACAATCAAGCGAGTGTGTTGTCGCGCGATTCGCCTACCCAGACTCACTCAGACGCACGTGCCAGTTCCCAGTAACACCACTACACCACGGCTAGCCCTTCGTCCTACAGCAGTACACGTGTGACAACAGAAAGTGAGGAGTCTGTGGACATTTTTGATATCCATACTCAACAAGTATAGAAAAGAACGGTATTTCTGTGTTTGTAATTACTTTTCGAACAAACATTTTGTTTTGAGATGTGTGTCTGTTCAAAAAAATGTTCAAATGTATGTGAAATCTTATGGGACTTAACTGCTATGGTCATCAGTCCTCAAGCTTACGCACTACTTAACTCAAATTATCCTAAGGAGGAGCACACACACCCATGCCCGAGGGAAGACTCGAACCTCCGCCGGGACCAGCCGCAAAGTCCATGACTGCAGCGCCCAAGACCGCTCGGCTAATTCCGCGCGGCTGTGTGTCTGTTGTTCGACTGCCCCTCACATATTCTTGTATTGGATTGAAGTTTCTGCACTACTTTACAACTATTTATGCCAAAAATTTCGACTACTCCTAATCTACTGATGTTAGTTACGATGCTTTATATCAAAATACATTAGCAAAATCCCGTATTTAGTAATACGATAAAAGAATATCGTTGATATAGGAATACCATTTACAGTTATAATCCAGTTCACTACATTTTAGCCTTTGATTAAAATAATTAACATGGTGTGAATGCTTAAATACTCTCTACTTACCTCAAAGTCACAGGCAACATTTCTTGAGGTGAAACTGAAAGCCTCGTCGCAGAGTCTATGCTTTTGATGAATGACTGCAGTTTCACTCTTAATCCATCAAACGACTGTACAGTCATTCGAAAATAATTAAACAATTTACTTTCATCTTCTCGTAAATCTGTAAACAGATTCACGATTTCGGCAGTCGTGAACTAACGAGCGAGTGAACCCAAAACCTTCTGTTGCTTTGCTTGATGCATTTGTAAACGAAATAAGCAAACACTGCGTGCTTTCTTCTGCGTACGTCCATACTGGTTGGCTCCCAATCTGGTACTGCTGCAGAATAGTGCAGCGTGCAGTCATAGCGTCGAGTATGGCGCGTCGTAATTCGTCGCGGCCACAAGACACGAGACTGGAAACAGGTACGGCTTTCCTTCCAGCGTTCAAAACAATTTGGATATGTAAGCGATATTTCTTACGCAGCATTATGTGGTGTCACCGCCAGACACCACACTTGCTAGGTGGTAGCCTTTAAATTGGCCGCGGTCCGTTAGTATACGTCGGACCCGCGTGTCGCCACTGTCAGTGATTGCAGACCGAGCGCCGCCACACGGCAAGTCTAGAGAGACTCCCTAGCACTCGCCCCAGTTGTACAGCCGACTTTGCTAGCGATGGTTGACTGACAAATTACGCTCTCATTTGCCGAGACGATAGTTAGCATAGCCTTCAGCTACGTCATTTGCTACGACCTAGCAAGGCGCCATTATCATTTGCTATTTATCTTGTGATGCATGTACCGTCAGACCGATGTTCACCAATTATGGATTAAAGTTAAGTATTCCCGCAGCTACGTACGTTCTTTGCTACTACAACTTCCTTTACCTGTTCCAGACCTCACGCCAGCCTGCGTGAGCTTAATCTCGTGCCTTTCGGCTACTCGTCATTGTGGATTGGCTGTTTTGCCAGTCCACAACACATTATATGCCGTAAAATGCATTAAACGCAAACTGGCCAGAGACTACATTTTTCACTGCAAATTTTTGAAAATATGCGCGGCGTTGTACTTTGCTTTAAAGTATCACAATAACTACGAGAAATAATGAAAAGAAAACCAGTTCATTGTCAAGCTTAGATTTCTGGCTGTAACATACGAAAAAATCATTTCGTTTTACCCAACATTTTTCTCAAAATCGACTGAGAAAGACTGTATAGCAGAGAACGTACGAAATTTTAAAACAGTGGTTTTTATTTTTTTACGCGAAAAGTAGAAGTTTTATTGAGAAACTAAGTACAGATATGGGTGTAGTTTTGCTCCGTCTACATAAAACAATTTTTTAACGCAAATTGGATGACTTGAAATTTCACTCCCCGTTGCGCGATTATCGCTGCGATGCCGGCGTGTGTACACTGGAATAGTTTTGACGCCGCGAGCACACGCGGCTGTTCCTCGCCCGTGTGCATCGAGTCTTTTCATCGCCCACCAGCGCTCCGCCGGGCGAGGCTGCCGTTCCACCGCTCACTGATCTCCCATGAAGAGCCACGCCACCAGAGGACGCAAGTCCACATCAGCGCACTGCGTGAGTCTCTGATTGACAGGCGCATTCTTTTAAGCGACCACAATTCAGAGCTTTGCCCAGATCGAGTGCATCTGTAGACTTACGAACCTTAGTGTGAGAAACAGTAGCACGGCCCTACTAAGCATTACTGGTATTCACTGTCGTATAGATTCAAGGGAGAAAAAATTTGTTACCTCTAGAGAAATTATTACAAGATTGCAAGCATTGCTTAATACCGTGTAATCCATCCAGAACTTGATAACTAACTGCATTCGGTTAGGAAGTTATTCCACAAGGTTGCGCAGATACGTCACGTACATGTTCAGCTACTCGTTGAGGATTTGATCGCGCAGTTCCACCCAGTTGCGAGGATGATGATGGCGTATTACCCTCTGTTCCAACATGTCTCACAGATTTTTTTATGGGATTCAAGTCAGGTGATTCCCCAGGCCAGCTGAGGTGTAATAGGGTGTAGAAGTGTTCAGAAAACCAGTCACTTAGCCGGCCGTGGTGGCCGAGCGGTTCTAGGCGCTACAGTCTGGAACCGCGTGACCGCTACGGCCGCTGGTTCGAATCCTGCCTCGAGCATGGATGCGTGTGATGTCCTTAGGTTAGTTAGGTTTAAGTAGTTCTAACTTCTAGGGAACTGATGACCTCAGAAGTCCCATAGTGCTCAGAGCCATTTTGAACCAGTCACTTACTCTACGAACCCGATGAACTTCGCTGTTGTCTTCATGTGCCTGTCTGAGGAATATTCTCTTGTGAGGTGACCGACTCCTGTCGTTCATCGCATGCTGTTCCCGTCTCAAGGTTCCCTCGTTATCAGGTTGGGATGGACCCCCATTCACTGCCCGCAGCAGCTCCTGTTGGGTTTGGAAGTGATTTTTATCCACAAGCCATGAAACGCGTCTCTGGTCCCTTACAGTCAGAATCCTTCTGCAAACGCAATACTGACGTCGTAGATTAGATTAGAGATTAGATTAGTACTTGTTCCATAGATCATGAATACGACACTTCGTAATGATGTGGAACGTGTCAGGTTAATAAAAGGTGTCTATACAAGATATTACATTACACAAAATATTACATGACACTTAACATTTTTTGATGTGGGGGGTTGGGGAAATTACCCGTTTAGTATATCCAAAAATTCATCTAATGAGTAGAAGGCGTTGCCATTAAGAAATTCTTTTAATTTCCTTTTAAATGCTATATGGCTATCTGTCAGACTTTTGATGCTATTAGGTAAGTTACCAAAGGCTCTTGTGGCAGCATAATTTACCCTCTTCTCAGCCAAAGTTAGATTTAACCTTGAGTAGTGAAGATCATCCTTTCTCCGAGTGTTGCAACCATGTACACTGCTATTACTTTTGAATTCGTCCGTGTCCACGTGTCTTACACCATTGCTTGCACACACGTTGAAGAGTTCGCCGCGAAACAACACCGTATGGCCATGGGCACCGCCAAACATGATAGCTCCTTTCTGCCATTCCGTCACGTTCTTTCATGTACCCACGTTTACGTTCAATGTCCGCTTGAAACATAAATGTCTCACTGAGGCAGCACGTGATTCGATCGCTGTGCCATCTGTAAAGGCTTAATAATTCATCTGTGCATGCAGACTAGAGTGACTAAGTTTCTGTCCGGTGAGCCTACGTGAATCAGCACTCAAGTCTATTTATTGCAATCAAGAACATTACAATCATTTGCGTATAACTCAGCACCACAGAAAAACCTACAGCACTCAAAGTTGTGTAAACTCAATTATGAGGTGTACATTGTGTAAATAAACTTACAAATGTGTGCGTTCTTTTTTAAGATGTCTGCTTGTATTTACTGGCCGATACAACAAAGTGAGCAATAAATGGTGTACATTGTGTAAATAAACTTACAAATGTGTGCGTTCTTTTTTAAGATGTCTGCTTGTATTTACTGGCCGATACAACAAAGTGAGCAATAAATGTTGGCGTCCTGAAGGAGTCAGCTTGAAACAGATGCCTAGTGCGTTTATGCCACATTCCTGCCCACATTTATTAAAATTTTGTTGCTGTGTTTTAATGCACAGTATAGGAATATTTCGTTACGGGCGGCTATCGTGTAGGTAGGATCAAAGGCAGACTCACTGAACGGCGCACCAGGTTGTCACATAGTTTCGTTTTATCTAGCAAACTGTGACAAAATAGACGCAATTAAATTGATAAACCATACGAGTCTTGGGTACTATTCTTATTAACACATTTTTAGTATTAGAGAAATACATTTTGATTTTTCATGTAGAAAAACGTTTGACGAACTTCGATAAGCCTTATACATTCTTTCTCAGAAAGGAAAGTACGCTGTGTAAAACTGTAGCAAGGCTAGAGAGGAAAAAAATGCTGGTTTTAGATTTCCTATATTTAATTTTATATCACACAAAAGGGAAAGTTATTAGCTAATAGCCAATAAAGAGTGCAAATTTTCTGAAGAGTTCTTTTGCTTCCAGCTACAAATAATCCCACCCAGTATTAATTGCGAGTCTTTTTTGAAAAAAAGGGCTGACTGGATCGTTGTACCGGCGGACTGGCAGCAGGAGAGGAACAACAGGAGATTTTAATTTCCGCTGTTCTGAATATTGGTTTGATGGCTTCCAGTGCAAAGTATACACGTTTGAATTCGACAGAGCGAAATACAGTGACTTGCGATAGAAGAATGGTGTTTGGTAAACTGAAGACCAAATAACATTTCTTATATTTCCTCGAACATATGTTTCATATGTCAAACTCTTCAGTAAGGTATGCGCTACAAAATGAACATAATTTTTGAAAAATCGAGTTTTTAAAATTTTTGATGTTCTGTCTCAAACGCTCGAGGGCGGGGGAGTGCGTGGGACGCCACTATAAAGTTTTTGCCCCAGTTCCGAAACATCGTAGATCCGGGGCTGTTCCGGAAGCAAAAGCGATACGCTTTCAAACGAAAGGTGCAGACCTTCGTTTTCGGCTGACTGTAGCCACATGTAGCTTCTCAAGTGAGGCGCCACTACTCGCTTTGCAAGGAGTCAAGTGCGGGAGCCTTAAATCAGACAGGACCCAGAGCGCATGTTTGCCCCCCACTTAGCGTGCAGCACTGCTTCGCACTTCGTGCACAGATTCCGTATATGTCGTCATAATAGCAGGTTTATTGTTTCTGCCCTTGCCCACTGGTGATTACTAGAGTACAGAATAATGTTTTCTGTGCGTGTCCGACGATGGAGAAAAAAGAAATGACTGTACCCGTCTTAGCCTTCATGTGATATCATCAGTTCGGTATACCCACAACCACAGCCAAACCAGTAGAAGCTGACTCACCCTCCTGAGACCCATCACTTTCGGAGCCCTCACGACCCACCAGCAATCTACCACCAGCATATGCTCAGTGACTTTGGCCTCTAAGGAATCCAGCGGTCTTAGATTTTTTCTGTTGTTGTTGTTGTGGTCTTCAGTCCTCCTCTTCATGCTACCCTATCCTGTACAAGCTTCTTCATCTCCCTGTACGTACTGCAACCTACATCCTTCTGAATCTGTTTACTGTATTCATCTCTTGGTCTCCTTCCACGATTTTTACCCTCCAAGCTGCCCAATTTGGTGATCCCCTGATGCCTCAGAATATGTCCTACCAAGCGATCCCTTCTTCTGGTCAAGTCGTGCCAGAAACTTCTCTTCTCCCCAATCCTATTCAATACTTCCTCATTAGTTATGTTATCTACCCATCTAGTCTTCAGCATTCTTCTGTAACACCACATTTCGAAAGCTTCTATTCTCTTCTTGTCCAAAATATTTATCGTCCATGTTTCACTTCCATACATGGCTACACTCTATACAAATATTTTCAGAAACGACTTCCTGACACTTAAATCTATACTCGATGTTAACAAACTTCTCTTCTTGAGAAACGCTTTCCTTGCCATTGCCAGTCTACATTTATAATTTTTCTGTGTTTGTGAATTCTGGACAGCAGTCCAGACTGTGCTCCGTTTGGACGTAGAACATATACCGTTAGGTTCACAGCGATAGTATTCCACTACTAAACTCTACTTTCGAACCTGTCTGTGATTATACAAACACTTGGACATATCTCCACCTGATCCAAGAAGTCTTGTGTTTCTTTGACTGAACTAAATGCAGACCTTGCGATTTGGTGAAAAGTGTCTCTTTCACATTCTTGCTAATGAAATGTTTACTGTTCTTTGTCTGCATGATAGCCCGTTCTTGCTTAGTGCGACCTTGTCACGTCACTTCAGAAATCCTCTCCGATAAGACGTGTGTCCCATCTGTAAGGAAGAAACATCAGTCGTAACTCGAGAGTGAATAAAGCTGTGCCGATATTGTTTTTCTCGCGGAATTCTCTTACTTGTTTGATATGTCAAAAAGGCGCACTTTCCATTTGAAAGTTGCGAGTTTCATCAGATACGGCGGCTTTCAAAACAGCTTCACAGTTTTCCCTCTCTCTTACATCAAACTAATATAAATTTCTGTTTATCAACCTGTTTTTATTTTAGAAGAGTTGTTTCACATCTATGGATCACCCGGTACGTTCAAAAGGGCGTCCTCCTCTAGACGGAGGGTAATTAAGCATTCTCTTTTCCGAAGATAATGCTTTACATCAAATTCGTAGATAAACTGAACGCATATCTGCAAAAAAAACAAATGACATATTTTTGGAGCCCCTACAAATGTTCGTAAGCTAGATATGTCAAATGTTTTATTTTTTTCCCGAGAGTAGAGTACGTAAGGGAGAAGATAAGAACTTCTGCGTTTCTTCATTATGACAACACTTGCAGGACTCACAGTACCTCCCCTACGAGGTATACTTTTTACCTCACAAGAACGAGGCAACAGGCGGAAATTCAGCTAGCATCAGCGGGTCTTGCGCTCTGTACCCTTTGTTGACCGAAACAACAGAGCAGCGGTGGAATACGTAAAGTATCAGCTTTGGAAGCGATGGGTTTCCATTTGCAGGAAAGGGCGCGGCGCTAGCGGCAATTACGAGCCAAATAAAAGCAGCGATGCAGAGCGCGCGCTAGTAATCCGCGGCCGACTTGCGGCTGAGGTGCTGTGCGCGGATATTCCGCGTTAAACCCGCTTTTGTTGGCTCGCCACCCCCGTAGCAGATAACGCAGCAGCAGCCACACCGACGGGCATTAAGCGCGCACTGGCGGTTACTATTCGCTCTCGGTGCTTTTACGTGCGCAACCTGGGCAAAAGGTCACAGTGCGACGTGTACATTCTTGCCGTGTCTCATGACGGCATCTCGTATTGTGACGACGAAGACACCACTCGGTTGGTTCTTTTTTTTTTTTGTCATCAGTCTACTGACTGGTTTTATGCGGCCCGCCACGAATTCCTTCCCTGTGCTAACCTCTTCATCTCCCGCTTGCAACCTACGTCCTCAATTATTTGCTTGACGTATTCCAATCTCTGTCTTCCTCTACAGTTTTTGCCCTCTACAGCTCCCTCTAGTACCATGGAAGTCATTCCCTCATGTCTTAGCAGATGTCCTATCATCCTGTCCCTTCTCCTTATCAGTGTTTTCCACATATTCCTTTCCTCTCCGATTCTGCGTAGCACCTCCTCATTCCTTACCTTATCAGTCCACCTAATTTTCAACATTCGTCTATAGCACCACATCTTTCTCTTCTGTTCCGGTTTTCCCACAGTCCATGTTTCACTGCCATACAATGCTGTACTCCAGACGTACATCCTCAGAAATTTCTTCCTCAAATTATGGCCGGTATTTGATATTAGTAGACTTCTCTTGGCCAGAAATGCTTTTTTTGCCATAGCGAGTCTGCTTTTGATGTCCTCCTTGCTCCGTCCGCCGTTGGTTATTTTACTGCCTAGGTAGCAGAATTCCTTAACTTCATTGACTTCGTGACCATCAATCCTGATGTTAAGTTTCTCTTCTCATTACCTTCGTCTTTCTCCGATTTACTCTCAAACCATACTGTGTACTCATTAGACTGTTCATTCCGTTCAGCAGATCATTTAATTGTTCTTCACTTTCACTCAGGATAGCAATGTCATCAGCGAATCGTATCATTGATATCCTTTCACCTTGCATTTTAATTCCACTCCTGAACCTTTCTTTTATTTCCATCATTGCTTCCTCGATGTACAGATTGAAGAGTAGGGGCGAAAGGCTACAGCCTTGGCTTACACCCTTCTTAATACGAGCACTTCGTTCTTGTTCGCCCACTCTTATTATTCCCTCTTGGTTGTTGTACATATTGTATATGACCCGTCTCTCCCTATAGCTTACCCCTACTTATATCAGAATCTCGAACAGCTTGCACCATTTTATATTGTCGAACGCTTTTTCCAGGTCGACAAATCCTATGAAAGTGTCTTGATTTTTCTTTAGCCTTGCTTCCGTTATTAGCCGTAACGTCAGAATTGCCTCTCTCGTCTTTTTACTTTTCCTAAAGCCAAACAGATCGTCACCTAGCGCATTCTCAATTTTCTTTTCCATTCTTCTGTATATTATTCTTGTAAGCAGCTTCGATGCATGAGCTGTTAAGCTGATTATGCGATAATTCTCGCACTTGTCAGCTCTTGCCGTCTTCGGAATTGTGTGGATGATGCTGTTCCTAAAGTCAGATGGTATATCGCCAGACTCATATATTCTACACACCAACGTGAATAGTCGTTTTGTTGCCACTTCCCCCAATGATTTTAGAAATTCTGCTGGAATGTTATCTATCCCTTCTGCCTTATTTGACCGTAAGTCCTCCAAAGCTCTTTTAAATTCCGATTCTAATACTGGATCCCCTATCTCTTCTAAATCGACTGCTGTTTCTTCTTCTATCACATCAGACAAATCTTCACCCTCATAGAGGCTTTCAATGAATTCTTTCCACCTATCTGCTCTCTCCTCTGCATTTAACAGTGGAATTCCCGTTGCACTCTTAATGTTACCACCGTTGCTTTTAATGTCAGCAAACGTTGTTTTGACTTTCCTGTATGCTGAGTCTGTCCTTCCGACAATCATATCTTTTTGGATGTCTTCACATTTTTCCTGCAGCCATTTCATCTTAGCTTCCCTGCACTTCTTATTTATTTCATTCCTCAGCGACTAGTATTTCTGTATTCCTGATTTTCCCGGAACATGTTTGTACTTCCTCCTTTCAGCAATCAACTGAAGTATTTCTTCTGTTACCCATGGTTTCTTCGCAGCTGCCTCGGTTGGCAAACAGCGAATATCCTGAAACTTCTTTACGGATAAAAACTGTGTACTGGACTTGTACTCGGGCCCAGTACCTTCGTTATTGGGCGGAACGAAAATATAGTCGCTGGTACAACGATGGGTCCTTTGGTTTGCTTCGGGAGAAGGAAACCAGAAGATAGTACAATATATATAGGAAGACATACTTAACTTGGCACAGTCCATATCCATAGGAATATTCTGAATATATACAACTGTCTCTGAGTATTAATGTATCACTTGATACAAATTTACAAGACTCTTCGCTTGAAGTATAAATGACATAATATTCACACTGAACCTCTGCCAAAGAAGCTTAAGACGCTGGTGTCCTATCTGAAACAATGCTGTCGTCTTGATGGAATACTGCAAACTGAGACGAGTGTTCCTTTGCTCAGCACGAAGTACACCATCGATTGGTGTCGAATTTGAGTGCCTGTAGGAAGATAAAAGACGACATAGACAAAATTTCCAGTTTGTGTGCCGAATGGCAGCAAACCTTAAACGTGGAAAAATGTAAGTTAATGCGTATGCGTAGGAAGATCAAATCTCTAATATTCGGATACAGCATTTCTAGTGTCCTGATCGATACAGTTAGCGTAACGTTGCGAAGCGATATGGGGTGGAACGAGCACGTGAGAAATGTGGTAAGGAAGATGAACAGCCTACTTCGGTTTTTTTGGGAGAATTTTAGGAAAGACTGGTTCACCTGTAAAGGAAATTGTGTATACACTACTGGTCATTAAAATTGCTACACCAAGAAGAAATGCAGATAATAAACGGGTATTCATTGGAATGTATTATACTATAACTGACATGCGATTACATTTTCACGCAATTTGGGTGCATAGATCCTGAGAAATCAGTACCGAGAACAACCACCTCTGGCCATAATAACGGCCTTGGTACGCCTGGGCATTAAGTCAAACAGAGCTTGGATGCCGTGTACAGGTACAGCTGCCCATGCAGCTTCAACACGATACCATAGTTCATCAAGAGTAGTGACTGGCGTATTGTGACGAGCCAGTTGCTCGGCCACCATTGCCCAGACGTTTTCAGTTGGTGAGAGATCTGGAGAATGTGCTGGCTAGGGCAGCAGACGAACGTTTTCTTTATCCAGAAAGGCCCATACAGGACTTGCAACATGCGGTCGTGCATTACCCTGCTGAAATGTAGGGTTTCGCAGGGATCGAATGAAGGGTAGAGCCACGGGTCGTAACACATCTGAAATGTAACGTCCACTGTTCAAAGTGTCGTCAATGCGAACAAGAGGTGACCGAGACGTGTAACCAGTGGCACCCCATACCATCACGCCGGGTGATACGCCAGTATGGCGATAACGAATACACGCTTCCAATGTGCGTTCACAGCGATATCGCCAAACACGGAAGCGACCATCATGATGCTGTAAACAGAACCTGGATTCATTTGGCATTCGTGCACCCAGGTTCGTCGTTGAGTACACCATCGCATGCTGTGAAAATTTCATGTCTCTACCATCAGCACCTTTTTAGAAATCGGGTCATTTATTGCAAAAAATGTAGTTCAGAAATATTGAGGTTTAAAACATTTTTATTACAAATTCTTATACAGACTTACATTTCTGCGTCTTTTATGCACTAGAATTGCCCTGGTCCATAGTCTGTGTCTTCTTCAGTCTCACAACAGCCCAGTGTTTGCATTCTCCTTTTCTTTCTTGCGTCTTTTGTCATTTGCTGAGCAGCTAACTCTGCTTCATGTACAAGAAGCTCATCCAGTTCCTAACTTCTCCAGAACCTTAAGTCTTTCATAGTTCCCACCATTAAAAGTTATTACAGTATCAGACACGCCAACCGTAGAGCCATAAGGCCAACAAATACGTGTTTAGGCACACGGCACCACACAACATTATTGAAGGACTCATTCACATTCTGGGTCTTCCCATGTAACCACTTCTCTAGTAGCCCAGGATTTGCCAAATCTCTGTAAATAGGTTTGCCTCCATTACTGCCAAAGGAAGAGAATGTTTATACGTAAATTCATGGAAGCTGCCAACAAATTCAGCTTGCCTATATCAAGTGTTTGGTGGAGGTGGACACAAAGCATGACATGGCTTTTCATCGGTTGTAATTCGATGAAAGTAAATGTTCCACACAGCTATTTTCATCAGTTATCTCTAATGGCGCTCCCATAATATTCCTGTAATTCATCAATTACTTTATCCATTAGTCTTAAAGCATATTTTATTGTCTTGCCATAAGACAATTTTGTGTTACCCAGCTTGGTTTTTAGGTTATGCAGACGTGTTCCCATCCTTTTCTTGACATGTCCTACACACTCAAGCTTTTGTATAGGAACATCATATGGCTTACTGTTTTGTACTGCAATGAAAGCCTTGCTATCTCCATCACCTAAGTAATTCACATATCTGACACCATTCTCCTTCTGCGAACGCTGCAAATGTTAACTGCTCCTTTTACCTCCATTCCTCCACTTGTGCCATCATAATTTTTTATACACTGCTGCTTGTGAAGTAACCTGTTCCTCTGATCACTGTACAACCTTGGCAATACTTACTGAGAACTTCAAAATCCAAATTTTTTCCGGTGTCAATAATTATTGCAGACGTAAAACCATTTTTAGAATAAAACCACCCTTTTGTCAGGATCTATCCACAGCAGTGCTGATGTCTCTGTCTCCCTCATTTTGTACAACAGCTTCTGATGTAGCAGCACCCATTGTATCTTCAGCCACAGCATTTACAGAGTCCCCAATTGCTGTTTCATATTTCGTATATTAGAAGGTGATTTTGGTAAATTCAACACAGTGCAGAAAACATTACCACCCCTTGGACCTTTACCAATGCATCTAAGGCCATAGAACAGTCTCACGTTAGTTTCATACAATTCATTACCTGAACACTTTGATAAAGTATGAAATGCTTCTTCGTTGTTGCACTTCTGACATTTAATAATTAATTTAGACACAACATCTATTCTAGCCTCAATATTCTCATAAAGTTTAACTTCACCACCACAGAGACAGCAAGAGACAGTTTCAGAAAGAACTTGTGCAAGGATTTGCTGATCAGTATTGACATTGCCTATATTATCATTACTTTTACCACTGTCACCCGTTTCTAAAGTTATTTTCCTTTTCGACGCGCTAGGGGGCGTGGTTACTTCAGAAACATTATCGTGTTTTCCTTCACTGCTAACACACGTGTTTTCAAGTAGTTCAGAAGAAAATGCAGGTCTCACACATCTGTTAAGAGCAAATTTGCGTTTCTTAAAGTTACTTTTATGCTTAGTCATTTTATTTACGTATAAAAAGCAATAGAAGTTAGCTTAATATATTCACACAACTTTCAACGAAAACTAGTATCAGAAACAAAGGACTGATTAGTTTATTCTTAATGCCAACTTCTGAGACGTGGCAGTAGGCCCAAAACAAAGCAATTCACAGCCTTCTAGACTGTGTAATTCCCAAGATATGACTGCTCACCTGTGGCAGTATATGCGTAGCCGCGAAATTTGACAGTCACACGTCAACATTCAAAATATTATATTATTTGAAGGCCTCACAATTGCCTGATTTCAATGTATTATATTCCAAAATGTTCAGGGAAGTCCAAAGTACATTATGGAGTACAAAACAGAAAATGTCAAATTTCAACGAATTTCACGTACAATGTCCCATTAAGGCTCATACAGAGCCATCCAGACAGTCGTTTTTCCGTCGCTCTATTTGCGAATGGAACAGGAAAGGAAATGACAAGTAGGGGAACAGGGTACCTTCCGCCACGCACCGTACGGTGGCTTGCGGATTATCTACGTAAATGCCGATGTAGATGTAGTGAAGCTCTAGGAGGAGTGGCTAGGCCAGCGTTGTTCATTCCACAGAAAGAACTCCTACTAACAGAGCTAGAGAGGTACGATTCACGACCCGACATTACAATTTCACTTCCACCATTTGTTCTCTTCCACTTGCCAAACTTCACAGAACTCCTGCAGATTACCTAGCTGGACTCTTATGGAAGAAAGGCCGTCTTGTAGAAATGGCTTACCCATTCTCAGTCGTTATTTCCAGAATCACACTGAGGTGTCCGATGTCGTGGGGCATCTCCTAATATGGTGCCGGCTCTCATTTTGCCCGCCATAGTGGAGCAGTTCGATGTGGTATGGCCTCAACAAGTTGTTGGAAGTCTCTTGCAGAAATATTCAGCCAAGCTGTTTCTATAGCTGTGCATAATTGCGAAAAAGCTGCCGGCGCAGGATTTTGTGCACGAACTGACCTCTCGATTATGCCCCATAAATTTTCGACAGGATTCATGTCAGACGATCTGGGTAGCCAGATCATTTACGTCAACTGTCCGGAATGTTCTGGCATCATGCATTGTCATCCATAAAAATTCCATCGGCGTCTGCGAACATGAAGTTCATTATGGCCGCAGATGGTCTCCAAGTAGCCGACTATAATAATTTCCAGACGAGTGGTTCAAATGGCTCTGAGCACTATGGGACTTAACATCTGAGGTCATAAGTCCTCTAGACTTAGAACTATTTAAACCTAAGGACATCACACACATCCATGCCCAAGACAGGATTCGAACATGCGACCGTAGCGGCAGTGCGGTTACAGACTGAAGCACCTAGAACCGCTCGTCCACAACGGCCGGCATTGCCAGTCCATGATCGGCTCAGTTGGACCAGAGGACCCCGTTCAAACCACGTAAACACAGGCCACACCAGTTTGGAGTCACCACCAGCTTGCACAGTGCCTTGTTGACAATTTGGGTCCATGGCTTCGAGTGGTTTGTGGCACACTCGTACACTAACATCAGCTTTCACCATCTGAAATCCGGATTAATTTGTCCAACCAATGTGAAATTATCGAATTTTGTGACCCATTAACTTGGAAACTTTTTAAGACACCAACTTACAATTTTCCATAATTATTGAACGCACCTTTCTGGATACACTGAACTAGAATTATTACTCAAGTTCTATTGTGGGGCTTGTTATCTTTTTTTTTTTCAAACACTCAATTTTTTAACAAAATTTTGTGAATAAATGAACATAAAAACAAAATAACTCGGGATGTTTTAATTATTCTACATATGTGTTGAATCTCACACTTACGATGCTGTGAAAATTTCATGTCTCTGTCATCAGTACATTTTAAGAAAACGGGTCATTTATTGCACAAAATGTAGTTCAGAGGTATTGAAGTTTAAAACTTTTTTAGTACAAATTCTGATACGTTTCTGCGTCTTTTATGCACTAGAATTGTTGACAATTGTTGACAATTAGGGTCCATGGCCTCGAGGGGTCTGTGCCACACTCGTACACTAACATCAGCTTTCACCATCTGAAATCCGGACTAATTTGTCCAGGCCATGGTTTTACAATCGTTTAGGGTCCAATCGATATGGCCACAAGCCCAGTAGAGGCGCTGCGGAAGACGTCGTGCTGTTAGCAAAGGCACTCGCGGCGGTCGTCTGCTGCCAAAGTCCCTTAACGCCAAATTTCCTTCGTCGTAAATATCACCTTGATTTCTGCGGTTATTTTGTGCAGTGTTGCTCGTCTGTTAGCACTGACAACTCTACGCAAGCGTCGCTGCTCTCGTTCGTTAAGTGAAGAAGCTCAGCCATTGCGTTGCCTGTGTTGAGAATTGATGCATGAAATCTGGTATTCTCGGCACAGTATTGCCGCTGTGGATCTCGGAATATTCAGTTCCCTTAATATTTCCGATATGGGTGTTCCATGCATCTAGCTGCAACTACCAGTCCGCGTTAAAAGTCTGTTACTTCCCGTCTTGCGGCCATTATCACGTCGGAAACCTTTTCAAATGGCTCTGAGCACTATGCGACTTAACTTCTGAGGTCATCAGTCGCCTAGAACTTAGAACTACTTAAATCTAACTAACCTAAGGACATCACACACATCCATGCCCGAGGCAGGATTCGAACCTGCGACCGTAGCGGTCGCTCGGCTCCAGACTGCAGCGCCTAGAACAGCACGGCGACTCCTGCCGGCGGAAACCTTTTCAAATGAATTACTTGAGCATAAGTGACAGCTCCGCCAATGTATTGCCCTTTTATATCTTGTGTGCGTGATATTACTGTATATATCTGTATATGTACATATCGCTATTTCAGGATTTTTTTCACCTCAATGTATTTTTTATCTCAGCTGTGAGGAATGGTCTGGAATCATATGTGGCTAACTCAGTTGGTAAGAGAATTTCCTGCTGTTGTCTTAATTACAAACACCATCAGAAGCGTAGCTATTAGTACTGTCATAAGTGTATAAATCCCGTCTCCTGAAAAGTCCTTTGCATCATGTTCAGTTGTAAACTTTACACAATATTCTCATTTTATGGCTGTGTGAAATAGATATTTTTTTCATCTTAGGTGTTTTGCTGCAGAAGATTATGTCTTGGAACAGTACTGAAAGAAAGTGTGCAATATATTGTTGTGGCATCCAGACTTCACAGCCCGTCCTGCAGATGAGCTGCGTATTGTATCCTGCCACCAAGTGCCAGAATACTGGTGAGCAGCTCTTTTTAGTGCAGCCGTCTGATGCTATAACCGTCGACTGTGTTACCATGAGCTATGGCACGATGGTGCACTTCTGCAGCCACCTGCGTGACGGGAGGCAGGCTTCTGTGACAACATAGTTGACCCACCGCTCAGTCAGTAGCAGCACTTGTGGTTCGACTGGGTCCTGGACTTCTGACTCCAGCCGAAGCCATGACAATCTCCACACCAGACGACGGTCCGAGGAGCTTTCAACTCGCTAAGTCACCGCTGGTATACGAGCTGCTAGTTAGACCTCAGGGTTCCAGGTGTCAAGTCGGAGCCGCCGAGTGGAGGCTATGTCCAAGGTGTCGTAGTCATTCCATTCGACTCTGAGAGTCCTGGGTTCACCACGGGGCGCCTGCAAGTCTCACCAGGTTTTGGGATTTGTCAACAGCAGTCCAGCATACACTCGCCGCTAGACACCTGTCGACATCCTCGCATCAGCAAGGTTGCGCGCCAGCCGCTGCTACGTGCAGTGGCTGCTGAAGGGCCATATATGCCTCAGACAAGTTACGCTGCTGTAGCACGCTTCCGCCTCGGGGACCACAAATACTGCCGGATGCCGACATCGATCTCACGTACAGAAAACGAGCTGACTAAAGATTTTTTTTTTCTGAATGAGTCCTGGCTCTGCTCTCGCCACGCTACTGGTTGAACTCAACCCAAATTTCCTGCACAAACCATTCTGTGTCAGAAACGACCTTCCCGGCTAATATTAGTGTCCGCATTGCCGTCACCATTACAGAATGCTAGCATTCCTATCGACAAGTCAATGCAATGAGAGACATTCGTATGTGCAAAGCGGGCAGACCTGAACTTTTTGGTAAACTTGTACACATGCTGGTGCCATCACCGTTTATTATACATCTCGATGCCCAGGATACACCGAGTGTATGGTTCTTACTTTTCTTAGTTAAGAACTGCATAATACACTACGTGATCAAAAGTATCCGGACACCCCCAAAAACATAACAAATTTTTATATTAGGTTTATTGTGCTGCCATCTACGCCAGTTACTCCATATCAGCGACCTCAGTAGTCATTAGACATCGTGAGAGAGCAATATTTGTACCCGTGGTCTAGGGATAGCGTCTTTGATTCATAATCAAAACGTCTTCGGTCCCGGGTTCGATCCCAGCCACTGCCTAAACTTTGATAAATAATCAGCATTGGCGGCCGAAGTCATGGGCGACTGGAATGCAGTTGTAGGGGAAGGAGTAGAAGAAAAGGTTACAGGAGAATATGGGCTTGGGACAAGGAATGAAAGAGGAGAAAGACTAATTGAGTCCTGTAACAAGTTTCAGCTAGTAATAGCGAATACACTGTTCAAGAATCACAAGAGGAGGAGGTATACTTGGAAAAGACCGGGAGATACGGGAAGATTTCAATTAGATTACATCATGGTCAGACAGAGATTCCGAAATCAGATACTGGATTGTAAGGCGTACCCAGGAGCAGATATAGACTCAGATCACAATATGGTAGTGATGAAGAGTAGGCTGAAGTTCAAGACATTAGTCAGGAAGAATCAATACGCAAAGAAGTGGGATACGGAAGTACTAAGGAATGACGAGATACGTTTGAAGTTCTCTAACACTATAGATACAGTAATAAGGAATAGCGCAGTAGGCAGTACAGTTGAAGAGGAATGGACATCTCTAAAAAGGGCCATCACAGAAGTTGGGAAGGAAAACATAGGTACAAAGAAGGTAGCTGCGAAGAAACCATGGGTAACAGAAGAAATACTTCAGTTGATTGATGAAAGGAGGAAGTACAAACATGTTCCGGGAAAATCAGGAATACAGAAATACAAGTCGCTGAGGAATGAAATAAATAGGAAGTGCAGGGAAGTTAAGACGAAATGGCTGCAGGAAAAATGTGAGGACATCGAAAAAGATATGATTGTCGGAACGACAGACTCAGCATACAGGAAAGTCAAAACAACCTTTGGTGACATTAAAAGCAACGGTGGTAACATTAAGAGTGCAACGGGAATTCCACTGTTAAATGCAGAGGATAGAGCAGATAGGTGGAAAGAATACATTGAAAGCCTCTATGAGGGTGAAGATTTGTCTGATGTGATAGAAGAAGAAACAGGAGTCGATTTAGAAGAGATGGGGGATCCAGTATTAGAATCGGAATTTAAAAGAGCTTTGGAGGACTTACGGTCAAATAAGGCAGAAGGGATAGATAACATTCCATCAGAATTTCTAAAATCATTGGGGGAAGTGGCAACAAAACGACTATTCACGTTGGTGGATATACCATCTGACTTTCGGAAAAGCATCATCCACACAGTTCCGAAGACGGCAAGAGTTGACAAGTGCGAGAATTATTGCACAATCAGCTTAACAGCTCATGCATCGAAGCTGCTTACAAGAATAATATACAGAAGAATGGTAAAGAAAATTGAGAATGCGCTAGGTGACGATCAGTTTGGCTTTTGGAAAAGTAAAGGGACAAGAGAGAGAATTCTGACGTTACGGCTAATAATGGAAGCAAGGCTAAAGAAAAATCAAGACACTTTCATAGGATTTGTCGACCTGGAAAAAGCGTTCGACAATATAAAATGGTGCAAGCTGTTCGAGATTCTGAAAAAAGTAGGGGTAAGCTATAGGGAGAGACGGGTCATATACAATATGTACAACAACCAAGAGGGAATAATAAGGGTGGACGATCAAGAACCAAGTGCTCGTATTAAGAAGGACGTAAGACAAGGCTGGAGCATTTCGTCCTTACTCTTCAATCTGTACATCGAGGAAGCAATGATGGAAATAAAAGAAAGGTTCAGGAGTGGAATTAAAATACAAGGTGAAAGGATATCAATGATACGATTCGCTGATGACATTGCTATCCTGAGTGAAAGTGAAGAAGAATTAAATGATCTGCTGAACGGAATGAACAGTCTAATTAGTACACAGTATGGTTTGAGAGTAAATGGGAGAAAGACGAAGGTAATGAGAAGTGGTAGAAATGAGAACAGCGAGAAACTTAACATCAGGATTGATGGTCACGGAGTCAATGAAGTTAAGGAATTCTGCTACTTAGGCAGTAAAATAACCGATGACGGACGGAGCAAGGAGGACATCAAAAGCAGACTCGCTATGGCAAAAAAGGCATTTCTGGCCAAGAGAAGTCTACTAATATCAAATACCGGCCTTAATTTGAGGAAGAAATTTCTGAGGATGTACGTCTGGAGTACAGCATTGTATGGTAGTGAAACACGGACTGTGGGAAAACCGGAACAGAAGAGAATCGAAGGATTTGAGATGTGGTGCTATAGACGAATGTTGAAAATTAGGTGGACTGATAACGTAAGGAATGAGGAGGTTCTACGCAGAATCGGAGAGGAATGGAATATGTGGAAAACACTGATAAGGAGAAGGGACAGGATGATAGGACATCTGCTAAGACATGAGGGAATGACTTCCAATGGTACTAGAGGGAGCTGTAGAGGGCAAAAACAGGAAAGGAATTCGTGGCGGGCCGCGTCAAACCAGTTAGTAGACTGATGACCAAAAAAAAAAAAAAAGAGAGAGCAAAATATGGCTCTCCGCGGAACTCACGGACTTCGAACTGGGGTGACTGGGTGTCACTTTGTCATACGTCTGTACGTGAGATTTCTGCACTCGTAAAAATCCCTTGATCACAGGCACAGGGATGTGTTGGCCTTTAATTTTACACTAAACACTGATACTCACAACACTCGGTCTGACAAACGCGGGGACGCCACCTGCTGTTTACTCCGGCCGCGTCTGGCGGAGAGGTGAGCCGGAGGACGAAAGGGGCGAAGGCGGTGGTCACAGCCCAACAGCAGCTGCACTGGCCACACCCCCAGCCTCAGCCCTTTGTCGGCGACTCTCAAACAGTTCCACTGCCTCAACCTTTTGACTGCTTGTTGCCCACGACCTTGAAAAGTGTGCGCTTGCCGCCAGCTATTACCGGTTTGTAAAAGTTATCAGGTAAACTCGCCGGAGACGTGTGTTTTTAGTATTCTCTGAGGGAATTGCCGGCGACAGGCTACGATGGCAAAGTTAAACATCTTAAACTAACACAAAAAGTTACTTATTAATGATATCACTTTCTTATTTACTAATCTTTTCTAATTGGACTTGCGGGCTCTGTGATCCCATTTCAGCTTCCAGCACTCTACATAAATCCTTGTTCTAGGACGAATGGTCTTTGGGCTGTCTGCTCTCTAGGGACACAGCTACATTAATCAGTTTCGCCTCAGCTACACTGGTGCACAAAGTATTCACACATCAGGATACATCATACTTACATTTACTGGTTAGACTACTTATGACATTTGTGAAAACATGTGACCAAATTGAAACAATCTATTCTCCATGTATATCCGTTTAACCACACTTAAACATAAATAATCATTTGTACTGTTCCGAAAAGAAAATTAAAAGTCTTAGATATACTGTGATAATGGACGGTCATAAGCATTCACACAGTCACTTATGTCGCAGTGTTTGATTTAGCTGCATACATCTAATAGCGTGTGTTCATTTCCTTGCTTCTAATAACAGCCTTCAGCCTGTCCAGCGCTGATTATACTAGATTTCTTGTTACTGCTGCCTCAATCTTCCCCCATTCTTGAATAGTCACGTCCTTCAGTTGTGGTTTACTGGAAATTTGATGCTTATCAGGTTACCTTCCATTCAGAAGGCTATTGCACTCAGCGACTGTAATATTGTAAATTATAGATTTCAGCGATCAGTTTGAAACGTCACAGGTTTACGCTTCATTTAACTAACTGATTAATTTCTACATGTTTAATACTTCATTTCACACCGAGAGCGTCCTTTCAATGTTTCGCCTAGTTAATTAACCTCTGGATTCAAGAATGCTTCCGTGTATATTTTTTCTTCTGTTGGTATCACACCTCCTCTCTCATCCTTTGATCCCTATATGCATCGAATATATAATAATCTGGGTTAGTCAAAGATGGTAGCAGTAGGGTAGTTCAGCACCAACATAACAACGTGAGCAGATTCGACAGAGAGTTCGTGATTCCAAAGATAGTGGGGGTGAGCAGGGCAGAGTTTGTGAGGCTGGTTCTCACTGAGGTCCTACCCCCCACCGCCAGTTTTTTTGAACGATTGGCGGTTGGTCCTGGAACGCGCCATGTTAGGACACTCTGAGCCGCCGATTGAACGAGACGGACGCAGGGATGCAGCGCTCGTCATGGATGGTGAGAAAAGTTATTCATAATGTAGGTCTTTTGGGTAACATTGATTATGAAACATGTTCAGGTGTGAATTAATACTGGGGAACGTTCAGCGATATTGTATTTGTAGAAATTTTTCAGATTAATGTGTTTCAACTAGCGGACTTGGGCGCGAGGTGATTGAGGGCATGAACCAACGGTTCTTGTCCTTAGATCAATAGCAGATAGGTTCATTAATGTTTCATTTGTTGCATAGTTTAGTTCCAGATACAAGTAATATAAAGTTTCGATGATTCAACGATTTATTTTACTCGTTTCTTTGTTGTCGAACTTGGCCACGTGTTGCCAGCATTCACAACGGTAGTCACTAGATTTGCCTTTCGTTAATCATAGCATGAACAATGTGGAGCCGTGAAGCCTGGGCTGGTTCGCTCACGTTGCGTTGCGGTTGCATAGTACGTGGTTTCAACATGAACTTATCCGCATGGTACTGCATGTGAAGTAACACAAGTAATGTTTGAGAGAGTGAAAGGTGGTTTCCTTCTCTTCTCCGCGCGTTAAATAGATGTGACAATAACTAAATGGTGTTAAGAGGCCACCATTCAGTAACATTCATTTTTACCCATTTTAATCATTGGTGGATGTAACTGACAACAAAGTGTTGTCTATGTTTCCGGTATGACGAGATGCAAGAGATAGTCAGTGCTTCATGAAGGTTTTGTCACTGAGAGTGGTAGTTTTCTTAAATATAATAGACTTCATGTATGTTTTGTCACAGAGAGTAATAGTTTTATTAAATATTATCGAAATAAATCAGAATGATAATTGAAATTCTCTCTTAGAGTTATTTAGTATCCTTCATCCACTGAGATAATGACCATATTCTATGAATTTTCAATCCAAGCATATCCATTGTATGCATTATCCACTTCATGCGACTAACTGAATTCATAGTATATAAAAAAAGAGTCTTACAATCCCTAATGTGCACGAATTGTTCCATGGCAATTCACCGTTGTTGCGTTATCCGTTGCTTCATTTTTAAATTAGAATACTAACTTTCCTTAGAGGGTTTGATTACCCACATCTCAATTTATCGGGCCTAATTGAAAGAATTAGACACATAGCGGTAGAAATGGGAACCATGGAGCACTGCGTCCGCTTGTATTAAGGGGAGATACTTCTCACATGAAAATTAATCAGCTTAATAAACGAGGGGTAAACTTTCAAGATGTCATTTAAAATTTTTATTTATTGGCAGATCTAGATGTCAGCTAGAAGCCAGCCATTCTCAATGCACTATCATTTTTGCTCAATGCATGTAACGCCTGTTGGTCGGGCTTCATCCACAGTTCATTGAATACAACTGATCGCTGAAATATGATGTTTTCTGATTCTTCTTTCTACCTTGTCCCACAAATGTGGTGTTTGTATGCTGTATGTTTTGGATCTTTGTCTGTTGGAAATGGTAGTTACTATTCAAACCTAGTTTTTCAGCAGTGACTTACAAATTTCCATTTACATATCCAAATTCAAATGGTTCAAATGGCTCTGAGCACTATGTGACTTAACATCGGAGGTCATCAGTCCCCTAGAACTTAGAACTACTTAAACCTAATTAACCTAAGGACATCACACACATCCATGCCCAGGCAGGGCTCGAACCTGCGACCGTAGCGATCTCGCGGTTCCAGACTGAAGCGCCTAGAACCGCTCGGCCACATCGGCCGGCTTTAAATATCTAGATACACATACTATATCAATAAATACCAGTTTCCCCACACCTGACGCAGCTATGCACCCCCAGACCATGATACCGCCACCACCATATTTTACAGTACAGGTCATATTAGTGGGCTTCAACTCGGTATTTCGTCTTCCCCACACTAAAATACGTCCATCATGATGGAAGAGGTTGAACTTGCCCTCGTCAGAGAAAATAACTCTGTTCCAGAACTCTGAATCCTTGGTCACATATTGATTTGCAAATTGCAACCTTTCCTTCCTATTTACTTCTTTCTTGGGACTCGAGCTTTGTAGCCGGCTCGATGAAACATCCTCCGGACAGTCTTTGGGTAAACTTGTTTTCCATAAAGCTCCTGTATTTGAGCAGCAATCTCTGAAGAACTTATTTCAGGTGTATTCTTAATAATCTTTACAACGTACCTCTCTTTCTGAAACGTGTCGTGGTCTTCTGACACGATGCACATTTATCAATGTTTTTGTTTTTTTGTACCTGTTAACAACACTGCACACTGTATAACGGCTCTTCGTTACGATCATTGTTATTTCGGCATATGATTTACCCTCTTCATGCAACGTTACCATTATCATCCTCTCCTCTGGAGTTGTTTCCTTCCCTTTTTTACACATGTTGTTGTCACTGACGTATTTGCGTGTTCGGCACACCGACCTTGCTGCTGCCTTCATTCAGCGACATCGAGCTTGGAACTGTGGCGATGTGTTTTCATTGTACCGCCGATGTGTGAATACTTATGTCTGCGTCAACTACAACACCTATCAGCGTTTTGGTCTCTGGCTTTCAACCAGTGCTTTGGATTTAAATTACGCAAACATTTGGGGAACATGGCGTGAATAATGGACATAACAACATCAACAGTTCATCACCTTCATTATAAAGGTAGGATCTACTACAAACAAGACTGTGTGTGAATACTTCTGTTCACCTTTGTATGTCTCTTAGCTTAATAAGATATCTCCGTAATACTCCCTTTCACACTACGTTTAGTGTTTTGCCCTTTCTCTCCCAGTTTTCTCTTCCCATTGCAATCACTATCCCTGGACAAGTTGCCAGACAGATACTGGTATCAATACTAGCCAGCCGTTAACTTCACAAATCAATATTTTCCAACCTCTGTATTTTCTGGAATCGTTGAACGAACTGTTCGTTGAGGCCAACACAGTCATAATGGCATCCTGATGGTTTATCTCCGGGTATTCCTTTTCCTTAACTAATTTTCTTTCCCACATTAAGCTTCACTTATCTTGCTATGCGTTTTTAGGAGTTTTTCTTTGAGCTGCATCGTGCTAGTATGATTTGAAATCCCTTGACATATAGGTAAATAAAAAAAAAATTGGCGTTTAATGATCCATCGCACCCTCTTTCATCGTATTTCCCTAGTTTACAGTTAGCATTATATTGATTTTATGTATAGTGCCCTAGTATCAGTGGTGTGTGTGTGTTTTCGTCTGATGGTCACGTGGCTCAAATCCACTTCTCGACACTGTTGTGAAGACCTTGGGATTACAGATCGATTCACAGACCTTATCAGTAAACATTACTGGGGGAGTGGTTTATGATTGCACCTGTCACGGCCGTCAATTCCCCAGTGTCTCCTGCTTCAAGGGGAACAGTTCCACTTTGATACTACCCTTGCCAACTATCCCCACTGCGAGGCATATGCTCTATATTTTGTGTTCAATATTTCCGGTTTCCCCTCTTCCGCGCTTCACCAAGGCTTTTCCCAACGTTATCGGGCATTTGTCAATACTGAACTCTAAAATTCTCGTCATTTACCTCCTTAGTAATTGCTAACCATTACACAGTTACGCAAATCACAACACAACTTTTAACTAGGGAACACATTACATTAGGCACCCAACTGATAACAAACATACTATTTTAGGCACACACAGCATCAAAGGAAATTGTCACAGCTTCATCCTTTATCTCTAATCAAATAAAATTTAAATGGACAACACTGTATTCGAATTTCACACTTGAAAATGCTAAACCGGAGCTTTACATTAATATATGGGCGTGAATTTAATTGATGAAAGGAGAAAATATAAAAATGCAGTAAATGAAGCAGGCAAAAAGGAATACAAACGTCTCAAAAATATCGACAGGAAGTGCAAAATGGCTAAGCAGGGATGGCTAGAGGACAAATGTAAGGATGTAGAGGCTTGTCTCACTAGGGGTAAGATAGATACTGCCTACAGGAAAATTAAAGAGACCTTTGGAGAGAAGAGAACCACTTGTATGAATATCAAGAGCTTTCGAAGTATATAAGCTTTCGAAATGTGGTGTTACTGAAGAATGCTGAAGATAAGGTGGGTAGATCACGTAACTAATGAGGAGGTATTGAATAGGATTGGGGAGAAGAGAATTTTGTGGCACAACTTGACTAGAAGAAGGGATCGGTTGGTAGGACATGTTTTGAGGCATCAAGGGATCACAAATTTAGCATTGGAGGGCAGCGTGGAGGGTAAAAATCGTAGAGGGAGACCAAGAGATCAATACACTAAGCAGATTCAGAAGGATGTAGGTTGCAGTAGGTACTGGGAGATGAAGAAGCTTGCGCAGGATAGAGTAGCATGGAGAGCTGCATCAAACCAGTCTCAGGACTGAAGACCACAACAACAACAACAACATGGGCGTGAAGAGGTCCAGCTGATGAACAGATTGATATTTTCAATATGCCTTTCTCGACGACGGTATCTGGGTCGACAACTGTGTAGGAGTGGTCGTCTAGAATTTTTCGACTCGGTGGGAACCGTCATACAGCAGATAGAACTTCGCTAGTTTCTTCTCCAAGAAATCAGACCGGTAATGGCTTCGGACTAGAATCAAATCGCGTTCCATAATAGTAGAGCGCTTTGCTGTGCGATCATGGCGCGCCTTCCTGGGAGATTCCTTCCTCCTGATTCTAGGTCAGGGCGTTTGTCAATTTTGTTACTAATTCCTCTTATGGAGACGGAGGTAATTGCGCCGCGGCTCTAACGGGCGTAATTACTGGCCTCTCGAAGATAAGCTCGGCCGGGGAATAGCCTACAGAGTCGTGGATTAAACTATTAATGATCTCTTCGAGCTACAGAATCTAATGTACCCATTTTGTATGTCGACCATCACTTCCCACTTCAACATTTGCTCGATTTCCCTTTTTACGGCTTTCCGTTTCGGCAGAGGGAGGGGTAGGCACGGCAATAAAATTTTTCCCCTTTCTTTACTCTCAGATGACAGGTGTAGCTGGTGAATCCTCCGGGTCGGTCTGGAAACGCACACACATATACGGTTTCAACTCCGCAAAAAGGCGGCTTGCTGTTCCAAGGACAGACAGCTCTCTTCCCTAATTCTCGGGCACCCTAAGGGTGGGGTACGCTACTGCCTGACAGGGCTGGCCTTACCTCGCGGGCCGCAAGGCTACCGAATGTCATCCACCTCAGCCGGCAGCGGCTGTGCCAACCGAACCGCCGAGGAGACCGTAGCGGGTGTAACGCTAGTGGTTCACTGAATAGCAGTGTGTGTCTGCTCCCGTTCACTAAAATACATTTTCGCCATCGCAATCTGTTATGGCATTGTTGCGACACACCCAATAAGCACCCACGATTATACAGGGTGATTCAAAAAGAATACCACAACTTTAAAAATGTGTATTTAATGAAAGAAACATAATATAACCTTCTGTTATACATTATTACAAAGAGTATTTAAAAAGGTTTTTTTTTCACTCAAAAACAAGTTCAGAGATGTTCAATATGGCCCCCTCCAGACACACGAGCAATATCAACCCGATACTCCAACTCGTTCCACACTCTCTGTAGCATATCAGGCGTAACAGTTTGGATAGCTGCTGTTATTTCTCGTTTCAAATCATCAATGGTGGCTGGGAGAGGTGGCCGAAACACCATATCCGTAACATACCCCCATAAGAAAAGATCGCAGGGGGTAAGATCAGGGCTTCTTGGAGGCCAATGATGACGTGCTCTGTCACGGGCTGCCTGGCGGCCGATCCATCGCCTCGGGTAGTTGACGTTCAGGTAGTCACGGACAGATAAGTGCCAATGTGGTGGCGCTCCATCCTGCTGAAATATGAATTGTTGTGCTTCTTGTTCGAGCTGAGGGAACAGCCAATTCTCTAACATCTCCAGATACTGTAGTCCAGTTACAGTAGCACCTTCGAAGAAAAAGGGATCAAAAACTTTATTGGCTGAAATGGCGAACAAATGTACAACTAAATGAAACTTTATAGCTCCCTTAATTCGCCGACAGATAGTGCTTAGATCTGCTTTTTGTCGTTGCAGAGTTTTAAATTCCTAAAGTTGTGGTATTCTTTTTGAATCACCCTGTACTTTGAAGCGCCAAATATGGTATGCATATTCAAATACAGAGATATGTAAAGAAGCAGAATACGGCGCTGCGGTCGGCAACGCCTATATAAGACAACAAGTGTCTGGAGAACTTGTTAGATCGCTTGTTGCTGCTGCAATGGCAGTTACCAAGATTTAAGTGAGTTTGAACGTGGTGTCACGAGCGATGGGACACAGCATCTCAGAGGCAGCGATGAAGTGGGGGTTTTCACGTACGACCATTTTACGAATGTACCGTGAATATCAAGAATCCGGTAAAACATCAGATCTCCGGCATCGCTGCAGCCGGAAAAAGATCCTGCAAGAACGGGAGCAATGGCGACTGAAGAGAACCGTTAAACGTGACAGAAGTGCAACCCTTCCGCAAATTGCTGCAGATTTCAATGCTAGGTCACAAACAAGTGTCAGCGTGCGAACTATTCAACGAAGCATCATCGGTATGATTGCACGACACAAAGCTTTAAGCCTCGCCTGGGCCCATCAACAACGACGTTGGACTGTTGATGACTGGAAACATGTTGCTTGGTCGAACGAGTCCCGTTCCAAATTGTATCGAGCGGATGGACATGTAGGGGTGTAGAGACAACCTCATGAATATATGAACTGTGCATGTCAGCAGGGGATTGTTCAAGCTGGTGGACTCTCTGTGATAATGTGGGACATGTGCAGTGGGAATGATATGGGACAGCTGATACTGAAACTTCCCCTTTGTATGTAAAGAATGACAGTGCTGGAAATATTCTTACCTTGTTTGATTTTCAAACAGCTGAGCAAAACTGAACGTACTCAAACAGTTCTCCCTTTTCTTATTCTGATCATCACTAAACTGACACACAATATTTTTAGCGCAACGCAATCTGACTTTCAATAATCCCTACAAAAGAATGGCCCTGACTAACAATAACCTATACCTTTCATGAATCACTTACCTCACAAAAATCTTCGTTACTCGAAGTACTGCAATACAGCGAGCGCCAATACTGCCAGCTAAATAAAAGATTCTAACTACTGAAGGCACTAACTACTGATAGGCATAGTTAGCAAGTGAAAGATTTTGATAGAGAACAAACAATGTATTTACCTTAATACTGTTCAAAAGTCATTATATATACACTCCTGGAAATTGAAATAAGAACACCGTGAATTCATTGTCCCAGGAAGGGGAAACTTTATTGACACATTCCTGGGGTCAGATACACCACATGATCACACTGACAGAACCACAGGCACATAGACACAGGCAACAGAGCATGCACAATGTCGGCACTAGTACAGTGTATATCCACCTTTCGCAGCAATGCAGGCTGCTATTCTCCCATGGAGACGATCGTAGAGATGCTGGATGTAGTCCTGTGGAACGGCTTGCCATGCCATTTCCACCTGGCGCCTCAGTTGGACCAGCGTTCGTGCTGGACGTGCAGACCGCGTGAGACGACGCTTCATCCAGTCCCAAATGGGGGACAGGTCCGGAGATCTTGCTGGCCAGGGTAGTTGACTTACACCTTCTAGAGCACGTTGGGTGGCACGGGATACATGCGGACGTGCATTGTCCTGTTGGAACAGCAAGTTCCCTTGCCGGTCTAGGAATGGTAGAACGATGGGTTCGATGACGGTTTGGATGTACCGTGCACTATTCAGTGTCCCCTCGACGATCACCAGTGGTGTACGGCCAGTGTAGGAGATCGCTCCCCACACCATGATGCCGGATGTTGGCCCTGTGTGCCTCGGTCGTATGCAGTCCTGATTGTGGCGCTCACCTGCACGGCGCCAAACACGCATACGACCATCATTGGCACCAAGGCAGAAGCGACTCTCATCGCTGAAGACGACACGTCTCCATTCGTCCCTCCATTCACGCCTGTCGCGACACCATTGGAGGCGGGCTGCACGATGTTGGGGCGTGAGCGGAAGACGGCCTAACGGTGTGCGGGACCGTAGCCCAGCTTCATGGAGACGGTTGCGAATGGTCCTCACCGATACCCCAGGAGCAACAGTGTCCCTAATTTGCTGGGAAGTGGCGGTGCGGTCCCCTACGGCACTGCGTAGGATCCTACGGTCTTGGCGTGCATCCGTGCGTCGCTGCGGTCCGGTCCCAGGTCGACGGGCACGTGCACCTTCCGCCGACCACTGGCGACAACATCGATGTACTGTGGAGACCTCACGCCCACGTGTTGAGCAATTCGGCGGTACGTCCACCCGGCCTCCCGCATGCCCACTATACGCCCTCGCTCAAAGTCCGTCAACTGCACATACGGTTCACGTCCACGCTGTCGCGGCATGCTACCAGTGTTAAAGACTGCGATGGAACTCCGTATGCCACGGCAAACTGGCTGACACTGACGGCGGCGGTGCACAAATGCTGCGCAGCTAGCGCCATTCGACGGCCAACACCGCGGTTCCTGGTGTGTCCGCTGTGCCGTGCGTGTGATCATTGCTTGTACAGCCCTCTCGCAGTGTCCGGAGCAAGTATGGTGGGTCTGACACACCGGTGTCAATGTGTTCTTTTTTCCATTTCCAGGAGTGTATATGTATCACTTCATGATATCCAGTATTATAAATTTCCTTTTTCTGACGGACACACGGCCAGATCGTCCGCTCATAGTAACCTCTCAAAACTCTGGCATCTCTCTCCCCACATCCACCACTGCTGGCGGCTCATCTCCAACTGCCCAACGCTAAGCGCTGTTCACATCCAACTGCCCAACACTACACAAGCGAATATACCAACAATGGGTCCAACCAGCCACAGACTGCACACAGCACAATCAGCGATTTTCATACAGAGCACTACGTGGCGTTACCAACATAAAAACCTAAACAGCCAACTTACAATACGTCTAGATGCGACTCTGACAGGTGACATGTAGGTAAGCATCCTGTCTGATAATCTACATACCTTTTTGTCCATTTTGCATTCCGACCGACTTCAGAAATACCAGCAGGACAATGGGACAGCTCACACATCCAGAATTGCTACAGAGTGGCTCCAGGAACACTCTTCCGAGTTTAAACACTTCCGCTGGCCACCAGGTTCCCCAGACGTGAACACTATTGAGCATATCTTGAATACTTTGCAACGTGCTGTTCAGAAGAGATCTGCACCCCCTCGTACTCTTACGGTCTTATGGACGGCCCTGCAGGATTCATGGTGTAAATTCCCTCCAGCACTAGTTCAGACATTGGTTGAGTTCAAGCTACGTCGTGTTGCGGCACTTCTGCGTACCCTACATGATATTAGGAAGGTGCACCAGTTTCTTTGGCTCTTCAGTGTAGGTAATGACAACTGCGCCACAACTAGAGCCGGCTGAATCCTTGCAGTGACAATTCCAACAACACCTGATCGTTTACTTTCTTTGTTCGCGTAACAGTGGCGCTCCTTATCCTTACCGCTGTCACTGGGAAAATTTCCAGTGTATTGCTTTCCCTGTGGAAATCAAAACACACTTCCCAAATAGCTGAGATGGAACAGTCTAAAGCTACGCTTGGATTTTGATAGGTCTGTTCTGACACGATAAATTCTTCGCCAACAAATCTTTCAAAGGATTCTGCGGGCAGTTCCCGTCCCTTCCCGAATCACTACACATAGCCAACGGGAGTAATAGAACTGTACCAGTTATTTTTCCGACTCGTCTTCCGTAATGGTAGAGGCCGCTGTCGCCCGTATATCCTCACTATTGTTTTCAGGAGGTACTCGGTGCCCGTTGATTTTGC
The DNA here is from genome assembly GCF_021461395.2 of Schistocerca americana. Taxonomy (NCBI): domain Eukaryota; kingdom Metazoa; phylum Arthropoda; class Insecta; order Orthoptera; family Acrididae; genus Schistocerca; species Schistocerca americana. Next base: position 186,748,898 of record NC_060119.1, read on the forward strand.
ATTTCTCACATGACATTGCAGTCGTACTGATTATTTGGGTGGGAACTGTTGCCTTGGCCGTGACCTGACTGACCATTGGCTTGTCCATACCTGTTGTTACTAGAGTTTCGATTCTGTGATCGGGCATTACCGCGACCAGTTCCTACCATAAGTATTGAACGACGATTTCTCTCGTCTTGCCAGTCGTCAAGCGCCGACAGTATTTCCAAAGAGTGTTCTCTACTGACGATCGGGATGGTTAATAATCGTCACCTCGCCCATTCTGCCATCCTATGGTATATTAATAGAATCATTTCCTCGGGATTCACAGGTGACTCCAGCCGAAGCTTTACATAGAAAAAGCTCACGCAGTCTTACGCCACTGGTACTACATCTGGCCCCGAATACACGCTTTCAATGTGCGTTCACCGCGATGTCGCGAAACACGGATGCGACCATCGTGATGCTGTAAACAGAACCTGGATTCATCCGAAAAAGTGACGTTTTTCCATTCGTGCGCCAAGGTTCGTCGTTGAGTATACCATCGCAGGCGCTCCTGTCTGTGATGCTACGTCAAGGGTAACCGCGGCCATGGTCTCCGAGCTGATAGTCCATGCTGCTGCAAACGTCGTCGAACTGTTCGTGCAGATGGTTGTCGTCTTGCACAAGTCCCCATCTGTTGACTGAGGGATCGAAACGTGGCTGCACGATCCGTCACAGCCATGCGGATAAGATGCCTGTCATCTCGACTACTAATGATACGAGGCCGTTGGGATCCTGCACGGCGTTCTGTATTACCCTCCCGAAACCACCGATTCCATATTCTGCTAACAGTCGTTGGATCTCGACCAACACGAGCAGCAGTGTCGCGATACGATAAACCGCAATCGCGATAGGCTACAATCCGACCTTTATCAAAGTCGGAAACATGATGGTGCCCATTTCTCCTCCTTACACGAGGCATCACAACAACGTTTCACCAGGCAACGCTCGTCAACTGCTGTTTGTGTATGAGAAATCGGATGGAAACTTTCCTCATGTCAGCACGTTGCAGGTGTCGCCACCGGCGCCAACCTTGTGTGAATGCTCTGAAAAGCTAACCATTTGCATATCACAGCATCTTCTTCCTGTCGGTTAAATTTCGCGTCTGTAGCACGTCATCTTCGTGGTGTAGCAATTTTAATGACCAGTAGTGTAGTTTCCACTGGAACAGCACTGGCTCTGTCGGTGGAAGTTATCAGTGTGATGTTATTCGATGGGTCTGCCGCAGGACCTATTCCAGCAGGTATAGCAGCCGGAGCTGCTCGACACCTGCTCCCGTGGCAGCCGCCAAAGGGACGGCCGCCGCGGCTAATCCTTCTCACAGTGTGAGCGTGTGGGTGCTATTCTGTCATTCTGCCCAACGGATTAATCTGAGATGTACCCTTTACCCTGTGGCTCCTGCAAGATGCAATTTCCACCCCCACACTACTACAGAGGTCAGATAGACGCTCCTAACGCTCTAAAGAGAAATGCCTGAAAAACTTTCAGCAATAAATGTCTTCTGGAGTCGTCCGCTGTAAGGAAATAATACAAAAATTCACAAAATTTCTTACGTAACTAGTGGGATACTTGGGTTCTGGAGTAGTGCTAGTTAGTGTAAGAAAAACATGAAAGTAACGAAAATTATTATTTATTTTGCTAAAATTCTGAGAAATCACAATGGCACCTTTAGTTATGAACTGAACAAGTTATTTTCGGGTTCTTTTCGGAATGTGAAGTTACCTCGTAAGGATAGGATTCACTAATGAAATTTCTATACAAAGTTTAAGATTGTTATTGACTTGGCAGAATGGCTGAGAGCTGCGCCTGCTCAACTTGAATAATTATCCATTACAATGTTGCTAGGTACAGTCGAGGCTGTCGAATGTGAACTGCAGTGAAGTGTACTGTTGTGGAGGAAATATGGGGCTTGCAAGAGCTGTAGTGCACAATACCATAAGCTGCGATGACTGCTGTCTGCGCCGCTCGCTGCTGACAAATCTCTCATTCTATCTGGATTGACCTTCGCCAATCAATCTCTCCCTACACCTTGATGAAGTCAAGGATTCCTATTCGCCCCTAGTCTAACTATTGGCGTGGTACACCGGTTAGATAACCAGTCCACCGCGATGCCACTCAAAAATTCGCTCACAGGCGTTTAACTATAACTGTCCGTTCACACCGCACAATAAGTGTGACGGTCAATACAGTGAACAACGCTTAATTGCAAGGACTCAATACAGAGTCGCACTCTGATTCGCTCTCGACAGAGGTGCTCTCCCAGTGAAGTACTGAGGAGAGACTTGTTCCTCGCTCTTTGAGTACACATACCAGCGTGCACACTCTCGTTACGCGTTCTTACTCCAAGAGTGACAACGGAACAGCCCCTCTCCATGCCAGACGTGAAGGGGTATATCTTTCGGTCTCTTCCATTACTCCCTCAGCTCAAGGCATCAGAAATATCGTCTGCCAATCAGCATTGCTTTTCTAAAACGGGAGAATGACGTTTCGTTTAAGGCGACCAATTCGGAAATCTGTAGATCGGCGTTTGGCGTTTGTTGTCTCCCTGCGAAAATCTCTGAAACTGCGTGCTATGTTGTAAAGAATGCATAGGCTGGGCGCTCCCACACAATGTAGCGGAATTTGCTTTTAAGCCGAACACGGGGTCGTTCTTCCTTTCACTGGGGCAAACACTGTCTGCTCTATGGACGGTCACTGGCCAACATAGGTGGGCTGAGTCGTCCTCTGAAAGGTCCGGCCCCCTGGCGTGCGGTTTGCGTCTCCCGAGCTAAAAGCCCCTGCGACGGTCGTGTCTTGAATGTAAGTGTGCACGCCAGCCTCGAGTATTTCAATCTCGGTGCGCATTTGCAATTTATTAGTTATTTGCATATCATTCACATGAATTCATACAACATTGACTTCATCTTATCGAGTTTGGGTTCGAATGAAGCGTCTTGATGTGCGGAATATGATTCTGAGGGCGGAATATGTAAGCAATGAAGGTCAGGAGACCACGACGTCTTACAACAGCCAGCAGGTCTCTGTCACTTTCGGGCCCGGAGCTGCGTTTCCTAACTTTCTCCTCTCCTGTGCTTCGTGAGTCAACATCTGTTCCGTCCCAGGCACTGCACTGGAAATTTTATCAGCTATTTTAAACTCAAACTTCGCGTATTGAGCCAGAACCTTGTCTACAATCCTAGATTCAAATTCTTTCAATTTTTTTACTCAAAACGAGATTCCAGTCTGAACGTTTCGGTGTGCCTAGAAATGCCTGTACTGGACTTTCCCACACATCACTCAGCGTTTCTGATTTTGTTTTTTGTTCTTCAGTTTCACAAGCGATATGTACTGCTTGCTCATCAACCCCTTTGAATTTAACATCTATTGAACAGAGCTTTTAATCCATGTTATCCCACGTTGCCATGTACAGAGGGGTCCGAAAAAATGTATCCACTGTTTGAAAGCCCATAACTTGCAAACTAACTGACGGAGTTGTCTCATTTTTGGTGAAAGCGTAGCTTAAAGTCCAACTTAAAGATATCACTGTAGGTGTTCGAAATGGTCACCATTAACATCCACACACAAACGATGTCACCGAACTGCAGCACGAACTACTGACTGCAACGTGTCCAGTTGGATATTTGCACATGAATGTACGATGGATTCTCGAAGTTCATCCATTGTGCGTGGCTTTTGTCGATAAATGACGTCCTTAAGTGTTTCCCACAGGTAAAAGTCCAGAGGAGTTAGGTCTGGGGAACGTGGTGGATACTCCACAGCACCTCTACTGCCTATCCATCTTCCTGGTAGATTTTCGTCGAGATACGCCCTAACACCATTTTGGTAGTGTGGGCTGGGGCGCCATCTCATTGAAAGCAAACTCTTTCGTGTCCATACAAGTCTCGGATGGCAGGGAAAATGGATGTCTGAAGCTTCTGAAGGTACACCTTACCAGTAACTGTGCCGTCAAAGAATAATGGCCCAATCAAGCCCGGGTAAGACAACCCACACCACACACCACACATAAAATACCACTTCAAAACTGACTTCTGAGCCGAGGTAAAAATTGCTGGCCCGCATCTCGTGGTCGTGCGGTAGCGTTCTCGCTTCCCACGCACGGGTTCCCGGGTTCGATTCCCGGCGGGGTCAGGGATTTTCTCTGCCTCGTGATGGCTGGGTGTTGTGTGATGTCCTTAGGTTAGTTAGGTTTAAGTAGTTCTAAGTTCTAGGGGACTGATGACCATAGATGTTAAGTCCCATAGTGCTCAGAGCCATTTGAACCATTTGAAAAATTGCTGTTTTGAAGAGCGCGCCGCAGCGCGTAGTGTGAAGCAGTCGCCCTCCGTTTCTGGCGATGGCGCCGCTGTGGCAATCGCAGCTTTGGTGTCTCCCTCTGGTGGGAAAGGGGGAAAGGTTGCCTGTTTACGTGCATTTAACGGGCGCTATGAGCTCGGCAGGCGGTCATTCTGAGTCTGTCTCTTGTCCCCAGTTTGCTAGTCTCTCTCGTCCGCATTTGTTACGCAGTTAGTGTCTGTTTGTCGTTCGGAGTGGTAGTGTGTTTGTCGTTCGGATCAACCTTTAAAGCCGGCAAAATGAGAGTCTTTCCACCCTGCCAGTAAGAGAACTCAGCGAGTGGTCGCCCGGTCTGGGCTTAGTTCCTGCATCTGAGTCTGCGCGTTAGGCCGACAGTCTGCTCGAGTTTGCTCAGTCAATGGTCATTGGCGGTTGGATCGGTCGGTTGGTCGGTCACGCACTGAGACGCATGTGAGGTCGCCACGTGCGTCCAGGGGGCCGCGGCATATAGTGAGGGGTAGTGACTTCACGGTCGACACGAGAGCAACAAGAGTCAATCGACGACATCAGTCTGGCCGGTGCGAGCTGCGACGCCGTGAGACGGGAGATCGGCGCGCCTTCCTGCGTCCGTTGAAGCGGCTGGTAGCGGACGGTTCGGGAGAGCGATTTTGGGGTGCTGCGCCAGGTCTTCTCGAGAAATCGCAGTTTATTAGAAGTTAAGTGATTGGTGATATGTTGTTTGATTTACTCTAGTTAAGTTCTACTTGTTTTCTTGGTGAGGTCACCAGCCGTACGTTAGTAGTTGCCTCTGTCATGTTTGTCGGATTTGGTGTGTTAACGAATTTATTGCTTGGAGTGTAACGGCCTAATACCTGAAATATGTTTTAATCTTTGGAAACTTTGATATTATTGCTATGTTCTTGAGAGGCGGTATCTGTGTACTCTAGAGCATCTTACCTTGTTTGGCCAACATTGTAGAATTTTATATAAGATTGCATTTCATGGGCTTTTATTTAAATGATCGTTTTAGTATATAAAGTTGCCACCCTTTCACCGTATGACTTTTCTTAGAAGTTAAAATCAAGTTGCACCTTCGGTAGCAAGGTTAATATGTTAATTGTTAGTGTTTTGTATCATTTCCATCCCTCCTGCGCGGGGTTGCATAGTTTGTGTGCTTGTGTGAATTGTTAAAGCTCTTAGTTTAAAGTTATCTGGTGTGTTGCAGATTTGCACCAGTGTAGTCTTTCAGAGGCTGTTGTGAGCAGTCGTAACTACGGCCGTGTCAAAAGGGAGCGGCAAGGTTCTCTGCCCGAAAGCTCATACAGTCAAAACTTGTTTCTTTCTACCTCTGAATAAATTGTAACTTTAATATTTAGAGGGCATTTTCTGATTATAATTTTAAATCTGTTTCTTTTTTTAAAAAATGCTTTTAGACACTATTAAAGTGAATAAAATTCCTTTTTGTTAAAAGGAACTTGATTATGATTTCATCAGTTACTCCCTGGCAACTACTTCCATGCTTACATAGTTTGATTAAAAGTGTTAATGTTCTTGATGAATCGCTAGTACATAAAATAAATTTTTAAGAATATTCTTTGAAAATAAATCACGGTTCAACTTCCTTTCATCGAATGTAAGCCTTGAGAACGCCATGTTTACTTGAGTAACTAGGTGCAACTAAGAACAAAACACTGACTATCTGGAGACTGTCATCTGACAAAACAAAACAACGCAATACAATGCTTGTGTGCCGATTGCCGGAACTACAAACTATTACACTACCAACGATGAGAGAACTCCGTCAGTTAGTTTGCCAGTTATGGACTTTTAAACAGTGGATACATTTTTTTGGACCCCTTTGTATTTCCACCACGACCTGATGTAGCAGCCCGTCCTGCTTCTGTAAGTCAAGTACCTGCACGTCAAGTCGGTTCGAAAATTCCTATCGTTCAACTCCAAACTTAGTTCCTCGTATTGAACGCGCAATTCCGCTCTCAGGGAGGTGTGCAATTCGGCTCTTTGACAATCTAATTTCGCACTCGAGGAAGTTCCACAGTGCTGCAAATTATGTCTGGTTGTGATTTGCTTCTGCAACTGGCGGTGTTTGCGGCGGCGCTGCAGTCTCCCCGACAACAGCGTGCAGACGGGTGGCGCTGTGGGCGTTGGCCGGCCCTGTGGTGGCGGTGGGGACGGCGTGGGCGTCGCCGTCGGCGTGGGCGTCGTCGTCAGCGGCGGCGGCAGCGGCGGTCGGAGTTGTGACCGGCGGCTCGTGCTCGGTGTCCAGGGCGGCGGGGTGGTCGGCTGGTGCACTCGCGGAACGTTGGCCGTTAGCCTGGCCAAGCTCCATACCAAGACCGGGTTTCGCTATTTCTGGGACAAGGGACTGCCGTCACGCTGGGCGTCCAGCCCTAGTCCTTCTCCGTCTGTCAAATCACCTGCCCTGTTCCGCAAGCGATCTCTCACGGTAGAAGTGTCGCTGCCTGCAACGAAAAAAATGAAACCCGCGCTCTCTCTGAATTTAAATTTGAATGCCGGTCGCCGCACGGGATTAGCCGAGCGGTCGTAGGCGCTGCAGTCATGGTCTGTGCGGCTGGTCCCGGCGGAGCTTCGAGTCCTCCCTCGGGCGTGGGTATGTGTGTTTGTCCTTACGATAATTTAGGTTAAGTAGTGTGTAAGCTTAGGGACTGAGACCTTAGTAGTTAAATCCCATAACATTTCGCCGGCCGCGGTGGTCTCGCGGTTCTAGGCGCTCAGTCCGGAACCGCGCGACTGCTACGGTCGCAGGTTCGAATCCTGCCTCGGGCATGGATGTGTGTGATGTCCTTAGGTTAGTTAGGTTTAAGTAGTTCTAAGTTCTAGGGGACTGATGACCTAAGATGTTAAGTCCCATAGTGCTCAGAGCCATTTGAACCATTTTTGAACCATAAGATTTCACACACATTTGAACTTTTTTTTTATGTCGGTCGCCACGTACAGAGGAAGTGGCGTTCCTGTCACCGCTACGACTCGGCCAAGAGAGGCCAACAGCAGTAGGATAGAAAATATCGTGGCTGTGGAACCTAGTCAGTCACGTGTCAGTCCACTACGTCTATAGCTTCTGGGGTTTTGGTGAAAGTAGTTGTAGCAGATTAACAATAGAACTCTTACTAACAATGTTCCCTAACAGATCACTCACCCGAGGAACTTCTATCCCAGGCGTCAGACTTCGTCTTTTCTGCAGGTGTTTCGTAGCCTAGTGAGGAATTGGTTTACTAAGGGGCAGTAGGGAAGCCACAGACAATGAAAGTCGCGGTAATCTGGCAAAACATATTGAGCCGTAGTGAGCTGGCGGCAGTCATATTTTGTTCATATATCGTTGAGATCGATTGTGGTTGAGGTAAGCTATCTTTGCTTTTCGTGTGTCTTATCTTGCGGCTTGGCAGGCGAAGCGAGTTCGTTGTTAGCCTTCGACGGGTACCCCTGGAGATCTCGCGACATTCGCGGGGTGACGAGTGTCAACGGCTCCCGAACAAGCGTGATGACCGTTATACGTTGTGATGTGAAATTGGTTGGGCGTTTTGCCGTCATGGGCAGTTTGGAGATACAACTATGACTTCGCTGGGAACAAAATTTGAAGGGAAACGGTGAAGCTGTGGAACCCGCTCCCCTGTATTGTGTACCTGGTATGGAGTAAGTCGTAATTGTTCGTTCACCGAAGCACTTTATTATTATGGTGAGGCTTTCATAGTCGAACCTTAAGACGCAGTGGAAGAGTTCAGTTGGCCTAGTTAAATGGTGGCCGTTATCTGAAAATTTTCGCAGTTTTACTAGTGCTTTGTGTCTCTTGCATTCAAATGATTTTATGTTGCCGTTTTTAAAGTCTATACTCGATCAATACAGTTCTCCAAGTGTGTCAAAGGTTCTGCCGAGTGTTTCTATGTTTCAGAGTTATTGGAATGTCTTTGTGATTCGGCAGTGAAATGTCATCCGAGATGTATACCTGGGAGTGTTTAAAAACCTGGCCGCTACCGGAGTTGTTCACATATCGCCTTCCAAAGTGTAGTATTTGTCTTCCTACCCGTCAAGGCGGGTTAGGCTGGTAGATGTATTGTATGTAAACTGTTCTTATACGAACATGCCGGCCGCGGTGGTCTCACGGTTCTAGGCGCGCAGTCCGGAACCGTGCGACTGCTACGGTCGCAGGTTCGAATCCTGCCTCGGGCATGGATGTGTGTGCTGTCCTTAGGTTAGTTAGGTTTAAGTAGTTCTAAGTTCTAGGGGACTGATGACCACAGCAGTTGAGTCCCATAGTGCCCAGAGCCATTTGAACCATTTGAACGAACATGTTTCCTTAAATATTAACGATTGGCAACTGGCTAAACCTTAAACTGCATAGCAGCTGCTGAGTCCCTTGTGCAGCTTTTGCTAGTAATTTTTATTTAACACGTCTGAGCAGGAGAACATTTATTCTTTAAAGATCAGTGTTTCTGATGTAGTTTTTTTTTATTTAAGTAGTTCTATCATGTTATGTAGTGGCATCTTAGCTTGGCACTAGTGTTCAACTGTTATTAAGTCACCTTTTACCTGCAATACTTTTCATTATATCTATTTTGAGGGAAGTCCTATATGGGAGTTTGAAGTTCTCAAGTTTGTTAGTAACCCTGTTTTCTTAATTTGGAATTGTTTGTTAAAGTATTGAGTATGTTGAATTTCTAACTGTATTTGCAAAGCTTTATCTAGTGGTTCGTCCACAATTTGTAACTGTCAATTTTTTAAAAAGGGATAATGTCAATAAACCGTCTTAATTATAAATTGTGACTACCAATCATGATTCCATCCCGCTTCCTCTTTTATGGTATTTAAAATATGGTTTCTAAGTGTGGTACGATTAAGGAACCACGTGTCACATATATTGAGAAATGAGCACATAAATTCAGAGGTAGCCCTGTCACAAGTGTTCATAAATTGTTGCACACGGAATGTAGCCGCTGGGCGAGCATACGTGCAGTAGGACAAGTTGAAGTACATAAAATCACTCAAAAACCCGTCTTCAGTATGAAGACCAGTTCCTAGAGAGAGCACAGAAATGAAGTAGCGGGCATCACTATAACCAAAGAAACTAAACATGGGTCACGGTAACAGCAACAGTGTCGGCCGAAACAGCCTGCTATGCTACATGCTGGTCTGCAGCGCCAGTACAGACGTAGTGCTAAGGCAGTCGCGACCATCGTCATCGCGGAGTGCTTCAGAAACAGCGTGAGTGGTTTCCGGACGACTAAGCCTATGCAGTCCCCAGGGCAATGGGACGCACTAGCCATTATAAATGGCGGTGACTGCCGCATGCTGAACTTCGCGGTATATACTGGAACGGAATGGGGCCGTTGAGCTGCTCTTCAGGTTATTTAAAGGCTCGGACAATGAGCTACAGTAGACCTCAGTAGTAAGCGAAAACGTCCTCGTAGCCAACCCAACAGTGGTGAGACGTAGAACAGTTGCTGCTATTCTGGCTTCCTGCAGTGGTAGAATTCCGCCTTTCACGTTGGGTGCCCTGTAATGACGAGAAATCTCAAAAGGCGAGAGAACCGTGTGGCTCCAATGACGATTTGAAATAACAACCAGAACAGCAAGCCATATTTCGACATCTTGGGTATTTTCTAAAGGCCGGAACAGCAAGGTAGATTTCGCCACCTTGGTCGTTTTCTATATGAATTAAACGGGGAGTGCTAAAATTACCCTGCAATCTCTAACTGATGGTCGTCTACATAGAGTATATCTCGGTAGTGTCTGTGGACTTGGGAAAATTAATTTAATGATATTAATTCAATGACCAAGTTTGATGAATTGCTACAGTAATTAATTATTCGACTGGTCTGGGTTAGGTATCAGTTATCTCGGAATTGTATATGGATTTCTAATCTGTGAACAGTGGTGAGGATTGGTCCGGACAGATGCTGTGGCCGAGCCACGTGCTTGACGAAGTCACTGCGTTACAACATTCGCCTTGTGGTAAATGGAAATACCGTGTGGCCAGGGCCTCCGGAAGGTAGACCGTTCGCCTGGTGCAAGTCTTTCGGGTTGTCGCCACCTCGGCGACTTGCACGTCGATGTGGATGAAATGATGATGATAAGGACAACGCAACACCCAATCCCTGAGCGGAGAAAATCTCCGACCCAGCCGGGGATCGAACCCGGCCCGTTAGGTATGACATTGCGTCGCGCTGGCCTCTCAGCTGCCAGGGGCGGACCGGCTTGTGGTAAGCCAAGCACTCAGGGCCCTGTTTCAAAATCGCCAGCGTTCATTTTCGTTCCGTGGCTCGCCCCGAAATGTCTGTTGAAATGGTTCAAATGGCTCTGAGCACTATGGGACTTAACATCTGTGGTCATCAGTCCCCTAGAACTTAGAACTACTTAAACCTAACTAACCTAAGAACATTACACACATCCATGCCCGAGGCAGGATTCGAACCTGCGACCGTAGCGGTCACGCGGTTCCAGACTGAAGCGCCTAGAATCACACGGCCACACCGGCCGGCGAAACGTCTGTTCCATAAGCGACTGCGAGTAACGAGTCATTTGGGATCCGTGCGAGGGAGAGCCATAAGTTATTACAGGTGGAGGGCATTAAGGTCCAAAGACAGGGTTCTTCTAGGGGATCCCCTGATTTCTGTAAAGGCCTAGATTATTTTTCGTATTGAATGGGTAAAGGAAGACTTGTACCTCTGACCACATTTTTAAAATCAAATTTAACGAGATATTATTATATCGCCGACCGGCTTTTATTAGTGCTTACTCGGATGCGTCTAAGAGGGGGGATTTTATCGGCTGTTCCGTCGTGTTTTCCGATATTGTCCTCAGAATAGGGCTTCCAGAGCAGTTTTCAGTTTATTATGCGGAGCGCTTTGCTACCCGGAGGCCAATGGAGCTGATGAGGCGGCGACATTGCAAGAAATTTCTCATCTGCTTCAATTCCCACAGCGCCCTTCTTGTTATTGATCAGACGTACCCAACAGACCGGATGGTACAAAATGTTCAGGAGGTTGTCGTTCTCTTGCAAAGTCAGGAAAAGGAAATAATTTTCTGCTGGCTTCCAGGGCGCATAGGGATCCCGGGAAATTAACTCGGCCGACCCGACTGCAAAGGAGGCTTGCTCCCTTCCACCAAACGCTCACCATTCCGCCCCCCGCAGGCTATTACCACATACGTGACCCAGAGGATCATATGTTGATGGAAGGCTCAGTGGCTGGAAGGGAGGAGTAATAAGCTGCGTTCATTGGAATGGAATGTTCAGTGCGGTCGCGGCTTACCTCCTTCCGACCAAGACGAGCTGAAGAAGAAACCACTACAAGGCTCAGGGGGGGACATTATCGATCGACACATGGCTTTCCCTTACGTCCCGGGCAGCCATCGATGTATCTAAGATGTGAAGCATAGCTGCAAATACGACATATCTTACTGGAATTCTTTTTACACGACGACCAGAGGGCAGACCTGGATGTCGCACAGTATCTGCCTGTCTGAGTCTGATTCTTGTTTTAAGGTTTCACGTGAAGTCAAGACTCCTCTCCAAAATATCAGGTGCGCTAGTTTAGAGTGGCTTGGCCATCCATTATTTTTAAGTAGTCACCAAGCTGCAGTAATTTGGTTCCCTTTTAAATGGACCTGTACTGGTATCTTTTACTTGGTTTTAGCTAGTTACTCCGCTATGTTCTGTCTCAGTTTCATGGATGACCTCGATGACTCTCCGGATGCCACTGCTGTATTGTAAATGTTCGTTGGTTGATACAGATTGGTTTTATAATTTATTGTTATTTTTAATACATTTTCACCACCGTCGTATCTGTTCCATGCAAGGGCTCTGATGACCTCCCTGTTTAGCGCCCTCAAACAGCTATTAAATCAGAGCAGTACTGTTTTCTTGTTCGTGACGGCCAGCTTTAATTCCGTAACTCTCTTTCGCTTGCTGACATACATTGTAATTTCAATTTGATTGTTCAATGCCAGTACCTGGAAGCACGGGGTAAAATCCACGTCTCCTCAGAGTAAAACGCGAAGTTCCTAGTTATGGCCGTAGACGCTATAATCGGGCTCGACCGACCGCCGTGTCATCCTTTGCCAATGACATCATCGGATGCGGTACAGATGGGCATGTGGATCTCTCCCGGGACAATGTCGGGTATCTTGAGCTTGGAATCGCTAATAATCGGTCGAGGAGCTCCTCAGATGGCCTCACGAGGCTGAATGCACCCCATGTCAGCCCTTACACCAAGGAAAAATCCCTGGCGGTACCGGGAATCTAACCTGAGTCCCAGACATAGCAGTCAACCGCGTTCACCAGTCAGCTACGGAGGCAGATTTCGCAAACAAAATTTGATGTTTATTCGTGACGTTGTGTTCGGCAACCGCAGATTTTTCTTCAGTCCTCTTTCTCGGTGTGGTGCTAATGTGCTGCAGAGTGCTGGGAAACGTTTCGGAGCCGGCCGGAGTGGCCGAGCGGTTCTAGGCGCTACAGTCTGGCACTGTGCGTCCGCTACGGTCGCAGGTTCGAATCCTGCCTCGGGCATGGATGTGTGTAATGTCCTTAGGTTAGTTAGGTTTAAGTAGTTCTAAGTTCTAGGGGACTGATGACCTCAGCGGTTAAGTCCCATAGTGCTCAGAGCCATTTTTGAAACGTTTTGGATAGATGAACCTTCGTAGACACACGTGCTACACTGTGCAGTAATTTTCATATCTATCCTCTCTTGCACTATTGCGCAAATGTGGAGTGTACGGATCTCTTGAACACGTGACATTACATTGTAACAAGGTCAGACCTGTAACACGCTAAGACCTACAACTGAATACGATGACATCAAAGAAATCTTACGAGGTCCAAGCAGTACTGGTTCTCATACAACACAAACAAATACAGACAAAATCACTCGTGATGCATTACATTTACTAATACAAGAAGACGTAATCTGGTATGTTACTTTACGTGAGACAAGCTCGATATTGTGCAGAGGCCCTCCCATTTGGAACAGCGATAACACGAACCATAATTTATACTTTGTACGTTGTTGTACTGGGAGATGAAGAAACTTGCACAGGATAGGGTAGCATGGAGAGCTGCATCAAACCAGTCTCAGGACTGAAGACCACAACAACAACAACGTTATTTCAAATGTAAATATTCCCTTTCTTATCTTTCTATTACAAGGTGTAAAACTTTGTTTCCGCCGTTTATCGATAGGTGGCGACAACGGCAAGTAGCTGTCGAAAGAAACAGGTCGTAGACGTCAGGCAGTTAGCTTGGACCTCGGTCAACATAACCTCATTCAAACATTAGTAGATTTGTGTCTGCATCATAAAGTTGTTCTTGATTGAAAATGTCAGTTTACGGGCCTAATTCTCGTCATTTGCGGGAGGTGTTACGGTTTTACGTCAATATGAAGAAACAGCTGCTGAGTCTTGTCGAATACTCTCAAGTAGATATGGTAAGGACGCTATTAGTGAAAGAACGTGTCATGAGTGGTTTCAACGCTTCAAGAACGGTGATATTAACATCGTAGACCGGCGTAGTGGTGGTAGAGAGAATGTTTTCGAAGATGCAGAATTGGAGGCATTGCTGAGTGAAGATCGGCGTCACACTCAGGAAAAATTGGTACGGTTAGTGGGAGTGACACAGCAAGCTATTTGAAGACGTCTCAAGGCTATGGGCATGATTCAGGAAGAAGGAACTTGGGTCCCGTGTGAGCTGAAACCAAGAGACGTTGAACGGCGTTTGTGTGTTTGTGAGGCCGGCCGGAGTGGCCGAGCGGTTCTAGGCGCTACAGTCTGGAACCGCGCGACCGCTACGGTCGCAGGTTCGAATCCTGCCTCGGGCATGGATGTGTGTGATGTCCTTAGGTTAGTTAGGTTTAAGTAGTTCTATGTTATAGGGGACTGATGACCTCAGAAGTTAAGTCCCATAGTGCTCAGAGCCATTTGAATCATTTCTTTGTGTTTGTGAGAGGCAAACACGGAAGGGATTTCTGCATCGCATTGTGACCCGGGGACGAAAAATGGGTTCATTACGATAACCGTAAATGCAAAAACTCATGGGGATATCCCGGTCATGCTACCACGTCGACGGCCAAACCGAATATTCACGGCTCCAAAATCGTGCTCTGCATTTGGTGAGACCAGCTCGGCGTCGTGTACTATGAGGTGTTGAAACCAAGTGAAACAATCACAGGTGCTCGTTAGCGAACGCAATTAATGCGTCTGAGCAGAGCATTAAAAGACAAACGGCCGCAATACAGCGAGAGACACGATAAAGTGATTTTGCAGCACGACCACGCTCGACCCCACGCTGCAAAAGAGGTCAAAACGTACTTGGAAGCGTAAAAACAGGAAGTCCTACCCCACCCGCCGTATTCTCCATACATTGCTTCCTATGACTATCACCTGTTTCGATCTGTGGCGCATGGCCTGGCTGACCAACACTTCCGAACTCATGAAGAAGTCATAAATTGTATCGATTCGTGGATCGCTTCAAAAGATGAACAATTTTTTCGATGCGGGATTTGTAGACTGCCAGAAAGATGTGAGGAAGTAGTGGCCAGCGATGGAAAATACTTTGAATGATACATGTGTAACCAATTTGTTTCATTAAAGCCTCAAATGTTGGGGAAAAACGGCGGAAGCAAAGTTGTACACCTTGTATTTTCTTTATACAGGGTGGTCCATTGAACGTGACCGGGCCAAATATCTCACGAAATAAGCGTCAAACGAAAAAACTACAAAGAACGAAACTTGTCTAGGGGGAAACCAGATGGCGCTATGATTGGCCCTCTAGATGGCGCTGCCATAGGTCAAACGGATATCAACTGCGTTTTTTCAAATAGGAACCCCCATTTTTAATTACATATTCGTGTAGTACGTAAAGAAATATGAATGTTTTAGCTGGACCACTTTTTTCGCTTTGTGGTAGATGGCGCTGTAATATTCACAATTTTAGACGAACAGTTGGTAACAGGTAGGTTTTTTAAATTAAAAAAATAGAACGTAAGTACATCTGAACATTTTATTTCGGTTGTTCGGATGTGATACATGTACCTTTGTGAACTTATCATTTCTGAGAACGCATGCTGTTAAAGCGTGATTGCCTGTAAGTACCACGTTAATGCAATAAATGCTTCGATGAACGTGCAACGACCAATCCACCTGCCGTGAAATATGGTGTTCAATACCGCTTCAACCGCACGTGAGAGCTATGTTGGAAGTACATCGCCAGTCTGTCATGCAGTGAAACATCGTGTAGTAACATCGGTAGAACATTACGTAGGAAATCATCACACATTGCACCATTTAGATTGCCATTGATAAAATGGGGGCCAATTATCCTTCCTCCCATAATGGCGCACCATACATTACTTGTCGCAGCCATCGTGGATTTATCGTTGCTTATAGTACATATTATGCCGGTTTACGTTACCGCTGTTGGTGAATGACGCTTCGTCGCTAAATAGACCGCGTCCCGTAATTTCTCTTGTGCCCAGTGGCAGAACAATACAGGACGTTCAAAGTCGTCGCCATGCAATTCCTGGTGCATAGAAATATGGTACGGGTACAATCAATGTTGATGTAGCATTCTCAACACCGACGTTTTTGAGATTACCGATTCTCGCGCAATTTGTCTCCTACTGATGTGCGGATTAGCCGCGACAGCAGCTAAAACACCTACTTGGGCATCATCATTTGTTGCAGGTCGTGGTTGATGTTTCACATGTGGCTGAACACTTCCTATTTCCTTAAATAATATAATTATCCGGCGAACGATCCAGACACTTGGATGATGTCGTCCAGGATACCGAGCAGCATACATAGTACGCGCCCGTTGGGCATTTTGATCACAATAGCCATACATCAACACGATATCGACCTTTTCCGCAATTGGTAAATGTCCATTTTAACACGGGTAATGTATCACGAAGCAAATACTGTCCGCACTGGGGGAATGTTACGTGATACCACGTACTTATATGTTTGTGACTATTACAGCGTCATCTATCACAAAGCGAAAATAGTGGTCCAACTAAAACTTTCATATTTCTTTACGTACTACACGAATATGTAATAAAAATGGCGGTTCCTATTTAAAACAACGCATTTGATATCCGTTTGACCTATGGAAGCGCCATCTAGCGGGCCAACCATAGCGTCATCTGATTTCCCCCTTCAAGCTAGACGAGTTTCGTTCTTTGTAGTTTTTTCGTTTGATGCTTATTTCGTGAGATATTTGGCCCGGTCACTATCTATGGATCATCTAGTATACCATCCTCCGCTTTCTTTAACAAATTTATTTTCCTTTGTAACTCGTTGTTATTACTTTTAATTGCTGAAAACAATATTTGTTAGTAATATGAAACACTATATGTCATTACATAAAAAACTGTGAAGTGTACGACCTGTTTTTGAAATATTAGGCAACAGGTCTTCAAACGTGCAATAAACGTGATGAAATGAAATGAAATGTTACGCACCAGCTTGTATTCGTGGGAGTGATAGAGGCAGCCTTGTCCCAGGGTGTCGCCTGCCTGTGACTGCGCGCCAGCCGACACTCGATGAGTCTCTCATCACCCGCATCAGTGGCAGCTTCCACTGTTTCCAAGTAACATCCACAATGGGCTCTCTCTGTTGTTTTTATTTGTCTTTGCCTCGTTCCGAGTGCTGCTGCAATTCGATACGGCGCTTTCAGCAACATGCATTACATGCCCTGCGCCAGTATAGCTGCAAGCCGACACCCTCTAAAATGATATGTGGAAAATACAAATGTACTGGCGGCGTAGCGACTCGAATTTTACAAGGAAAAAGTTCGGAGTATCTGGAAGCCCACACTCTTTGTTTAGGCATTTAATATCGTATCAAAATTTCTCAACCATGTTTCAGATGCCCAATTTCAGTCAACCTCTGGTTGCTATTGTGCCGATGACTTACTGCTAAAGTTCATCAGCTAGCTGAGCTGGTAAAGAAAAATATGCCATCAAATAACTCCCACGGAGGGACCAAGTTTTATGCTTTTTTCCAGTAATGGTTCCTTCATGTAAGATTCCTAAAGAATACACGCAATTTTCATCAGGTTTCCTGTGTTCGTAGTTTCTTATCATGACAAGGCCAAACAACAGATTGTGTGTTACTCTCCCAGTCCATCCCGCAGCTCTGGACTCCCCTGCAAGTACGATGACTGCGGCAGCCTTGCTCGAGAGCAAGTCTGTGCGGTGTAAATATCTATGGTCTGAACGCAGCACACAGCACACGTCACAGGATAGCCACGTGACTTCAGTACAATGCTGCTGGGTTATACTTTCTCCTACGTACGAAACTTCAGTACCACACGTATCTACACTCATGCTCATAAATTAAGGATAATGCTTAGACATGGTGAAACAAAGCTCTGGTTGGCGGTTTGCGGGTTTTAATCACCTCGGGGTATGACCATGCGGTGCATTTGACCTACGGTCGTCGCACGGTGGCACTGGCAGCAGTCACATACGAAGAGGTGTGTTGGTGCATGTCGGAGTACGGCGCAGCGAGTAAGTGTGCAGGCGTTTTCAGACGTGCTAATGGTGACTGTGTGTCGAAAATAGCTCAAAGAAAATACGTTGATGACGTTATGAGGGGTAGAATAGTAGGGCGACTGGAGGCTGGTTAAACACAGCAGGTCATAGCACGGGCCCTCCGTGTGCCACAAAGTTTGATCTCAAGATTATGGCAACGATTCCAGCACACAGCAATCGTGTCCAGGCGTTGCAGTATGGGACGTCCACAGTGTACAACACCACAAGAAGACCGATATCTCACCATCAGTGCCCGCAGACGGCCACGGAATACTGCAGGTAGCCTTGCTCCGGACCTTACCGCAACCCCTGGAACAGTTGTCTCCAGACACACAGTCTCAGATGACTGAACAGACATGGTTTATTCATCCAGAGACCTACAAGGTGCATTCCACTAACCTCTGGTCACAGGAGAGCCTTGTAAAGCCTGGTGTCAAGAACACAGTACATGGTCACTGGAACAGTGGTCCCATGTTTTGTTCACGGACGAGTACAGTTACAGTCTGAACAGTGATTACCGCCGGGTTTTCATCTTGCGTGAACCAGGAACCAGAACCAGATACCAACCCCTTAATGTCCCGGAAAGGGACCTGTATGGAGGTCGTGGTTTGATGGTGTGGGGTGGGATTATAAATGGTGCACGTACACCCCTGCATGTCTTTATGTCTTTGACAGAGGAACTGTAACAGGTCAGGCATCAGTATGTTTGCCTTTTCAGGGGTGCAGTGGTCCCACCTTCCTCCTGATGGATAATAGAGCACGGCCTGTTCTGCAGACCTAAACCCTATCGAGTACGTCTGGGATCCTCTCGGTCGACGTATCGCTGCACGTCTTCAAACCCCTACGACACTTCAGCAACTCCGACAGGCACTGGTGCAAGAATGGGAGGCTTTATCCCAGCAGTTGCTCGACTACCTGATCCAGAGAATGCCAACCCGTTGTGCGGCCTGTGTTCGTGTGCATGGTGATAATATCCCATACTGGTGTCGGGGCACATGCGCAGGAAACAGTGGCGTTTTGTAGCACATGTGTTTCGGGACGGTTTTCTCAACTTATCACCAATTCCGTAGACTTACAGATCTGTGTCGTGTGTGTTCCCTATGTGCCTATGCTATTAGTGCCAGTTTTGTGTAGTGCCGCGATGTGTGACACCACATTCTGCAGTTATCTTTAATTTATGAGCATGAGTGTAGTTTTTAACATTTGGTTATTAATAACTGTAATTATGTCTAATTGTTGCTGCGACCGATGCAAATTGAAATGCTTGACGACCCGAAAAGTTATTTTCCGCAGATAAGCATCACGAAGATCTAATTATAGTTAAAATCAAAGTGAGAGGTGCTGCATGCGTTGAAAAATATCGAGACATAGTATGATGAGTTAAGGTAATTGGGAAAATTCCTGTGATCGTACGGCGATATGTTTAAGAGAAAAGCGCAATAACGTAGGAGTATGGTGACAATCAATCTATCGAATGTGTATGCATTTTGAGAAATTGTCATCTGCTCATAAGATATCTACTTAACAGTCTGCGTTATTACCACAAATTTACACGTAACTCCATATAGTTGCGATTCTTTTAAAGTAGTCACTATAGGTAAAATTACCGTTGGTACCTAAGACGTGGAGAATGAGTGTGTCCGATTTATATTTTCTAGTTTCCCCAAGGATGAACGGGGATTAAACATACGGTATCAGAAAGTAAAAACTGAAAAATTTCGGCCCTAAAATATTTAAAAACGTCATAAATCGCTAATGTAGTACATGCTCAATAGGGAGGTGTTATAATACTTCGGCGTTTGCATGCTTTGCAGTAGGACGAAAATGAATATAATAATGATAACTGCACAAGGGAAAATGCCCTGCCTTGCAAGTGCTGTGCCGGTTCATTTGGGAGGTGAGAAAGTGGAACAAGGGGCTTTTTATCTATGAATTTCAGAAACTTATTCTGTCAACGCTGTACACAATATGAGAATAATTTTGCTGTATCTGCAAGAGTGTCTTACACTCCAAATCTGTTGGTTGTTCTGTGTCATCGCTGTACTTATGCGACAGTATCGCTCCAGTACCATGTTGTGGCATTTCAGTTGGAAGGGTCAGGAACTCGCCAGGTGTGAATGTCCTAAGCGTGAGGCTGACCTCAGGTATTGTTTCAGTGTAAGCGTGCTTTTTGGCACTTGTGAGACTAAATGAACGTAACAAATTTCTTCCTCAAATGATTCGATGGATGCGTGAGGTGAGCTGCCTGGGGAATGAACTTTGGGTAGTCACTTTTCCCAGAAAAGGGTGCAGTTCCTTTAAGTTTTTGGAGCCGTTAGCATCAATGTGCTCTGCTGTTGGCATGATCGTTTTGCTGCTCAGCACTATAGACTTACTGTTTTTCTTGTAAATTTGGGATTACATCCAAAAAAAGTAACCTCGAAATATGCCCTGAAGTGAAATGCCCTCTCATATATATATATATATATATAGGTTTGGCTCCATCAGTTCATAAAATAATATGATCTGACTGAATCATGAAGGAAATATGACAAAACAACATGACTAAGTTACTTTGCACAACGTATATATAATGCGCGTAACTAAATTTTTAACTGAATTGTATTAGTCTTACTAAGTTGTTATGAACATAAACATTCACACGAATAATGTGCAAGCAACTATGCTTGTAGCATAGTTGCGTGAAATGGACATACTTGGTCCAGTCTGTTAGCATAAATTTAGGATCCTAAAACCTGAAAATTCATTGCATAGAGCAACCACACTTTTATACATAAATAATAAACTGTCAAATTCCTCAGTAGCTAAAGCAGACGACTTACATTCATTTCTGTTAAAGCATCGACAGAAAAGGACAAACGTGTCAAAGACAGTTATGTTTGCAGAAACCGACAGCTCGGAACATACAGGGTGACAATTATTCAACTATGTGAAATAAAATTGTCATAACATGTGAATCTTATGTGTTAGGACGTTAAAACTGTACGATTGGCCGCGGGGCATGATGTGAGTTAGTATGTGCATTGTTGTTTGGATTAGCGACGAGGTCCACTTTCATTTGGATGGGTTCCTCAGTAAGCAAAATTGGTCCGTCTGGGGGACTGAGAATCCGCATTTCGCTATTGAGAAGTCTCTTCACCCTCAAAGAGTGTGCAATGCCCAGTGAGGATTATTCGGTGCGATATTCCTTGACACCACAGCGTCTAGCGAACGGTACGTGAAGGTTTTGTAAGATGATTTCATCCCCATTATCCAAAGCGACGCTGATTTCGACAAGATGTGGTTCATGCAAGACGGAGCGCGACCCCATCGGAGCAGGAGAATATTTGATGTCCTGAGGAGCACTCTGGGAACCGCATTCTGGCTCTGGGGTACCCAGAGCCCACTGGCATGGACCTTCATTGGCCGCCATATTCTCCGGATCTGAACACATGGACTCGTTTTTGTGGGGCTTTATTAAAGACAGCACTAACCCCAAAACAGTTGCTAAGCTGAAAATAGCCATTCAGGAGGTCATCGACAGCATCGAAGTTCCGACACTTCAGCGGGTCATGCAGAATAACGCTATTCGTCAGCGTCACATCATCGCTGACGTGCCAGGCATATCGAACATGTCATAACCTGAATCCGAATATCTGTAGCGGCGTTTACATGTTGAATAAAGTGTGTGCACGCCGTAGTTTGTAACTAATGTGCGTTTTTTTCATATAGTCACCCTGTATCTTTGCAGAGTGTTTACAATTTAAGAACATGTGAAAGAAGTGTATTGTTGAAAGTTGTGAATGTGAGAAACGACTTTCAGCACGTGCCCTAAATATTGAACGGACGGTAAAGAACTTGCTTTTCTCCGAGCTACAATGGAGCTCGTTGTCTGGCAGCCGCTGAAATAGTGTTCGGAAGTTTTGCAGGTGTTCTTCCTTGTAGCATCTCTCACTCAAATTCAGACAAATAGTTTATACACTTTGTAATCTCTTGATTCAGTTGCTTTTCGTTTCTTTGGAAACTCTTGTACTGATACATTCCTAAAGGTGTGTTTATTACCAAGAGTTTCTGTGTGCCTGCGTCTCGAGATAGCTTCGAGTACACATCCTTTAAGTCAATCTTTGAGATGTATTCCCTCCCATCCTGCAGCTCATCCCCTACTTTACTAAAAGCTCCTCTGATCGAGGAATTCGCTAAATGTCAATATCACTTTATGCGTCAAAATCACCGCAAATTATGATAGACCCACTTGATTTCCTTATGATGGCCATGGGTTTCGTGTACTCACTTGTTACTCTCAATTCATGTAACGTGTCTAATTAAGCCTTTACTTCGTCTCGCACTGCGGAGAGGACAAGCGTGCAAGACAAAAGATAGACGCAGAGGCCTGTTTGAGTGAAATGTGTTCTTCAAACTCTTCGAGTTTATCCATTGTTACTTGGAGCTTAGATGGGAGAAGAAGAATATGTATTGGTGGAAAGAGAATAGAATGTATAAGATTTGCTGATGACATGGTATTAGTGGAAGAAAGTGAGCGGACAGTGAATAACATGCTGAAAGATCTGAATGAAGCTTGTGTGGAATATGGGATGCAAATAAACACAGCAAAAACAAAGAGTATGGTCTTCAGCACAAGACACACACTGTCCATTATTAAAATAGGACAATCTACCATTAGCCAAGTAAGTGCATTTAAATATCTTGGTAGCCGGCCGCGGTGGTCTAGCGGTTCTAGACGCGCAGTCAGGAACCACGCGACTGCTACGGTCGCAGGTTCGAATCCTGCCTCGGGCATGGATGTGTGTGATGTCCTTAGGTTAGTTAGGTTTAAGTAGTTCTAAGCTCTAGGGGACTGATGACCACAGATGTTAAGTCCCATAGTGCTCAGAGCCATTTGAACCATTTTAAATATCTTGGTAGCACAATAACTGAAGAATGAGATGTCACAAGGAGGTGAAAACTCGAATTGCCATAGCGAAGGAGGCATTCAACAGAAAGAGGAGACTCTTATGTGGCAAATTAGATAAAGGACTAAGGAAAAGGCTTGACAAATGTATTTTCTGGAGTGTGGCACTCACTATATGGGGCAGAAACATGGACGCTGAGACGAGAGGATGACAAAAGGTTAGAAGCATTTGAGATGTGGATGTGGAGGAGACTGGAGAGAATAAGCTGGATGGAAAGA
This sequence comes from Schistocerca americana, assembly GCF_021461395.2. Taxonomy (NCBI): domain Eukaryota; kingdom Metazoa; phylum Arthropoda; class Insecta; order Orthoptera; family Acrididae; genus Schistocerca; species Schistocerca americana. The sequence continues at coordinate 186,771,914 of NC_060119.1, forward strand.
GCGAGTAATGAAAGAGTATTGGAAAGGGTTGGTGAGAGAAGATGTCTGCTGAAGGTTGTAAGAGAAAAGAAAAAGAACTGGTTGGGACATTCATAGAGAAGGGAATGCTAGCTAGCAGCTGCTTTGGAAGCATTGGTTGGTGGGAGAAGACTAAGAGGAAGAAGGAGATACAAGATGATAGACGATGTAAAGGGAAGAGGAAATTATGCAGACCTGAAGAGGTTGGCAGAAGACCGGACAGCCTGGAGAACTACCATGTGAAAATCTGCCTTTTGGCAGAACATTGATGATGATGATGACTTGGTAACTTGGTAATGCTATAATAACGATTCTAAATCCTGGAATTGTGCCGAGCCTGACATCATGTTCACTCCACCCAATACTTGGAAACCAAATGCGGTGAACGCATCTAACCTAAAGACGATTAGAGCTGACGAACAAGGTGAACTGCCGTTGCACAGTCTTGTATTTTTCCGAAGAGTAATTTTCCTTCACAAAGCAATCTTTTGCCAGCTGTATAGGATAACCTCTCCCTGGGGCCGCTGTAGGCCGGGGGAAACCAAACATTACCGATTTCCTGCTTAATCAAAGAAACCACTGTCGGCGTGTCAAGCTTGAATTGGATCGTAGGACCACTGATTTTCAACTCACTCGAGATTTTGTTAAGTGCTTCGACGTGTTTTGCTTTCACTGGAGTTAAAGCGGACACCGTTTGTTGACCAAGTTCTGCTGCCCTTAGTATTGGCGAACACTGGCGCATCGGCACACAACTGCCAAGTGACCCCACTTGGGACATGAGTAACGTTAAGTCGAAAAACTGTGGAACTGGTGGCGCGACGCTCTTGGTGGGTCCAACAGTCTGGAAAAGACATAATCATCAATGGGGGCGAATCCTACGGCCTCTGTGTTCTGCTGCAGGTACAGAAAGGGAACACTGTCTGTCTGTACGCCTCTTTCCGGGTAAAATGTTCGACGCAGTAGGGGAACGTTTCTTCTTATCTAAGGAACGTAAGCCATTTATGGACGCTACTTAAGTTGCGCCTGTTTGCTAAATCTATTGAAATCAGCTTGGGAGGAAAATACTGCCTTACTCAGGAGGCACACCCAGAGTCTCATCTGGGGGACTAACTTGTAGACGCGTAGCGCAGAGCTAAGCTGTTTGTCACGTACGTGATAACGAATTCTGAGCAGCTGCATACACTTCAAAGGTTTTGTCAGTATCTCCGTATGACTTAAACTCGGAGTAGGTCGATTCCAAAGGTCTAATCTGGACATCCTTCTCCGGTGCAAATCTGACAGCTACCTCTCTGACTGAAGAATCAGTGTGCTAGACACATTAGTTCATTCAACACTGCATTCTCGGGCGAGCCCTTGCAAGTCCGCTAACCAAGACGCATAGAACCGATCACTACGCTTCCCGCATTGGTTAATTGGCAGTCTCGCTGTCACGGTATTCGTTTGGTGGCAGAAACGGTCACTAAGCAAACTACACAATACGTTAAATTCTCATGCTTCAGGGTCCGTGCTCGACGCAGCTCTTGCAGAATATCATATACTACTACTACTGCTAAGTAACGCAGCACTGTGGCTACGGAATCTGGTATGTTTTTTATCTCACAGTACAGCATAAATCTTGGTAAGTAGCTTACCTATCTCTTTATCGTGTCATTCAAACAGCGAATACTTGGGCGGGGGTGGAGGTGGGTCCAGAGGTGCTCGTCCCGCCGGACGCATGCTCACGTTTCGCATCAGCTCAGGAGTTTGCTTCATCAGCTCCTGCTCTAGTTGTTGTTGCAGTCGCATCTTGTCCTGCTGTTGTTTCTGCAACCTTATTTGATGCTACCGTACCACCAGACGCTTTTGATTTCTTGTCCTGGACGAACATACACTCGTCAGTACAACGGTGGGTTCTTTCATATGTTCAAATGTGTGTGAACTGCTAAGGGACCAAACTGCTGAGGTCATTGATCCCTAGACTTACACGCTACTTAAACTAACTTATGCTAAGAAAAACACACACACACCCATGCCTGAGGGAGGACTCGAACCTCCGCGGGAGGGGTGGGGCCGGCCGCTGTGGAAGAGCGGTTCTAGGCGCTTCAGTCTGGAACCGCGCGACCGCTACGGTCGCAGGTTCGAACCCTGCGACGGGCATGTATGTGTGTGATGTCCTTAGGTTAGTTAGGTTTCAGTAGGTATAAGTTCTAGGGGACTGATGACCTCAGATTTTAAGTCCCAAAGTGCTCAGAGCCATTTGAACCATTTTTTGGAGGGTGGGTTCTTTATTTTACCGTGAGAGGAGAGCGAGTTGATACTAGGACAGATAAAATATTAGTTGGCTTTATTACAACATAGTCAATAAGAATTACTTAACTTCGTACATTTCCACAGGTATGTCATGAGTATTTGGAACCCTCTCTGAACTTTAACGTGTCATTTGATGCAGACAATATACAAGTCTCTCACTCAGAGTGCATTTGACAATAACTTCCACACATCACGGTGTTCTGTCTAATACACTGATCACACAGCTCTCCTACTAGACGACGATGCTGTCGTCTAAGTCGACGATCGCGGACTGGGCAGAGTGCTACAGCACACGAGCGTAAGTACACTACTCACTATTAAAATTGCTACCCCAAGTAGAGGTCATGGCTCTGAGCACTATGGGACTTAACTTCTGAGGTCATCAGTCCCCTAGAACTTAGAACTACTTAAACCTAACTAAGCTAAGGACATCACACACATCCATGCCCCAGGCAGCATTCGAACCTGCGACCGTAGCGGTCGCGCGGTTCAAGACTGTAACGCCTAGAACCGCTAGGCCACCCCGGCCGTCCACCAAGAAGAAAGGCAGATGATAAACGAGTATTCATTGGACAAATATATTATGCTAGAACTGACATGTGATTACATTTTCACGCAATTTGGGTGCATAGATCCTGAGAAATCAGTACCCAGAACAACCACCTCTGGCTGTAATAACGGCCTTGATACGCCTGGGCATTGAGCCAAACAGAGCTTGGATGGCGTGTACAGGTGCAGTTGCCCATGCAGCTTCAACACGATACCCAGTTCCTCAAGAGTAATGACTGGCGTATTGTGACGAGCCAGGTGCTCGGCCACCATTGACCAGACGTTTTCAATTGGTGAGAGATCTAGAGAATGTGCTGGCCAGGGCAGCAGTCGAACATTTTTTGTATCCAGAAAAGCCCGTACAGGATCTGCAACATGCGGTCGTGCATTATACTGCTGAAATGTAGGGTTTCGCAGGGATCGAATGAAGGGTAGAGCCACGGGTCGTAACACATCTGAAATGTAACTTGCACTGTTCAAAGTGCCGCCAATGTCAACAAGAGGTGACCGAAACATGTAACCAATGGCACCCCATAGCATCACGCCAGGTGATACGCCAGTATGGCGATGACGAATACACGCTTTCAATGTGAGTTCACCGCGATGTCACTAAACACGGATGCGCCCATCATGTTGCTGTAAACAGAACCTGGATTCATCCGAAAAAAATGCGTTTTGTCAGTCGTGCACCCAGGTTCGTCGTTGAGTACACCATCGCAGGCGCTCCTGTCTGTGATGCAGCATCAAGGGTAACCGCAGCCATGATCTCCGAGCTGATAGTTCATGCTGCTCCAAACGTCGTCGAACTAATCGTGCAGATGGTTGTTGTCTTGAAAATGTCCCCATCTGTTGACTCAGGGATCGAGACGTGGCTGCACGATCCGTTCCAGCCATGCGGATAAGAAGCCTGTCATCTCGACTGCTAGTGATACGAGGTAGTTGGTATCCAGCACGGCGTTCCGTATTACCCTCCTGAACGTACCGATTCCATATTCTGCTAACAGTCATTGGATCTCGACCAACGCGAGCAGCAATGTCGCGATACGATAAACCGCAATCGCGACAGGCTACAATCCTACCTTTATCAAAGTCGGAAACGTGGTGGTACGCGTTTCTCCTCCTTACACGAGGCATCACAACAACGTTACACCGGGCAACGCCGGTCACTGCTGTTTGTGTATGAGAAATCGATTGGAAACTTTCGTCATGTCAGCACGTTGTAGGTGTCGCCCCCTGCGCCAACCTTGAGTGAATTCTCTGAAAAGCTAATCATTTGCATATCACAGCATCTTCTTCCTGTCGGTTAAATTTCGTATCTGTAGCACGTCATCTTCGTGGTGTAGTAATTTTAATGGTCAGTAGTGTAGAACATCCGCAGCGGCAGCGTATCGAAACGTTCGTGGTTGTGGTAACGCTGGGATCATTTGTGGATGCTGTTTTGCAGTGCCTATCTTCTCTTGCGGTTTCATTCCAAGCTACCAACCTCACTCTGGCACCTCGCTCTCCGGATGACGTCACAGCTCATCAATAAAAGCTTACTTGCACGTGCCAATCATCTACGACGCCGTATTTTACACTGACCTTGAAACGTTCCCTTAGAAAAATTATATATGACTGTGCTTAAACTGACACACAATATTTTTTTAGCGCAACGCAATCTGACTTTCAATAATCCCTACAAAAGAATGGCCCTGACTAACACTAACCTACACCCTTCACAAATCACTTACAAAAATCTTCGTTACTCGAACTACTGCAATACAGCGAGCGCCACTACTGCCAGCTAAAGAAAAGACTGAAACTACGGAAGGCACTAACTACTGATAGGCATAGTTAGCAAATGAAAGATTTTAAGAGACAACAAACAATGTATTTACCTTAATAGTCATAATATATATAGCAGTTCATGACATCCATTCTTACAAATGTACTGTTTCTGATGGACACACCTCCAGATTATCCATTCTCAAAAATCCGCCATCTCACTTCCCCACATCCACCACTGCTGGCGGCTCACCACCAACTGCGCAACACTATGTGCTGTTAACAGCCAACTGCCCAACACTACAATGGCGAATATTACAACAATGCTAACCAGCCACAGACTGCACACAGCACAGCCAGTGATTTTCATACAGAGCGCTACGTGGCGTTACCAATTTTCTAAACAGCCTACATACAACCTGACGAAAGTCATGGGATAGCGACATAGACGCATACAGGTGGCGGTAGTATTGCGTTCACAAGGCATAAAAGGGCAGTGCATTGCAGTGTCATTTGTGCTCAGGTCATTCACGTGAAAAAGTGCCTAACTTGTGATTATGGCCGCACGACGAGAATTAACAGATGTTTAGTGCGGAATGGTAGTTGGAGCTAGACGCATGGGATATTCCATTTCGGAAGTTGATAGGGAATTCAATATTTCGAGATCCACAGTGTCAAGAGTGTGCCGAGAATACGAAATTTCAGGCACTAGCTCTCACCACGGAGTGACCGAAGACCTTCACTTAACGACCGAGAGCAGCGGCGTTTGCATAGAGTTGTCAGGGCCGACAGACAACAAAAATTGCATGACATTCTGGAAATCTGTGGTAAGTCCTATGGGAACAAGCTGCTGAGGTCATCGGTCCCTAAGCATACACACTACTTAATCTAACTTACACTAACTTACGTCAAAGACAATACGAACACCCATGCCCATGGGAGGACTCTAACCTCTGACGGGGGCAGCCGCTCTGCATGAAATACCTCAAGAAATTAATATGGGTGTGGCACGTACGATGAACGTATCCGTTATGACAGTGCGGCGAGATTGAAGCAGACGACCAACATGGGTGACTTTGCTAACAGTACAACATCGCCTACAGCGCCTCTCTTGGGCTCGCAACCATATCGGTTGAATAGTGGCCTGGTCACATGAGTCTGGATTTTAGTTGATAAGACCTAATGGTAGGCTTTTTGTGGCGCAGACCCCATGGATCCAAGTTGTCAACAAATCTCCGTACAATCTAGTGGTGGCTCCATAATGGCGTGGGCTGTGTTTGCATGAAACGAAGTGGAACCTCTGGTCCAACTGAACCGATCACTGGTTGGAAGTGGTCATGTTCGGCTACTTGGAGACCATTTGCAGCCGAACAACGATGGAAACTTTATATATGACAATGCGCCATGTCACCGGGCCACGTTCTTTGATTTGAAGAACAGTCTGGACAATTCGAGCAGATTATGTGTCAACCCAGATCCCCCGACGTGAATCCCATCAAACATTTCTGGGACATAATTGAAAGGTCAGTTCGTGCACAAGATCCTGCACCGGCAACACTTTCGAAATTATAGACGGCTCTTGCGGCAGCAAAGCTCAATGTTTCTACAGGGGACTTTCAACAATTTGTTGAGTCCATGCCACGAGATGCTGTACTACGCTGGGCAAAAGGAAGTCCGGCACGATGTTAGAAGGTATCCCATGAATTTTTTCACCCCATCGTAGTAACGACTTATTTTCTAAGAAAAATTAGGGGTTGTCGGAAAGACCGAGTGTTGGGCGGCAAAAAACGTACAAAAAATTCGATAGGAAAGAAAAGAGAGCAATCCAAACGTGATTGCCAAGAATCGTGACCAGCGTAAAAGCAGAGCCACAATAACAAACCAAGAGATAAACCAAGAACAAGCGAGTAATTGCGTTCGAAAATTACGTCAGCGATCGGAAAACTTTGGATGCATAAGCACAACTGGACAAAGAAAGGCCACACCATTTCTTCCCAGCTTACGCTGCCAGAGTATCTTGCCCACTGACCCTAAGTCCATGACGTTCATGGTGCGGACACGAAACCAAACAACTCTGAACGGCCACTGCTGGTGTGTTCATCCTAATAGGTGAACGACTGGCACAAAAAATGAGTAGTTTCTTGTTGAAGTGAAGCGCTGCTACTGCAATAGCTGATATTTCAAAATGTTTGTCTCCAATAACTGACTCTATTTATACCATGTTCGTTTTTTGAGATAAACTAATGACTTGCACCCTGTGAGCAGTCTAATGGTTGTAGTCTGACCTTTCACGCAATGATAATAAATGCTGAATTTCTGTGTCTCTACACTAGAGTTCTTTGACATAAACTACTGTGCCGTTAAAGGACTGGAGCTTTATTCCAAGTTGTATTTTTTTTTTATTGCTTTCGTGTCTTGACGAGGGTTGTTAAGTCTGTGAAATGTTCAGTGTTACTTGCCTCAATGATTTCTCGTTCCTTGTAAGATCCAGTAAGTGTGCCTTCCGGTGTGCCAGAAGCTATCTTTAAGTAATTGCTGCACGGATTTTGATTTAAGGGATACGTTCTTTAAGTAGAAGAACCTGTTGCAGTGACTTGTTAATAAAAACATCAGCTTCTTCTTCCCGTAACAACAGGTATTACACCATGTGTGATCTAGGTCCAACTTCTTATACTTTCAGTAATTAAATGAAACAATTTTCCCTTCCCAGTCCTATTTAGGTGTACGCCGTGCTTAGTGAAGCCTCGTCTGTCAATGTATTCGACTAGTATCGACACTGCATGTCTGAAGTCAGTTCCCATTAGTACCATTTCCAACCATGCATTAATCTGCCTTAAAGCTCATTAGCGGGTGGCAGGTCATGACGCCGGAACCGCTGCTCAAAGAGTGCTGTGGTGCCACTGCTAATGTTATAAGCCCCGCTCCCATCCAAGCTTGCTTCTGCCCCACACACTCTCACAACATGGTCTTCTGTGTACAGTCTACAGTAAAATCTAAATTGTCTATAACTTGACTGAGCCTTTTATTTAATTTGAAGACTGTGTTGGTGTGGTATACTGTTCCTAAGCTTTGGTATAACCTCGTCCATGGATACCACTTAATAGTGATGACTTCCTCGTCCTGCCATTTCGCACACTCTTGGCCTCCTGTTCATTTTTGTATTGTACTGAACGTTTCCTGCTCCTAGTCCTACCTACGACTCTTCTCCAATTAACTCTCATAGTGGCTGACAGTTGTTTTTTATGTTTATGATAAAATTATCAGAGAGCATTCTCTTTCTTCCTGCCTTCTTACCACTTGCCAGCCCACAGACTCCCCCCTCCCCCCCACTCCTCTGTCTCTGATGATGCTGATCAGTTTGATCAGCTCCTTCCTTGCTTTCTGTAATGCTCTTCCTGCTTTTTCTGCAGTTCCAGGAGAGAGCCTATTCCGTTTTCTGTGTTCTTCGCACTGCGTCCCCTCCCCCGCGCCACCAGTTAAAATATTTCCTACAAGGCTGGCAACAAATTCCCCTACTCGCTACTCTATGACAGCTCCAACATTCAATACTCATGACCACAAGTCATTTAGCAAGTGGATCTGGCAATAGCAGAATGTGAAGTATTCAGCAGTACACTAACATGCAAAGACGTATAAGGGTTGTTTAGGACACGAGTTTTTTTGTACAAACAAAAACAACACTGTTTTCTTCTGTTGCGACTGTTTTTGTACAGGATTTATAGATATAATTAGTAGACACTTTTTTAAAGATAATTCACCTCCTAAGATTGTTTGATTAGGTTTTTCCGGGTTTATATCTCAGAATATTAAGACCAAAGTCGCATCTACCTAACAAACAAATAACGCAATTCGGAGCTCTAAGCACTACGATTTAGTAACCTTAACGTACACTGTTGTCGCGTCGCAGTCACTACTGAACTTGTGACTGGCTTGCTCTAAAGCAATTTATTCTATTAATAAAATTTAGGCAACGTTTTCGATGTTTGTGCTCCTCATTTCGTTATATACAGCAGGTCGCGCCTATAGATATTTCAGATAACACACGTGATATTTGCACACTGGACTCGCATTCGGAAGAACGACAGCTCAATCCCGCATCCGGACATCCTGATTTAGGTTTCCCGCCATTTCCCTAAATCGTTCCAGGCTAATGCCAGGCTGGTTTCTTTGAAAGGGCACGGCCAACTTCCTTCCCCGTCCCTAATGCGATGAGACCAATGATCTCGCTGTTTGGTCTCCTCCCCCAAAAACTACACAACACGTTATATTTAAAAAGTGCGTTATAGAAACCAATACATTCATATCGGTCTCCTGTAAGCTAGCGTTGGTCTCTCGACTTGTGGTGACAGGTGTTCCCTTCAGGTGTTGCAAGAGGGCGTGCGTTCCGCATGCGCCAGTTTCAGCACAGTGTGCAATCATGGGACAGAGGATGGATTTTTGGTAGGACACTGGGCAGGGCGTCTGCTGGCATTGGAGAGAGTGTCAACATTGCCTACACTTAGTAATGATTACCATCTTGGAAAGGTGACAGGACTAGTGTGTAGGTGTGGACAGTGTGATCCACCTTGCCCCGCGCGGGGTAGCCGCACGGTCATGGCGCTTTGTCACGCTCCGTGCGGCTCCGCCATCCCCCCCCCCCCACCCCCACCAACGTCGTCGGAGGTTCGAGTCCTCCCTCGCGCATGGGTGTGTGTGTTGTCCTTAGCGTAAGTTAGTGTAATTTAGATTAAGTAGTGTGTAAGCTTAGGGACCGATGACCTCAGCAATTTGGTCCCATAAGACCTTACCACATATTTCCAAAATTTTTATCCAGTTAGAATGCTTACTGACACTCTACTTGAATTTGAACTCAGTCATTGATCTTTTTTCAAGGTCATGCATGATGTCGTCCATGTGCTTGAACATATGTCATCATCAGCCAATATAAAATCAATCAGTCAGATAATCAATCATCAACTGGAAATGAAAAACCCTCACCCTTAACTTCCCGTCCACCACTTCACCCTCTCTCCTTGCCCACTTATCTCCAGCCAATCATAGTGCAGTATTATAAATACAGATCGGCAGAAATGGCCCAATTGCATTACTGGAAAATTTAAACTTCCTCTCCTCTCCCCATCTCGAACCAGTCACACAGCACAGTACTTCTTATCTCCAGCCATTCATAGCACAGTTTTAAAAATGCTAGATGTCGGGAATAGACGAATTGTGTTCTTTATACCCCACACCCCATTCTGTTTCCAACCAATCAGAGCATAACATTTAGAGGATATGTAAAAACGGCGTCAAATTACATTACTTCTAACATACACTTCCCTACCTCCAACCAGTCAGAGTGTATATTAAAAATGGTGCTAAATATGCAGTAAAATATGTAATCCTCAGATTAAAACAAAAGACACTCATTACTTCTGGAAGACATTTACCTCTGGCATGAAAATATTGTCAAATTACATTTAAAGTGCACAGATATACATCAGACGTAATGTTAAAATGAATACAAGGCCAAAGATACACACACACACACACACACACACACACACACACACACACTGCATAGTGGTCCACCCTGCCTCTTCTCTCCCCCAATCAGATCCTAGTATCAAAAAGCAAAAGTTAGTAACTGTGCAACTCCATCTGGGCTGTGTTCAAAAGTCTCCAAACGACCTGAATTACTTATAAAACCAATATGTCACAGACCTCGCTCAGTCTCTCTCTCTTCCTCTCCTGCAGACAGAGCCTAGTAATAAAATATAAGAGCGAATTACAGTGTAGCGCCATCTGTTCTGTGCTCAATAGTATCTGGACGACTGGAATTAATCGTATTTATCAAAAATTACATCACACCCCCCTCTCTCTCTCCTCCAAACATAATATTACAAATACGATATAGCCTCATCTGAACTATGCTCAAAAAGGATCTGTAATACTTGTTAGAAAACATGAAAAAGTATCCAAATGGCCTAAAATACCGAAAGCGACGAACTAAGTTTGCACTACTGATATCCAAGGAAACGTTTATGTATTGGTTGACTAGTCGTGTCGCTAAACGTCATTCGAAGATATATATAATTCAGTATAGAATACTGGAACGAGTATTAACACATTCTCTATAAATAATAAAAAAATCCCCATTTAACTACACAATATAAATATTGAATTAGGAATACGAAGTTGTCGAACATGAGTTTCACTTTAAATACTATTCCATAAACCGTGAAAACGCGAAATAAAAGCACTCCTGTTTCACATCTCAGTTGGCCATCTACTGTTACCGAGAGATGTCTGTAATGGGTAATATTGAAGGTCCGATCTATGAACCACACTTGATTTAAGGCACAACATAGCCTTAAATTAATTACTTTCCGCATCTCTGATGTCACAATAGTCCGAAATATCTGTAAAATACATCTGTGATGCAAAATGTGTGATGTTTACGTCGAGTATCTGGGGCCTGATTGAGTTTGGAGGGTACCACTTTTCCCCTTTCACTTGCGTCCACTTTAGATCAGAAGGTATTGATTTGTGCACATAATTTCGCTGTATTTTGGTACAGTGGTACCATTGTGCTATGGAGAAGGATGGACAAACTGTGTTATTTTTCAGTGCACACCCCTCACTAATCTCAAGTGTCCTCGTCGTCTCGGTGATTATGTTTTTCATGTTTTTTTCTTCTGATGGTTGGTTTGGATTTTGAATGGTTTGGATTGTGTGATCTTCTCATGTTATAGGCAAAGCTTTCTTAGGTGCTGCCTGTGCAGTCACAGCTGTTGGCAACTTGAGTTTTCTTCCAAGAACAGCAAAGCAGGAATGAAGGGTCAAAGAGTCTATGGTTCTGCAGGTGTGGTTGCCATGGTTGTCAAACCCCCCCCCCCCTCCCCCCCCCCCCCCCCCACCCCCCCGCCGCCGCCACTAACCGGAACCAGGACTCGTCGCTGCTGGCGCTGGAGTTTGGGCAGATGACTCCAGTACATGCTCCAATAGTTTTTCTGACGACGAGGGTATTGTATATGGAATAATTAGGATGAATTACGCACAAATCTATTTCTCTTTACGAAATATTACGAGTAAATGAAAGGGTGATTTTTTAAATTTACATGCATTGGAAAATTCAGTCGGAACAACTTAATCAACCAGGCGCCTTTGTCTTATACAAAGGTCATGCTTTGCAACCTGGTTCGCTAATGATTCCTGTGGCTGCTAGTCTTAAGCTGAAATTATTCGTGTGTGTAATGTAGAATTTCTACTTGCGTGTGATTGCTTTTGAGAGGGAAGTACGAATATATGGCGAGTTGTTTGAAAATTCTTTGTCTCCGGTGGACCTCGTGGTTGCTGGCTGCACAGACAATGCCGAGAGGGCGTGCTTGATCCGAGGTCAGATGATGCTTGCGTAAATGAGATTATAAGATGAGATTATTTGCGTGTGAAGTATAGAATTAAGCTGAGTTTACTCGCGTGTGAAATCTTTTGTGCGGACAAGCACGTATACGTGGTGACTACACTGAGTTCTCATAGTCTGCGGTGGACCTCGTGCCTAGTGCGTGCACAGACAATATTTTACGGAGAGAGCGTGCTCGATATGAATTCAGTCGAGGTTGGTAAGTGTAGTCTTAACTTGCATTGCCAGGCTGTGGCTTGATTTTCTAGCTCACGAATTAATATTTGGAGGGGAAATACGTTACTGAACTACTTATTAATTTTATTTAAACCAGAACAGTGAATGTGCGTGCTAAAGAAAACTGTACATGAGCCCGTGTGTGTCTACTTATCACGGGATAATTATATAATTTTATTTTTATAATTATATTTTTATGATTTCGGTTGGGGTGGCTTTAAATAATGTGGGATAGGATGAGACTTTTAATTAACTTATACCGCGATAACACTCGTAGGGACATCGGTTGCCCCGAAGTACGTACAATATAATATTTTTTTTTAAAATAACGAGTGACTCACCGCCTTCTAATAAATAGTTTGCGTGAACGCTGCTATTTAGAAAAGAAAATATTCGTATTCTTACGCAAACTGCAATTATTAATATGGGTCTCAGGGGCTACTGGTTATTTATGTACCAAACTACACAAAGATTAACTGATATATTGCGGAATGTAATGATTTTCAATATTTCTTGTTCATTATTTGCAAGGCAAAACTGGAGAGAATCTCATCTGCCTTTAGGCGGCCAAAATGAAACATACTGAACTCATTCAGTGCTGTGAATTTAAGTAAATGAAATTTATCACTACGCTTTTTAATTTTAAAATTAATGAAAGATCATAATTGAGAAGTCTCTCGCATTTACATTTAATATTATGACATGAAATTTTAATTAAATAATACAGTCAGCGTAATGGCAGACTAAATTCTGCTAGGGGACATGAGCTCCCTGCACTACGAAGTTCTGCAAAAATTTGGTTAATGAGAATTAATGGTTGCGATCATGAGAGGTGACAACTAAATCAATATACGCACTTTCTAATAACAATTTCTATTATATTTTTCAAAAATACATATAAAACTTACGTTAATTATCAGACAGAACTACAACGGCGGCCTACCGCTAGACGAAACAAAACAGGAGAGTTGATCAAAGCATTGTCTCTGATCTTCATGGCCTATGTTACGCAGAGATTATACCAAAAAAACTGTGTTTTGTTAATTACATCGATATTTGTGTTTTGATAATAATAACTTACGTTCTTTACTATTTGTTATACATCGCGCAGACGTACTTAGTCTTTAGATAATTTATGTTGCACACGTCTCGTAGCAAAAACTTCTTTTCCCTTTCTGCAAATGTCCATTTATGTTTCGTACCACCACACCTCGTGGCTAGTGCGTGCACAGACAATATTTTACAGAGATTGCGTGCTTCATATGAATTCAGTCGAGGTTGGTACGTGTAGTCTTCTGTCATTACCAGGTTGTGGCTTGATCTTCTAGCTCATGAATTATTATTTTGGAAAGGAAATACGTTACTGAACTACTTATCTAATTTTATTTAGACTAGATCAGTGAATGTGGATGCGAAAGAAAATTCTTTGCTAGGGACTGTGACAAAGTAGTGACATTTCAACGGGTTGAGGCATGGTCCGAGTAAACTGCCAAATTTGGGCGTAGCGTGCTTGAATATTAGGAGTGGTCACAGTCGTTTTCTGCTATTCCTTTATTCTTAAAACTCTCGGGGATGTAGAAGACCTTAGCGAGCAAGTATTTGAGTATGTGCGAACGTTTACTTGAGGGCACATCATTTGCCCTTTCCTAGTGCACAAAAACATAGCGTTAGAGACCAACTGATTAATGCAGAAAGTGAATAAACCTATCCTTTCCCACCAAGCGCGGAAATGGTAAAATAATTGTTAATTGTTTACGATATACTTAGGAAACCAGTAGTTTTGGCAGACGAAAAATGAGAGAGTTATCTGTTTCCCACCAAGAGTGACTTCTCTGAGTAGATAAATGTTGACAGTGTTCAAAGAACATGGAGGGACGTCCATTTTCATTTAGAATCCCTACTTGCACCCATCCCATCATTCTGTACCACCATGACCGCCATTGTCAATATGGCAGGACCAGTACACGACAGGCCATGAGCGTGGAGTAACCGAGTAACGCTTGAGTGACCGACCCACTCTGCGTAACTTTCATTGACGAGTTTTCACTTACGCCTTATCCATTGTGCATCTTAGCTTTTGAACGTTGATGGCATGTGGTAATGTTTTCACATGGGGTCAGTATTTGCTCGATTTATACTTATATCAAATTCCATGAAGGGTATGTAATTGTGCGCGAACGTCAGTAATCGTTGTGGCCCCTGGCACGTATGCAAACCACGTTGAACTTGTCCACATCTATCTTAGATGTGATATAGATACGCAAAGAGAAGGGAATCGTTATTAAGGGCAGGAATTAAACTCTGTCTCGTTAAAATATAGTCCCAGACGAAGGAAAAGCGTTACAACAACATTCAAGGGTAAGTACAAGAAAAACGTTGTAAGGCTCAAATTAAGTCAAAATCCCCCTCAACTTCCTCCCCATGAACCATGGACCTTGCCGTTGGTGGGGAGGCTTGCGTGCCTCAGTGATACAAATAGCTGTACCGTAGGTGCAACCACAATGGAGGGGTATCTGTTGAGAAGCTCACAAACGTTTGATTCCTGAAGAGGAGCAGCAGCCTTTTCAGTAGTTACAGGGGCAACAGTCTGGATGATTGACTGATCTCGCCTTATAACATCAACCAAAACGGCCTTGCTGTGCTCGCACTGCGAACGGCTGAAAGCAAGGGGTAATCACAGCCGTAATTTTTCCCGAGGGCATGCAACTTTACTGTATGGTTAAATGATGATGGCGTCCTCTTGAGTAAAATAGTTCGGAAGTAAAATAGTCCACAATTCGGATCTCCGGGCGGGGACTACTCAGGAGGACATCGTTACCAGGAGAAACAAAACTGGAGTTCTACGGATCGGAGCAGGCAGGTTAGAAAACTTAAAAAGGGAAATTGATAGGTTAAAGTTAGATATAGTGGGAATTAGTGAAGTTCGGTGGCAGGAGGAACAAGACTTTTGGTCAGGTGAATACAGAGTTATAAATACAAAATCAAATAGGGGAAATGCGGGAGTAGGTTTAATAATGAATAAAAAAAATAGGAGCGCTGATAAGCTACTTCGAAGAGCATAGTGAAAGCGTTATTGTGGCCAAGATAGACACGAACCGCACGCCTGCCACAGTAGTACAGGTTTATATGCCAACTAGCTCCGCAGATGGTGAAGAGACTGAAGAAATGTATGAAGCGATAAAAGAAATTATTCAGATAGTTAAGGGCAACAAAAATTTAATAGTCATGGGGGACTGCAATTTAGCAGTAGGAAAAATCGTAGTTGAAATTGGACTGAGGATAAGAAATGAAAGAGAAAACCGCCTGGTAGAATTTTGCACGGAGCATAACTTAATCATGGCTAACACTTGGTCATGAAAGAAGACGTGGAGACGTTGGAAGGTATCAGATAGATTATATAATGGTAAGACAGAGATTTAGGAACCAGGTTTTAAATTGTAAGACATTTCCAGGGGCAGATGTGGAATCTGACCACAATCTATTGGTTATGAACTGTAGATTAAATTACGAAGAAACTGTAAAAAGATAGGAATTTAAGGAAATGCGACCTGGATAAACTGGTTAAAGAACCAGAAATTGTAGAGAGTTTTAGAGAGAGCATTAGGGAACGATTGCCAAAACAGCGGAAACAAATACGGTGGAAGGATGGATAGCTTTGAGAGATGAAATAATGAAGGCAGCAGAGGATCAAGTAGGTAAAAAGACGAGGCCTAGTAGAAATCCTTGGGTAACAGAAGAGATATTGAATTTAGTTGATGAAAGGAGAAAGGAGAAAATATAAAAACGCAGTAAATGAAGCAAGCGAAAAGGAACGCAAACGTCTCAAAAATGAGATTGACAGGAACTGCAGAATGGCTAATCAGGGATGGCTAGAGAACAAATGTAAGAATGTAGAGGCAATATCACTAGGTGTAAGACAGATACTGCCTGCTGGAAAATTAAAGAGGCCTTTGGAGAAAAGACAACCACCTGTATGAATATCAACAACCCAGATGGAAAACAGTCCTAAGCAAAGCGGGGAAAGCAGAAAGATGGAAAGAGTATATAAAGGGTGTATGCAAGGGCGATGTACTTGAGGAGAGTATTACGGAAATGGAAGAGGACGTAGATGAACATAAAATGGGAGATGTGACGCTGCCTGAAGAATTTGACGCAGCACTGAAAGACTAAGTCGAAACAAGGCCCCGGGAGTAGACAACATTCCATTACAACTACTGATACACTTGGGAGAACCAGCCATGACAAAACTCTTCTATCTGGTGAGAAAGATGTATGAAACATGTGAAATACCCTCATACTTCAATAAGAATATAATAATTCCAATCCCAAAGAAAGCAAGTGTTGACAGGTGTGCAAATTAGCGAAGTATAGTTTTATAAGTCACGGATGCAAAACAATAACACGAATTCTTTATAGACGAAACTGGTAGAAGCTGACATCGGGGAAGATCAGTTTGGGTTCCGTAGAAATGTTGGAACACACGAAGCAATACTGACCCTATGACTTATTTTAGAAGATAGGTTAAGGAAAGGAAACCTACGTTTCTAGCATTTGTAGACTTAGAGAAAGCTTTTGACAATGTTGACTGGAATACTATCTTTCAGATTTTGAAGATGGCAGGAGTAAAATACAGGGAGCGAAAGACTATTCACTATTTCACAGAACCCAAATGGCAGTTACGATTGAGCAGGGAGTGGGACAAGTTTGTTTCCTGTCCCCAATGTTATTCAATCTGTATATTTAACAAGCTGTAAAGGAAAGAAAAGAAAAATGTGTTGTAGGAATTAAAATCCATGGAGAAGAAATAAAAACTCTGAGGTTTGGCGACGACGTAGTAATTCTGTGAGAGACAGCAAAAGACTTGGAAGAGCAGTTGAACGGAATGGACAATGTCTTAAATTGGAGGATATAAGACGAAGATCAAGAAAGAAAACGAGGAAAATGGAATGTATTTGAATTAAATCAGGTGATGCTGAGGGAATTAGATTTGGACATGAGACACTTAAAGTAGTGGATGACTTTTGCTATTTGTGGAGCAAAATAAAACTGATAGTGGCCGAAGTAGAGAGGATATAAAATGTAGACTGGCTATGGCAAAGAAAGCGTTTCTGAAGATGAGAAATTTGTTAACATCGAGTATAGATTTAAGTGTCAGGAAGTCCTTCCTGAAAGTATTTGTGTGGAGTGTAGTCATGCATGAAAGTGAAACATGGACGATAAATAGCTTAGAAAAGACGAGAATAGAAGCTTTAGAAATGTTGTGCTACAGGAGAATGCTGAAGATTGGATGGGTAGATCACGTAACTAATGAGGAGGTACTGAATAGAATTTGCTTAAGTTGCAGGCCGATATAAACTTTTTATAAACACATACTGATGACAGAGATGAATGAACGTAGATGGTAAGAATGAGAGATTTCAAATTCGATATCTCGAAAATAAGTAAAATTATTTTTCATTTATTGTGAGATCCTTACACGATATAAGCACAATGACGCTCCAAACACAAATTATTTCCGCATCTAAATTTTCTGTATTACTTAGCAAAACGCACGCAGGTTGCATGCTTATGATAATATGCAAGACTTCTGCGAAAATTCGAGAAAATGTAAAGTTGTCTTAGATGAAGATTTGACACACTTTTGCAAACTTCAATTTAAGTATCTCTTCACCTAAATTTTCTGTATTATTTATTAACATACTTACAGCTCGCTTTTGGCACTGCTGATATGAACTTGAGATTAATCAGAACTCTTAAGAGTTGCACAAGCGTGTTATACCTCAGTCTGCTACTGTAAAAAAAAACGAATTACATTCTTTTAAAAACAGTGATTCATTTTACAGAGTTAACAACGTAGAAAAATGTGTACATTAACAACACATTTAATGTATGAAACTGTTCTTTCATACTGAAATGGTTACGACAAGTATGCCGTTATTGCAACTAAAGCAGGATTCTGACACAAAGTACACGAGTCAACGAAAAGGTGCATGAGTTCAACGTTTCTCTCATCATACTGTTAAGTTTATGTACGACTTAACCTTCTCACACGAAGTTTCACTTTATCTTTCACTCCAACTTCAGACAGTAATTGACAGTTCTCGTAGTTCCTCTTCAGTAGATGGTATTTCATTATTATGTGCATTACTAACCACCAATTTCGAAGTCAGGAAGAATACTCATTGATGTACCAGTTCATTTGTGTCGATATCTGTCAGTGATTTGCTGAAGACAATCTTCCAGTCATGAACATGATCCTCTTCTTCTTTTTCTTCTTCTTTTTCTTCTCTCTCATTTTCCACCTCTTCCTCCTCCTCCTCCTCTTCTTCTTCTTCATTGTAATCACCATCACTTTCCTCTTCCTCTCCATCTCCTGCTTTCATAAACACAAAGTTTCTAATGTCTCCATCTTTCTTTGAAATAGTTGTCGCAATATCTGAGAAGAAGAAGCGATGGGAAGTTAAAGTGCAGTTTCTTCTTGAACCACTTTCCTATCCTGTGCCAGAATGTGACAAGATTTCTTATGGTCTGAAATCGAGAATAATATACCGTTAATATCTCTATCAAGTAATGGTGCTGTTATTGTGATCTTCAGTCTGAAGACTGGTTTGATGCAGCCCGCCATGATACAATATCCAGCGCAAGCCTCTTCATCTCCAAATAATTACTGCAACTTATATTTTTCTGAATCTAATTACTGTATTCATCTCTTGGTCTCCCTCTACGATTTTATCCCCCACACTTTCCTCCACTACTAAACTGGTGATACTTTGATATCCTAGAATGTGTCCATTCTTCTAGTCAGGTTGTGCTACAAATTACTTTTCTTCCCAGTTCTGTGCAGTACCTCCTCATTAGTTACGTAATCTATCCATCTAATCTTCTGCATAATTTATCACCACATTTACAAATCTTCTATTAAATTCTTGTATAAACTGTTTGTCTTCCATGTTTCAATTCCATACATGGCTGCACTCCATACAAATAGTTTTGGAAAAGATTTCCTGACTTAAATCTATGTTCGATGTTAACAAATTTCTCTTCTTTAGAAACGCATTTATTGCCACTGTCAGTTTACAATTTGTATCCTCTCTACTTCGGCCAACATTAGTTATTTTTCTGCCCAAATTACAATACTTATCTATGACAGATAATGTGTCAGCACTCCAACCATTGGCAGTTGATGGTTTGAGTGCTGACACATTACTTGTGTATCCAGTAGTACTGGCAACTTATGGGCTATCCATGGTGATCATATCAACGTGTACCGCATCAAAAACAGCCTGAAGATGACGCGATGAAGCGTTGAAACTGGTAGCCACAAAATAAAATAAAATCATAAGGACGGCTGTAGGGGTTTTTAATTTTTCTCACGATAGATCCGAGGTTGGAACAGGCTGTAAGGGATTTTCGGGAGCCGAAAACAGTTAACAAAGTCCAATCATTCGTCGGAATTTGCAGTTTATATCGAAAGTTCGTGAAGGGTTTTGCAGATTTAGCACAGCCATTGACGCGATTGTTATGGAAGGGTGTGAAATTTGAGTGGACAGAAGAGTGTCCGAAAGCGTTTGACAAACTGAGAGAAGTGTGAACATCACGTCCAGTTCTTGTGTTTCCAGATTTTAAAAAGGATTTTATTCTAGCATGCGATACATCGAATCAAGCATTAGGTTGTGTTCTTAGGAAACTGATGGGAAAGAACTTCCTGTAGTCTATGCGTCTAGGCAGTTGAATGCAGCAGAAAGGAATTACTCAACAACAGAGAGGGAGATGCTTAATGTAATCTATGGTCTCACATATTTTAAATGTTATTTATATGGGGGAAGATTTCAGGTAGTGACAGATAATGCTGCATTGAAGTGGTTGTTGGGATTGAAGGATCCGTCCACTAGGTAGGCTGTGAGGCTCAGTGAATTCCACTTTGAGGTGGAGCACAAGCCTGGGAATAAGCATGGTAATGCGGATGCACTTAGTAGAAAGGTGGCAAAAGTAGAAGTCATAGGTTATGACCTAGCAGTATGGCAAGAATTACAGGATGTAGACAACGACTGTAAATTGTATTGGACACAACCACAATGTAGTATGTACGACGGTATTCTGTTCAGGGAAACAAAGTTAGGGCCAAGGGTAGTAGTGCCAGCGAAGCTGAAGGTTGAGGTTTTAAAAGAAGCACATGATCACATGTTATCTGGTCATGGTGGGAGTAGAGCGACGAATAGGAGAGTGGTGGAGAGGTATTGGTGGAGGGGTAGGAAAGTAGATGTGGATCAGTATGTGAAGATTGTATACCATGTGCGCAGAGAGCAGATTTGAATCATAAACGGATATAGCTACAACGGTTGCCAGAGGCGACATGTCCATTTTATATGTTGGGAATTGAAGTCTTACGACCTTTCAGTCGAACACCATGGGGGAATAGATTCACTCTGGCAATAACAGACCATTATTCGAGGTATGTGAAGATGGTGGCTATGCCAAATCAACAGGCAGCAATGGTCGCGCAAGCGTTAATAAAGAACTGCATTTTGAAGTTTGGTGTACCAGAGACAGTAATTACTGACCAAGGGACCAACTTCATGTCAGATTTAATGAAGGAACTGTGTGAATTGTTGAATGTAAAGAAGGTGAGGACGAGCGCGTTGCATCCACAGGCGAGTGGAAGGACAGAACGGGTACATAGAACAATCGGGGAGATGCTCAGTTATGTGGATTCTCATCACCGTCAGTGGGATGAGTATTTGAAGCATAATGTATGCGCATGCAATGCGAAAGTTCATACCAATATCGGTTTGTCTCCGTTTGAGGTAGTGCACAGGCGAAAAATGCTCTCACCGTTTGATTTAATGAAGCTACAGAAAGGAAGGACCGTTGAATCTGTACGTCAGTTCGCGAGAACAATTCAGGACATTTGGAAATGGCTACAAAATGCGAATACGAAGGCTTTGGAAAGGCAGTAAGATGCAGTGAAGCGGAAAGGTTGGTTGGTTTTTTGGGGGAAGAGACCAAACAGCGAGGTCATCGGTCTCATCGGATTAGGGAAGGACAGGGGAGGAAGTCGGCCGTGTCCTTTCAGAGGAACCATCCCAGCATTTGCCTGAAGCGATTTAGGGAAATCACGGAAAACCTAAATCAGGATGGCCGGACGCGGGATTGAAACGTCGTCCTCCCGAATACGAGTCCAGTGTGCTAACCACTGCGCCACCTCGCTCGGTCAAGAAGCGGAAAGGAAGTTTACCACAGTATAGAGTAGGGCAATGGGTAATGCTATTCAGCCCCTATACGCCAAAAGGTAAAACGAAGAAGTTCATCATGGCGTATCAAGGGTCATACCAAGTAGTTGAAACAACATCCCCCATTAATGTTAAGTTTCAGCTGCCAACTAGAACGATAGTACACATTGGGCAGTAGCGGCCATTTATGGGTTGTCTGGATGTGATTCCAGGCATGTCACAGGAAGGGAAGAGGAAGAAAGAGACAGTGGAGAGAGGTTTTAAGTGCAGGGAAAACAAGGAAGATAGAGTACAGCATGATGTACCGTATGATTTGCGATCCAGAAGGTAGTAGAGTATTTGTAGTTTTTTGTTTTCTTGTTTTGTATCATTGGGTTCGTGTAGATTAATTAGGCATTGTATTTTCATGTGTTGAATGTGTTTTCGAGTACTGTGAGCCTGCTGGGGACAGCAGTCTTCTTGAAGAGGGATTTAGGGTAATGGTGATCACTGTCCTCAGGTCACTGAAAAGGGGAGCGTTGAGCAAGTTGGTAGAAATAAAAAACTGAGGATGTATTGCCGATCTCGGCAGTAAACAGCCGGTACGCCGAGATAACAAGGGAGGAATTACGGAGTTCCCATAGAGGGAAGATAACGGCATGTCCAACCAGGATGATAAGCACCAATCCGGACATGTGCACAGGGCAATTATTTTTAGCCAGAAGGAATGAAATAGACTGTCCAAGGGACATCGTGAAACCAAAATTGAGCTTGCAACGGGTCGGGATGCTTTGGATCCTCTCCACCTATGAAAATTTGATAATAGTAGAGGTTGTTTTGAGCAGTGAGTATTTGCAGAAGCGAAACGTACAGAGCTCGAGGGGAGCGGGATTTTAATCAATGGAACTGTGTGTAACATAATAGGAACAACCTTCCATCTGCCAGTGTCAATTTCGGGAGTCACGCAATTGAATGTTACACAGTCACAGCTGTAATGGCCAGAAGCAACTTTAGAGTTTTGGCAAGGCAGATTTTGACCTTGTGAAATCAAACTCTGGAGTCAGGTCTGTTGAGATCCGTAAACCAGTTCATTTCAGAGTAAGAGGGATGCGTATCAGCCGAACAGCTTGTGCAGCATGTCGCTCAATATAGGGAAAGGCAATGACAAGTAACGATCATTTTGAGCACCTCTGTGCCAAGTGCCATCACAGCCTTAACTTTGTTGTGTGTTGTTTTCATTCTGATCAGGCGGACAGAGAGTTCCAAGAGGGAACTGACGGTAGTCCAAATCCCAGTGGATTGGATACCGAGGGCATAAGATGGGTAGGTAAGGGGTTGATCGAGCATTAAGTGGCGTGGTCATCCAGTAAGGAATTTTTGCATTTTGTCTCGTGTGTTTAAGAGGACTAGACCACCTTTAAGTTTTCTAATGGTACTAGTAAATATGTGATAAGTACGTGACGACCCAAACAAGTTTAAGAGCAGTCAGAGGTGGAGCCGACAACTGGGTCTTTCCGAAGGGGGGAATAATGTAGCGGCACCACCGTTTAAGATAGGAAAGTTAGATTTGGTGCAATATTTCTGAGCGTATAAGTTACAGCCAGCCTCAGGCCTGTTAACAGTAAGTTATTCTGACCAGTGGTGGTGAACTGGAATGGAGGCCACAGAGTCGTCAAACCACTGAAAAGAGTAAACGCTGTGGTTTGCATAGCACAAGTTAGAGGCAGAAGGGGCCCTCTGACGCAACCTAGGTGTTATGAGTACGTGACTCGGAGCGGCGCGTTAGCAAAACAGAGGCGCACAGCTGTGCATAAATAGGTGCCGGTTTTCTAACGATGGGGATTCAAGTGTGGCAGCTCTCCTCGATGGTGGGGCATGTCACTCCACTGGCTACAAGCAGCAGCAGATGGGGCGCCAGCGTTCCAATCCACGGTGGGTCGCTGGTTTGATCCTCTGAGGCCAATGCGGGGTACGTAGCAAGCAAGCGGCGGGCAACTCGACGGCTCGCTACTGCGGGCAGTCTTGTTGGCTCCCAACACACGACGGAGGCATTGCAAGGCGAGGGTCACAGATGTGGCTATCGGATCGCAAGGGCTTGTTGTCACCGTGGTCTTAACCTTGTCGGCGAAGAAGCACGCAGCGGGCCGCCCTGCAGCTCCTGGCGAGCGGCGCTCAGGCGATGGGGACAAAGGCCAGAACAACATCAAAATACACAGACAGCCAAAGCCAAAATGTGGAGTAAAAGCCAACAGGCTACAAACTCCTACATACACTTCGCCAAGGAGGGGAAAGCTAAAGGTGAGAGAGAGAGAAACCCGACAACCCAACGTGTTGCCAAAGAACGTCGTCCTGACTCGCCTGAAACACGAAATTCTTCATCAACATATACATTACTCTTCATCTCACATCGTTTGAGTTTTTTATTTTACTTGATCTTCAGTTTTAGACAGTTTTTTTTCTTCTCTGCATCATCTTCTCGCTCATTCTTGATATTATACACTCCTGGAAATTGAAATAAGAACACCGTGAATTCATTGTCCCAGGAAGGGGAAACTTTATTGGCACATTCCTGGGGTCAGATACATCACATGATCACACTGACAGAACCACAGGCACATAGACACAGGCAACAGAGCATGCACAATGTCGGCACTAGTACAGTGTATATCCACCTTTCGCAACAATGCAGGCTGCTATTCTCCCATGGAGACGATCGTAGAGATGCTGGATGTAGTCCTGTGGAACGGCTTGCCATGCCATTTCCACCTGGCGCCTCAGTTGGACCAGCGTTCGTGCTGGACGTGCAGACCGCGTGAGACGACGCTTCATCCAGTCCCAAACATGCTCAATGGGGGACAGATCCGGAGATCTTGCTGGCCAGGGTAGTTGACTTACACCTTCTAGAGCACGTTGGGTGGCACGGGATACATGAGGACGTGCATTGCCCTGTTGGAACAGCAAGTTCCCTTGCCGGTCTAGGAATGGTAGAACGATGGGTTCGATGACGGTTTGGATGTACCGTGCACTATTCAGTGTCCCCTCGACGATCACCAGTGGTGTACGGCCAGTGTAGGAGATCGCTCCCCACACCATGATGCCGGGTGTTGGCCCTGTGTGCCTCGGTCGTATGCAGTCCTGATTGTGGCGCTCACCTGCACGGCGCCAAACACGCATACGACCATCATTGGCACCAGGGCAGAAGCAACTCTCATCGCTGAAGACGACACGTCTCCATTCGTCCCTCCATTCACGCCTGTCGCGACACCACTGGAAGCGGGCTGCACGATGTTGGGGCGTGAGCGGAAGACGGCCTAACGTTGTGCGGGACCGTAGCCCACCTTCATGGAGACGGTTGCGAATGGTCCTCGCCGATACCCCAGGAGCAACAGTGTCCCTAATTTGCTGGGAAGTGGCGGTGCGGTCCCCTACGGCACTGCGTAGGATCCTACGGTCTTGGCGTGCATCCGTGCGTCGCTGCGGTCCGGTCCCAGGTCGACGGGCACGTGCACCTTCCGCCGACCACTGGCGACAACATCGATGTACTGTGGAGACCTCACGCCCCACGTGTTGAGCAATTCGGCGGTACGTCCACCCGGCCTCCCGCATGCCCTCCATACGCCCTCGCTCAAAGTCCGTCAACTGCACATACGGTTCACGTCCACGCTGTCGCGGCATGCTACCAGTGTTAAAGACTGCGATGGAGCTCCGTATGCCACGCCAAACTGGCTGACACTGACGGCGGCGGTGCACAAATGCTGCGCAGCTAGCGCCATTCGACGGCCAACACCGTGGTTCCTGGTGCGTCCGCTGTGCCGTGCGTGTGATCATTGCTTGTACAGCCCTCTCGCAGTGTCCGGAGCAAGTATGGTGGGTCTGACACACCGGTGTCAATGTGTTCTTTTTTCCATTTCCAGGAGTGTACTAGTACCTCCATCAACAAGTCGGAAATAATGTCATGAAGGTCATAATTTTCATGTTTTAAAGTAATTCTGTCCATAATTTCCATATCAGCTGTCTGATTATACACTGAAGCACCAAAGAAACTGGTATACGCATGTGTATTCCAATACACAGATATGTAAAGAGCCAGAATACGGCGCTGCGGTCGGGAACGGCTATGTAAGACGACAAGTGTCTGACGCAGTTGTTAGATCGGTTACTGCTGCTACAGTGGCAGATCATCAAGATTTAAGTGAGTTTGAACGTGGTATTATAGCCAGCACATGAGCGATTGGACATAGCATCTCCCAGGTAGCAACGAAGTGGGGATGTCTTGCAACGTGCTGCTCAGAAGAGACATCCAGCCCCACGTACTCTTACGAATTTATGGAGAGCCCTGCAGGATTCATGGTGTCAGTTCCCTCCAGCACTACTTGAGACTCAGGCGAGTCCGTGCCACGTCGTGTTGCGGCACTTGTGGGTGCTCTTGGGGGCCCTATACAGTATTAAGCGGGTGTACCGGTTTCTTCGGCTCAGCAGTGTAAAAGAAGATGTTTCTCGACATGATATTCGGTATGAAGTTGTAGGTATTCGGTAAGGCTGCGTTGTACGCCTCATGAGACAATCTTAGCATCCGGTTAAAGACAACAGCTACAATCGAGTTTTTATCCATAATGTTAAACGTTACACAGTGCTCGATGACATACATTGTGATACTGTCACTACGTGCCAAAAAAAAAAAGCTAATTTATCTAAAGTTCAGAAAATTTAAACAAATGTGATCATACCTCTGCCTTCTAAGTGATTGGAAGGTATTGTAGTTGTAGTTTATTGTATAGGTCCTGAAATACCTCGCTGTTTTCCTAGGAGGCAGTAAGTTGCCAAAGCTATCAAAATAACGCACAACAGTGCCCTTTTACTTGTACGTAGGTTGGAACTTAAATAGTGGCATCACTGCTGTGGAGACACTATGCAATGGAATCTACTGTTGTTGACACACCCACCTTACCTCCGAGCGAATGGACTCGCCCGTCCCACGTCACCAGCGTGCGCACAATCGAGGGAAACACAGTCACTTGAGTGGCCTAACGTAACGATGTCACAATGTTTTCTGAACAGGAACAACGGAGTTGATCAAGATTGAATGTGCCAGAGGTCGTACAGCACGACAGTGTAATCAAGGTCTTCAAGAGGCGTGCTGGGAATCGGTATTGCCGTACAGAACAGTGGCACACTGGGTAAAAGACTTCAACGAAGGTCGGCAAACTGTTGCAGACATGCATCGGGCAGGTCGTCCTAGCGTCTCTGAAGAAACAGTGCACGCTGTTGCCGCGTTAGTGGACAGTGACCGACGCCAGTCCTATATGGTCCTAAATCGCACTCCTTCAAATGGTTCAAATGGTTCCGAGCACTATGGGACTTAACTTCTGACGTCATCAGTCCCCTAGAACTTAGAACTACTTAAATCTATCTAACCTACGGACATCACACATATCCATACCCGAGATAGGATTCGAACGTGCGACCGTAGCGGTTGCGCGGTTCCAGACTGAAGCGCCTAGAACCGCTCGGTCACTACGGCCGGCCTCCACCCCTTTCCCTTCACTGTTGCTTAAGTAGTATAATTATATCTTTGCCTAACCCAGATATAACTTTTAGTGCACTCGTAGAAATGTGTAAACGTGCAGAGGAAGGGAATGCATGCAATTTTCTGGATACAATAAAGATGATGACTTAAATAATGGATGTTATTGTATTAATTTCTATATATTTGTATTTAACATCGTCCACTACGTGTAAGCTGTGGTATAAATTGCGATGTCTGTTTATAATACGTTCAGATGTTGATTGAGTATTGTGACTGTGAACAAGTCTCTCAGTTCCACTGGACAAAAGATTAAAAAGTCAAGTATTGGACTTTCAGTGAAAAATCCATAGAAAATTGGCACGGTCTCTAACAAAGCAAGCTGAGGCTGACTTATTTAAATCAATTTCCCAGATGTTACACAGTTTGAGAAAGGTATTCCAAAAGAAGGGACTGGAGAAGACAAAGCAAGGCAAAGAGGATGTAGCATAAGGAAACAACTTTTTTACGAAAGCAGAATGCACAGAAGAAGACGAAGAAGAAGTAGATGATGATGATGATGATGATGATGAAGAGTCATGAAAGGAAACTGCAACACAGACTATGAGTAAACTAACAGCATCCTCTATTAGTAAACTACCATACATGTGATACTTTGTACGGTACGGCACCAATTTGAGCCAACAGCTCAATTCACAGGTAACTGTCAAAGGAGAAGATTTAATAATTCACAGTGAATATATCAAGGAACAAGAGGGTTATGTAATCTGTTGTTTAAAATTAGAGCCCCTAAAAACAGTTACTCAGTATGAGGTTTTCAAAATTATGGCGTAACTATCAGAGCGAGCAATGTTCATAAACCGATCTAACACTCTTACAGACCAGTAAATTCCAAAATAAGCATATCTTTAAGTCCGCGTTAAAAAAAGGAAAACTGAAAATACAGGTTGAATTAGAGAGACAATATTGCAAGCTGAAAGCTTATCAGAGGTATGTGTTTGCTCCAGAGTGTATGAGGCTTGTTGAAAACAAGTGTAACGTAAAATATGCACACAGGTGATGGAGAGGATCGCATTTGACTCTCGGTTTTCCGAATGGGTTATACAAATCAGTTATACATCAGCAAGTCTCAGCTTGCTGACTACGCATTTTGCAAGTCTCAGCTTGTCCTGATTTGTCGAGTCTGTGTAATATGAGACGCTTGGAGGTTATTGAAGTATTGACTCACTGGTTAAGCAATTTTGCTTCTCAGAAATTGTTGGTAATTGCTGACTTACAGAAAACGGTGTGCAAATACGAGACAACTACTAGAGAAGTAAGTCGTTGGTACTGTTGCTGTTGGTGCTGCTGTTCTTGATGTTGCTGTTATTTTTGCTGCTGTCCTCTGCATGTGCATCATTGAATTAGTAAAAATGTTAGTCTAATATGCACTACCACTGCCAGTAGCTAAAATTCGTAGTTTAGTTACCAATTGGTTTCTGCAATTCAAGAAAGCAGGGAGTCTTGTGGTACTATGTCACAGAACATGAAGCATCTGTGTGATGGCGGAAGAGTAATATGCACCGAAAGACTGACTGTGTGCGTTGGAGATGGGCGGGCGGCACCCAACCTTGAGTGCAAAGTGTGTCAACACCAAACATGGAGTGGCAATGGTAGTCTGTCTGAAGAACTACGAGATACACCTACCATCAATATTCTCGGCTATTAGCAAAGATGAACTTAACTTCTGAACAATGATACCACATGCATGATATATCGTAAAGGAGTGATTTCGAAATTAGTGAAGTGAGCCAATGTGCGTGCTTGGTACAAATCTGTATGTATAATAATGCCAGTTCCTATTCATAAGGAATCACGCAGTGGAAATGTAAGAGACTTTAATGTTCAATCTCTAGAAGAAAGTTGTTGTTGCTCTTTATTTAATTTGAGTTTTCGCATACAAAGACATTTGATTTATTTCTGACCGCAGCGTATTTTCAGAAGTGAATGTCAAAATAATAAGTTGCTTACGTAGGAGTGCTTTACAAATTCTGAGCATTTTGATGCTTTTGAAATGTATTATAAACATGAATTTGTTTATTGTACTCAAGTGATTCTGTTTCAATATAATAAATTAGTTAAATGTTACATTAGGATGTATTATTCATATTATATACAGTTTGCCCACAAAATGGAATTCAGTGTAATTTAAATTTTCTTAAGGCAGATGCAGCTGTGTAAACTTGGTTAGCTCAAGAATTTACCCAAATTGTAACAATCTCAGTTTACAATAGACGATATTCTAAAAAGTGCCAAAGATAAATCACGATATGTGTTAAATTCCCACGTTTCCACTGTGTGTAACATGATTAGAAACTGTTTCAGTGTAAGAAACTGACTTTAAGGGAACTAGAGTATTTTTCTAGTGTGAAAAAATGTAAAAAAACATTAAATGTGTTAAAAATGTAAAAAGTATGTACAGTTTTAATTCGGAATATTCCTCGTTGTATGTAAATGTGTTCAGTCACTGAAGCGTGCATCTAACTTTCTTTAGGATATTAAAAATTGTATATTTAGAGTATTTTGGTGAAAAGTTTGAATTTTTTTCTTTACCATTCCCTCAGGAAGTATATTAAAAGGAAATGTACTGATGATGAGGTAGTCTGTATTGTGGCATAAACATTAATGGAATATGAAATTTACTCAAAAGTCAGATGTGAGATGCAATTTAATGACGAGAGAGTACAGTATTTGACAATTTACTCATTAAGTATGAAAGTAGAGAGAACATTAGGCAAAGTGAGATAAAATTTACTGTCAGGACAGTACAATATTTGACATAAACATCATCTGAATAGCATCAATTTATCTTCAGAGTTCAGGTGAAGAAGCTTGAAAATACTGTAGTATTGATAAATATCTCTGACTTTCACTAAATAATGCCTATCTTTCAACTTCAAGTAAAGTTTACGTAACTTTTTACTGCATATAATATGACATTATCGCTTTAATACTAATCTGTGAGGGAGAGGGTGACGTACAGTGCAAAGGGCGTGGAATGCAGAACTCAAGAGAACTAATTCCACGTAAGTTTTGTTTCATTTATGTAATTTATTTATTTATTGAAACCACTTTCTGATTGAAGTGCCTCATTTTAATAGTAGTACGCAGAGACTGGCTGGAGAGGATGCGGCGCTTGATGACTTATAAATAGGACGCGGCTTCGCCACAACGGGGTCAGAACGTACAATGTAAACAGAGTTGGCTGCAGTCGCCGTAGTCAATACTACTTACCTGTGCCTAGGTCGATACCGTTCATGACGAGAACGCTGGTGCCGACTTGTCGGGACCTTTACGGAGTATGTCAGGATTGTATGCTATTTCAGTTGTGCATAATAAAAGCAGGCGGCGAAAATTTCTTTCCAAACAAAACGGCAGTCCTCCCAAAAATGGGAAACTACCACAATCTACCTCACGGTGGGCGAGACATCACTTTCGAGGAGCTACTGTTGTACATGGTGCGTTGATGTCTGGTAAACGCGCCTGGCGCATAAGGAAGAACCATCGAAACCGGCGAGGCACACAGGGGACATGTGTGATCCGTGAGCTGCCGCAAGGTCTTGTAATTCTTGTAGTGAGCAACTTGTTGTAAGTCCGCAAGTTTGGCAACCGTTTTATGTAGCAACATGCTCTTTGGAAATTTATTTATTTTTTGATGGGTTTCACTATGTTACCCACCTTGAGAACCTATTAAATATAAACAATTTCCTAAAAAAGCGCAACATTTGCAATCTGTAACAAATTCTCATAATACTAACGACGAATGTGGTACGGGTTCAAGAGGTTTTCCATTTCGAATTCTCGTAGCTGATACTGTAAAGTGTGCGTTCTCCAGACTAAAATGGCCATTTTAACGATTTGAGGGAAAGAAATGCCCGTTGCTACAGGCGAGTAAAAATGAAATCGCTGTGATTTGTAGGTGACTGCCGGAGTGGTTAACACGAATATGTCACGAGGAATCCCTTCACAATTCGTGTTTATCTGAGCGAAGGTTACATCTCTAACGACCTCACGGTCGGTGGGAAACTAAATTCTTAACTTTTCCAAATTTCCCTGTAGTCATCCTGATTTTGGTTTATGCAGATTCCCTAAATCACTTCACTCGAATTTCTGGGGCGTTTTCTTCAAAAAAATTATGACCGATTTCGTTCTACTCCCTCCTCCCACTTACCTAGTTCTCCAGCTCTAATGACTTTCATGTGAATTGGACGTTGAACTGGAGGTCCTATTTCTTTTCTTGCAAGAATACCCAGAAGTCCGCCCCCACAGACTCAACGAAGAGGTCGATAAAATGAATGCCTGTTAATATGTGTACGGACAGTGAAGAAAGAGTTTGCTATAATTTTAATACTGACGATAGTACGGTCGATGGTAAATAAATCGATATGGCCATGTCTGGATCAAACAGGCAAGTGAAAAGGCTCCTTTTGCAACATCAGTGAAGGGGAAGTACGATGATGATATATCCATATTATGAGATAACCGTAACTAACTAAGAAAAGGTGCAAGCTGTTGATCAGAAAAGGATGCAAAAAATAGAAAATGTGTCCCAAGCAAGCGTATGAGGATGAAGGCATGACGATGAACGGCGGGAACCACAGGAAAATATGAGACTGGCCAGACGCAAGATATTTAAGGCGAAATTCTTTAGGTGCTAATTGTTCCCACCGGGAAATTAGCTTAATTGGTTACAAGGAAATTAAGGGTCCGTCTGTGATACTAAGATGAAGTTAACGCAATCGATGCAGTGCCACAGCCAGTCTGACTAATTCCCTGGCGAATTAAATGCCTGGTATTTGTTTGGCTGAGAACTGAATAATTGAGGCAGCAGCTCCTAGAGCTAAGCGCCACGACTATTACTGCCATCGTAAATTTTTATATTTTTAAGTTGCTCTAGCTTAAGACAATTTGGCACTTCAAGTGTAATGCTATGTAGGTAATGTGTAATGAGTCGTTATCAACGCCGTCACCACGTAAGAGCGATTGGTAGAATCTGGCTTTACTCAAGAATGATCTGTTGTTATCCAGTCTAAAAATGGTTCAAATGGCTCTAAGCACTATTGGTCTTAACATCTGACGTCATGAGTCCCCTAGAACTTAGAACTACTTAAACCTAACTAACCTAAGGACGTCACACACATCCATGCCCGAGGCAGGATTCGAACCTGCGACCGTAGCAGCAGCGCGGGTCCGGACTGAAGCGCCTAGAACCGCTCGGCCACAGCAGCCAGCGTTATCCAGTCTATTTGAGTGTCTCATCTCCAATTATTTTGAATTTACTGGACAGTTCTTTTCTTTTCTCTTTTTTTTCGACGACCTGGTAAGAAGATCAAATGCATTTTCGTAACTATGTTAATTTCAGAATAACGGATAGGAAACTACTAAGAATTGAAGAGGGAAGAAGCAGTAGATGGAAATATGCGTACTACAGCGAAAGTCTCTAAACTTAATATGAACCCAGTAATAGTGTTGTAGGAACAGAGGAAGCGAGCAATGTGGACTCAAGAGATGAGTCATTTCTTTAATGTTAACTTGACGGGGTGACGAATGGTGGGAGCTCAGTCAAGGCAACAGGTGTCCATGAGATACCGCCAGAATCTCTAATGTCAACAGGGTGATTTAAGTTCTAAAAGATTATTAAATTTGGTATCTAGCGGTTAGAAAATGATGAGCACGTATCACCAGTTTTTCAGAGTAGCAGCGACGTCGTATCCAGGCTAGTGACCATGGTAAAGGCTGACAACATGGAACTATACTACTAATTTTCATCCTTCATGTTGTGCGGTATATCGACAACGATACTGAACGTCTTACTTCGAGTGAACGCTGAGGATACAACAGTATTTTTATATACTTCGCAGTTCCTACGTTTCTAGGGTATGTAGGCTACAGAATGACATATTTATGACTATAGCGTCTGGTCGCTTGCAGTGCGTGACTCTTACTGTCAAAAGTTAGCTCGCTATCTTGCGCACCAGATTCCTAGTATTTGTCACCTATCGAAGACGTCTAAAACCGTATGGGGCGGCGATATGGACTAGCTTTTATTCAAATTAGTAATTAGTTTAGAGACTGTGGGGTGCGTACTGTAGGACCTTCAGTACACACACCATCAGATTATTTGACTTGTCGCTCTTACGAAGTAGGCGAGTGTCAGCAATATGTCTCGTGGTCTTATCGTGGCGTGTTTATCTTTTGCCGTTAGGTCAGACTATAGAAATGCCACTGGCACGCTTAGAGTAGCAGATTGACGGTGACCAACTTTAAACAGAACTTGATTAATTTTCACACACATTTATTAAAATGATAACAAGCAAAAAAAGTTTCTTAACTTGGTTCTGGATGCTATTTACAATTGACAAGCTGAAGTTCCTTTGGTATTGGTACGTTAATCTTATTCTCGCATATATCTCTGATACTTGACAAAAGTGTCTATACATTTATCTTCATGGCTATGTACAGGAATATGGTAATCCTATTAGGCGCAGACTGAAACTTGGTTATAATACCTCGCGCGTTCATGTATCACTGCGCGAGTGTGATCCACGAGGAGAAAAGGGTCTACGTTAGCAGCAATATCATTGGCTGCGTTACATATTAATACGCGGATGGGCGGAAGCAGTATTTAGTCCGTCTCTATGGCAGCGACATCTCGTAGTGCGGAGACGGACGAGCGCTGCGCCTGCGCTGTTGTGCTTAGTGGGGCGCGCTCTAGTGGGAAAGTTGTGTACGCGTTGACTATGCAGAACTATGTACACAACATCGACACATTAATAAAGGTAGCAAGCGTTAACTAGTATCCAGTCAACATCGGTGTCCAGTCGTTACATGATGCTCACACGACACCAATGGCGTGTAATGTAACAAATGTTGATGGTAATAATCATCATTTTCCCGCCTGTGTGACATCACATAAACATTTATGAATTGTATTTCGATGTATTTACATTCCCTTTATTTGAATAGTAGCTGTACCCGGCCATGCCTTGCTGTGACTCAGTGTGGTTAAATGGGAAAGAAAAGAAAGAGAAAGCACACGTATCTGATTTGTATGGGAACTGGATTTACGTTCTAATGTCCTTACCCCCCCCCCCCCCCCCCGTCTCTGTCCACATCCTCCTTCCCCTCTCTTTCTACATCTCCTCTCTCCCCCTCCCACTGTCCATTACCTCTTGCCCCCTCTCACTGCTGATATTCTGCTCCCCCACTCTCTCCATCTCCTCCTGCTCCACATCTCTGCTCTTTATGTCCACTTCCTCACACCCCTCTGTCCATCTCCTCTTCCCCCCCCCCAACCCCCCCTTTCTCTCTCTCTCTGAGCCTTGTCACTGCAAATCAGATTCTGTGGCAGTATTGTGATCATAAGGCGATAAGGTAGAAATACAACTCCCTATTTTATGTGAAAACCGTCTGTGAGGAAGAAAACAAAACAGCACATTGTTGTGTGCGCAATTTATATTTAAAATATATATAATGAGAAAGATATATACGGGAAAAATTATTTCTCTAACGGTTTAAATGCCCTGCTATCGTAGATACGAGTGAAACTGGCTGCGGCAAAGGAAGTAAAACAGTATATTTTTGCACGAGAGCATTGTATTTCTCACAGTCGGTTTTGACAGAAAGCATGTGAATTGTTATTTAAGAAGCTATACAGTCTGAATGATTAACAGAAAATCGTTTAAAATTTGAAGTAAATCGATCAATAACTTCCCGAGTTTTGCTATACGCATTTCACTATTATGTCATCCAAATGTTCATTAGAAGAACGTGTAAAAATCTGAGGTATGTTGGTCAAGCACTTTCTGAGATTACGGGAAACAACGTTTCCTCTTTATATGTTACATACATATTAATATATTTCAATATTAAAAATATATATCCTATGTCCGTCTAAATGTTAGAGTACCGTGAGAATATTTGAAGTAAGTCGGTCAAAGTGTTTCGAGATTTTTAGTAACAACGTTTCCATACGTGTTCTGTCATGACTTCAAAACAGTCGCTGAAGAACTGTCGGAGATTTAAGATTTAGAATAAAAGAACGAGAGATTTGTGCTACGAGATAACAACTTACCGCTTTATACATATATAATTATTTTAGATTATTCCCTTTTAAGAGAGTGATTGAACCTGATTAGTCATGATTTCATCTTCTTTCTTCGTTCTTCCAAAAATCCTCTTCGTACGTTCACTGTGTTCCCTCTTGCGTACTTCCGACCATCTTTTTCCCGTTCTGTTCTCCGTATGTTCTTGTTTAAGTGTGTGTCTCTGTATGATGTTTCTAAACTGTTCTCTATTGTTTATGTTGTCTTGTGTGATCCCCAGTTCTTTACTGTCTTCTTGTGCTTCAGTGATCCACTTTGTCTTGTTTTTGCCCTTGTTTACTATCTCAAAGATTTGTCTTGTGAGCCTGCTTTTATTCATCTTTCTGATGCATCCATAAAATTTCATACTTCTCCTTCTAATGGTGTCTGTTATTGTTTCTATGTCTTTGTAAATCTCTCTAGCTGGCCTCTTCATCCAAATTCCTTCCCGAAACACTAGTTCATATATTTTCCTCAGAATTTTTGTTTCCTGCTTTTCAATCTCTCTGATCTTCGTGTGACCATGAATCACTGTAGTTTCTGCAGCATCATGTGGTTCTGGTAGGACTACTGTGTTTTAGTCCGTAGTTTCGCAATGACAAAAATAGATTTCTTATTATAGTGATTCCAAGTGAGCTTATATGCTTTTTGTAATCTGGAGATTCTACCTTTATTGGCTATTGAGTTCAGTCCTGTTGGTTGGATTATCTCTCCCAGCTATCTGAAGTGGGGTGTTGAGTAGTAATGGTGAGATTATCTACAGGTTTGTTTTCGGTGTACTGTGTTTCTCGTAGGAGATTTGTAGCCCAGTTTTCTGTGAGATTTCGTGTAGTTTTTCCAATGCAAGTTTGGCTTCCTCTCTATTGTTCGTTAGAATGGCAAGATCGTCCGCGAATGCCAGATACTTCACCCTGATTCTCTGCTCTTTTTTAATCCCAAGCTGAATTCCTTTTATTTCCTTTTCCCATGTCCTCACAGTTTTTTCCAGAAACATGTCAAATAGAAAGGGGGGGGGGGTCATTCCATCTCCTTGGCGAACACCAATGTGAATACGGAATGCTTCTGATGTTTCTACTTTGAATCTGTATCTGTTAATGCCTGTTGAATAATTGCCGGCCGCTGTGGCCGAGCGGTTCTAGGCGCTTCAGTCCGGAACCCCGCTGCTGCTACGGTCGCAGGTTCGAATCCTGCCTCGGGCATGGATGTGTGTGATGTCCTTGGGTTAGTTAGTTTTCAGTAGTTCTACGTCTAGGGGACTGATGACCTAATATGGTAAGTCCCATAGTGCTTAGAGCCATTTGAACAATTTTTATTGAATAATTAACCTAGTTTTCCTGTCAATGCTGAACTCCTCTAAAGTGTGGAATAATGTTTGTCAATCTACTGAATCGAAAGCCTCTTTAAAATCGACAAAAGTTACCAGAGTATTTCTACATTTTCATCAGACTACCCTCCATTAGGAAAGTGGGTGCTCTCAGCGACTGTTACGTAATTTATAAATGATCTAGCGCAGCAATCAGTCGTCTTTTTTTCTTAGTTTTTTTTGCAGGTTTTATTCCGCAAATCCAGATTTCGTCTAGTGCCTAGCCACTATCAATGCACTATTTTTTATCTAAAAAATGGTTTAATGACTCTGAGCACTATGGGACATAACTTCTGAGGTCATCAGTCCCCTAGAACTTAGAACTACTTAAACCTAACTAACCTAAGGACATCACACACACCTATGCCCGAGGCAGGATTCGAACCTGCGACCGTAGCGGTTGCGCGGTGCTAGACTGTAGCGCCTAGAACCGCTCGGTCACCCCGGCCGGTTTTTTAATCTCGATGCATGTTAGTTCCCTGTTGTTCGGGCGTCAGTCACAGTTCTTTGAATACTGTTCAAAGAACTGTGACCGACGCCAGAACAACAGGGAACTAAAATGCGTCGAGATTAAAAAATAGTACATTGATGATGGCTAGACACTCGCCGAAATCTGGATTTGCGTAATAAACCATGCAAAAAAAAGGACGACTGATTTCTGCGCTCTATCATTTATAAATTTAAAAATTTCTACTTCTTCTCGTTTGCAAAATTATATTTAATTTCCAAATCTGTCAGAGGCAAGCTCAACCTTTGCCTGATACTCCCATATTAACTGGTCCGTTTGTTTTTCTAGTCTGTTTAACAGGGCCTTTTAAAGAATTTTGTATATTTCAGGGAGCAGTGAAATTGTCCTGTAATTATTTGGATCGGTTTTTGCACCTTTTTTGTAGAGAGGGTGAATTAATGCACATATATTTAATTTCCGTACTTCTGCTATGTTTCCGTCTTCCCCTTGTTGTTCTTCAAAGAATTGATTATTTCCTATACCTCTTTAAGTGATGGTGGATTTGAATCGGAATTGGGTGTGGGTTTTTCGAAATCAAGTTGTTCTGTCGGAGGCTCGCAGTTGAGAAGTGAGTGAAAATATTTAGCTAAAATTTGACAGTTATTTTTAGGGTTGGTTTCCAGTGATACACCGGGCCTGCGAAAGCATAGGGTAGGTGGCAGATACCCTGTTAGGTTTTGTTTAAAAATTTTGTACAAATTTCTGGTGTTCTTCTTGATAAATTCTTGTTCAATTTGTTTAAGCCAGCTTATATCTACGTTTTTCTCTTCGAATCACTTTGGATGAACTCTTCTGTATTCTCAAACATTCCAGCCATTTTTCTGTAGTTTTGTTGCTACTGAAAGTTTTCCAAGCTTTTATTCTTTCTTCTTTTGCTTGATCACAAGCGCTGTTCCACCATTTGTTTTTCCTCTTTCTTGAGGATTTTCCAAATTTCATAGTGTTTTTCAGTACTTCCGCAAGTTCCTTCCAGTTGGTTGCGTTTGATTGCCCAATTTCTTGGAGAATTTGCCTTTTCTTAATTTTAAGGTATTCTGGATAAGTTCTAACGGTTTTGTTCATTGGTGGTTTCTTTCTGTTAGGTTGAAATCCAATCTTTATTTGCAGCACACGGTGGTCTGACTCAAAAAATCCCTTACTGGTTCGTACGTTGAGTATTTCTTTGGTATTCTTAATAGATATGTCAACATGGTCTACCTGTAATTTACTCAAAGTTGAATTTGGTAATTTTCTTGTTGCAAGTTTGTTTACAGGTTTAAGGACTTGTGTGGACATGATTTTAATATCAAAATTTTCACAGAAGTTTATCACTCTCTCGGCGTTTTTATTTGTTCTCTTGTGAGCTGTATGAATTCCCGTTGTTTTCCTGAATTTTTTCTCTTTGCCGAATTGTCCATTGAAATCTCCTAACATAATTTTCACGTGATGAGTAGGGATTTTATTTGAGATTTCCTCCAATAGTTCCCAGAAGTAATCTATTATTTGTGGATCTCTTCTATTGTAATCATTTGTGGGGGCATGTGCATTTATCAGTGTCTGTGCCTTGTTTCCAGGTTTTACTGAGATTGCGGAGATTCTTTCTGATATTGAATGGAAGTTTATTATTGAATCTATAATTGATTTGTGTACAACAGAAGCTGCGCCAAATTGTTTGTGTCCGTTGTTCAGGTGGACTGCAGGTTTTCCTTTATAGATTCTGAAGTTTCCTGAATGAAAATGATTTTCGTCAGTAAATCGTACTTCCAGAATCGCAAGGATTTATATGTGGAATTTTTCCACTGCATTTGTGAGTTGTTTGAGTTTACCTGCTTTGGAGAGTGTGTTTGTGTTGAGAGTTCCTATGAAGTTTTTCTGTTTTGGTCTAAGAAATTTTGAGAAGCTCCGACTCTTCTGCGCATGAAGTTCCTGGTCCCCCAGAATCCGATGACCAGGAAAATTCATTCTAGAGACTGATGCCTGGGGTAGTGGATTTCTTTCCTTTTGTTCCATCATGCTTATTCAATTTGAAACTTGTTTTGTGGTGATCTTCGGTGATGGTTACACGTTTACGACTTGATTGTTGAGATCAAGATGGGCATTGAGCAGCCGCACCAACTAGGTGAACAGACGCTGACTACTACCCGCTGGATTCCAGAACAGACGCTAGTGGATATGGGCTACCTCTTCCACCACTTCCGCCGTACCGATGATCTTCACGTCCGCCTCGATTGCCGTTGAGGTCTTCACCGCATCCCTGGCAAGGGACCCTCATAAGCTACTATCACCAGGTGAACCTTGGTTACGGGGTGATACTCCTCACCTTCCTCCTTCTTCAGCCGGGCTTGGGACCGGCTTTCGCGGAGTTGCATTATATATATATATCGTGATCAAAAGTATAGGGACACCTCACTGAAAATGACTTCACTCTCGCAGGCATACGTTCAATCAGGTGCTGGAAGGTTTCTTGGGAATGGCAGCCCATTCTTCACGGAGTGCTGCACTAAGGAGAGGTATCGATGTCGATCGGTGAGGCCTGGCACGAAGTCAGCGTTCCAAAACATCCCAAACGTGTTCTATAGGATTCAGGTCAGGACGCTGTGCAGGCAAGTCCATTACAGGGATGTTATTACACTAAAATGTAGACTTTCACGGCCGGAAATGTCATGTCCATTATAATTATCCGGGCTGTTATGCCGTGGTCGGTTGATGAATTCTATGTCAATTCCCAACGTTTCGTCCCTGTCTGCGGAGTACATCTTCAAGGAGGTCTGTAGCTCGATGGAAGATCCAACACATCCACTGGCTCGCTACTGACTGCCGCTAAATTCCGTGTCCGCGCGCTCCCGCGCCGAGGCGTGACGTCACGTGTTTTGAAAACGTCAGTGCAATTGGCCGCTGTCCGCTGCCGTCGATCGCCGTTGCCATCACCCAGTAGTGGACGGGTGGTACACATCTTCTTCAACACCGGCATCCATATACCGTTTAATTTCACGCCCTCCTCCTTTCTACTGAAATTATTAGGGTGTTTGGCGATTTCGATTGCCTTCCTGTAGAGCCTTCCGTAATATCCGCTTGGGGCCGCTAGTACTTGCCTCTCCAAGAAACGAATATGGTGGTTACCTGGTTGGAAAGCATGCTCCGCAACAGCTAATCGTTCCGTTTCTCCTCTTCTGCAATTGCCCTTGTGCTCTTCCAAAAGTTTTGAAACAGTTCTTTTAGTGGTACCCACATAAACATCTCCAAAGCTGCATGGGATCCTATACACTCCAGCTTTTTCCAATGGTTTCCGAGCGTCCTTGGCAGGCTTAAGGTATTCCTGTATCTTCCTGTTGGGCCTGTAAGTTACGGCAATATTTCGCTTCGTCAAGATCCTCCTTATTCTTTCCGTTACATTTTTAACAAACGGCAGGAAAACCTTAGATTTTGCAGTAGCCTGTACGTCACTATGGTTTCTGGGTGGCAGTCTCAACGCACGTTTTATTTCGGCGGACGAATACCCGTTCTTCAATAGTGCATTGTGGAGATGTTCCATCTCAGCGTCGAGCAACTCAGGTTCAAAAATGTTTCTAGCTCTGTCCGCTAACGTCTTGATAACACCCCGCTTCTGTTGTCGGTGGTGGTTCGAATCCTGGTACAAATGACGGTCAGTGTGCGTGGGTTTGTGGTATACTGAGTGACCCAAACTACCATTTTCGTTTCTAAAAACAAGCACATCGACGAAATGTAATTTGCCGTCTACCTCCTCCTCCATTGTAAACTGAATTCTCCAGTTTGTACTACTCGGATGTTCGTGGAACCGGCATAGTTCCTCCCTGCCATGTCTCCCCAGCACAAACGTGTCATCCACGTATAGGAACAATACATTTGGTTTTTTGCTGTTCTTCGAATTTCTCCATAAAGAAGTTTGCAATTACGGGACTTAGGGGGCTTCCCATTTCCACGCCATCCGTTTGTTCATATAACTGTTCATTCCACTTGAAGTATGTGGTCGTCAAAGAATACTTAAACAACTCTGAAATATCGGCAGGAAAAATTCGATCCAGCTGTTCCAATACATCATCAAGTGGAACCATGGTAAACAGCGATAGCACATCGAGGCTGACCAATATGTCCTCCGGCTGGACCACTATGCCATTCAACCTGCTGATGAAATGTGTCGAATTCTTTATATAAGAGCCCGAACGGCCCACATGTGGTTTTTAACAGCGCAGTCCAAAACTTTGCTAGCGAGTTGTAAG
Organism: Schistocerca americana; assembly: GCF_021461395.2. NCBI lineage: Eukaryota > Metazoa > Arthropoda > Insecta > Orthoptera > Acrididae > Schistocerca > Schistocerca americana. The sequence continues at coordinate 186,813,093 of NC_060119.1, forward strand.
GTGCCAGGCAAACCCAAAACCTTTCATGAAAACCCTGACATAATAAGCAAATCCAGTAGTATGTCACATAGCTCCGAATAAATCGTGACATTAAATTAACCAAAGTAATACGAGTAACGAGTGAGCAAATGGAATACCACAGACTAACACAAGAATGCCTAAATGTATGTCGTACCTTCCCACCGTGAGACAGACACAGTTCCGAGGGCAGAAACGAGAACAGAAGCCGAGAGCGGAACCGTGTTAAGCTAGAGGGCCCTACGATAAGGGACGGACACCCACGTCGCCAACTAACCACCAGGACCACCCCCCCCCCAGCCCATGTTAAAAGCTAGAGCCCTCCAGAAAAACAGTATAGATCTTACGATAACACAAAAAGGGCTACACCAGCCGCAAGTTTTAGCGTGAGACTTTTTCGCGTGTAACGTTGCAAACCTAAAAGACATTGCCCCACCACGAAAAGTAACCGCTAGGACCACCCCCCAGCCCATGTTAAAAGCTAGAGCCCTCCAGAAGAACAGTATAGATCTTACGATAACACAAAAAGGGCTACACCAGCCGCAAGTTTTAGCGTGAGACTTTTTCGCGTGTTACGTTGCAAACGTTAAAAACATTGCCCCACCACGAAAAGTAATCGCCAGGACCACCCCCCAGCCCATGTTAAAAGATAGAGCCCTCCAGAAGAACAGTATAGATCTTACGATAACACTAAAAGGGCTACACCAGCTGCAAGTTTAAGCGTGAGACATTTTCGCGTCTCTGTTACGTTGCAAACTTTAAAAACATTGCCCCACCACGAAAAGTATAACGTTTCTCATTGGATAGACAGACTTTTTGTAGGCGGAGCTTAAGGTTAACATTGAGACCCTGATTGGTCAGATGAAAACACAGCCAGACAGTTTTTTTTAAACCAACTTCGGTAAATTGTAGTAAAGAGAAGTTAGGAGAGAGTTGCTTCTGAGACGGCGAGATGCATGGAGCTGCGCAGACCGCCGCCCCCTGACGAACACCGACAAGGTAATGAACGCACGCGATGCCGCATTTTTGAGCGCATAAGGCTTCGCTCAGAACTGCAGAAGTCTCATCTGTTACATCCCCTTTTTACGTAATACTAGTGTCGATCGTCAATTGAAGCTCATGGTATTCACATTTGCTATTAGAAGTTAAAATCTGAAACGCGATGATTTTTCTGTTATATCATTATTGAGAAGCCACATCAGCCACTGTAATTTACGACAAGTTAGATAAGTAATTAAAGATAATTGAGGGTCACTGTAGACCATTTTGATAGTTTTCTCTTTTGTGAAACTTAATTTAAACCTAGATTATAGATGTGATATGGCACAGGTCATCCTTCGATCCATTGTAGAACTTGGAAACCCATTCAGGGAACATTCGTTCACATTTTTGTTGAACGCAGTTGGTTTTTATCATCCTGTATTAAAACATTTCCTTTTATCAATAGTGCAATTTATAAACAATGTTTTGCGAGTAGAATAAAATTTCCAATGGTAAACTTAACTGCTTTTTCGACGTTATTTTACCAGCTAACTAAAAATAGGAAAGCCTTGAACCCCTTCCACTAAATTTAGTTAGTATTAAGATTCTGTTACAGGGAGTGCAGTGGAGCTGACGCTGAAATCATTAAGTATTTGGTTATATCATCCCTAGTCTCACTGAATTCTTCTGAACTCTACATGTCATGTGTGGTCTGGCGTCTCCTTACCAGCAACAGGTCCCAGGTTCAAACTAGTCAATTCTCTAAAAAACACGCTCAGAGCGTCGTTGCGCGAAAGTGGTAGGGAGACACGACTTAGAACAAACAGATACCACGCAGAATGTTAGAGAATGGCGACCCTGCCAGGATGGTAAAATACCATGATTGAAGGGCGACCACATGCCTAACTAGGTCAGAAAAATATCGTGTTGAAAATTTTCGTAAAAGTAATTTTTGTTTTAGGCATAAATAGTTGAAAACAGTAGCTGCAGCGATAGATAGTAACAAAGTATTCAATAGAAAGTGAGACATTCTAGCAGAGACAATAGCATAATTAAGTTATGAATTTTAATATTGTTAGAATTAAGTTTTCTCTCCAATGCAAGCGCACAGGTGGCGGATACATCGTTGACAAGTTGATTCTGACCCAACAAGTAAGTGAATGGATTGTCAGTCTTGGGTATAATAAGTGCCAAGTCGTGTGTGCAAAAAGTTTATGAAACGCGTGAGATCGTATGAGCGCATGTTAACGCGAAGTAGGGCGCGTTAATTACTTTTAAAACAGAAAATAAGGGATTCGGAAAGATTATCAATGGCAGATCGAGACCTTGACCGAATTGAGGTAGAGACCCAACATGAAGATGGACAGAGATTAGAGGACAGTACAACAGACGATGCAGTATCGCGAGAAATAGGTCAGATAACGCACCATAACGAGGATAATGTACGTCAAGGCATAGAAAACGTAAGTCAGCATACGACAGAGGAGCAGGAAAGTAGAGAGACAGCCGATGAGGATTCTAACTTGCGTCTTGAATACGTAGAACCAATAGTACAAGTAATCAGAGCTCCCTCACCACAGAGCACAAGGAATGCGAGCAGAAAACGTGTCACCGCACTGTTCAATGCAATCGGTTGCAAACCAACACTTGGGCGGAAATACAGAGCGTCGGACTTCGGAAGAAAACGCAATAGGACCCACCAATCTGGCAGAATTGTTACAATTAATGACGGAAACCATGACAAGACAAAATAAAGAAATTGGGATCCAAATTAAAATTCAGAATGCAGAAACAACGAACCAAATTGCAGAAACCACGAGACAAATGCGTGAGATTAAAGAACAAAACAAAAAAATTCTGCTACACCTAAGTCATATTGAAGACGAGGCAAAAGAATCCCGAGAAGTGATAGAAAACTTAATAACAGGTCACAATCAATTGAGAACAGACATTGACAAGGTACAAACATTGCGTAATGACACTCAGGGCGAGATCAAAACATTACGTAACAACACCCAGGGAGAAGTCAAGAAACTAGAGAAACAGATAAACGTAATTACTAGACAAGCAGCAGGTACAGCGCGTGAAATTGTTGAAAACAGTGTGCTACACAAACGTATCACAAAAGCAGCGCTGAAAAGATATGATAACCGCATAGTCAAAATAGAAGCGCAAACGAAGCAACAATTTCAGAAATTGCGAACAGAGTTGTTGCAAACCATTGAAGAGCTTAGTGAACAAAATCGAACAAGCACTGAGGCTGCAACCACATCCGTATCTGTAACAGCACCGGAAAAACAAGCAATTAACGAAGATATCATGCATTTGCGATTCCAGTCACAGGTGGAAAATAAAATACGTGAAATCAGACAGCCTGCACCGCAACAAACACGTTTCGAAATTCTTGATGAACAAACGGCACCACAAATACATGCAGAACCACAAATGTATGTTTCAAGACAGTTTGGATCGTGCAATGAAGCAGCAAGGTTAGCCAGACGAGATACCGAACCAATACGTGACAATGGAAAGCCAGGTCGCGAAGAGTACAGTGCAATGCATTCAGCTACACGTTCACAACCGATGGAAGAAAATTATTGCGTATCACTTCAACGATACTACTCAAGGGTAGGCGAAAGTTACAGTGGACAATATCCAATGGATCTACCACAACCGGAAAGAACGACGGGAGAAATGATCAGAAACAAAAGTGGCGAAGAATCGCGATTTTCATATGGAACTATGACGAAGTACGACAACGAACATTTTCTCACAGTCAGAAAATTTCAACACTTTCGAGAAGGAAACTCATTACATCCACGAACTTTTATTGACCAATTCCGAGTACGATTAACAGAACACTGGACGCTAGCACACATGTCAGGAACAGTCGCAGAAACCATGCAAAACGTTGCAGCGACATGCCGATCGTACGAAGATTTCAGAGAGAAGTTTCTCTCACGATATTGGCCCAGCGAAGCACAGAACAGAGTGAAGTACGAATTATTACAAGACCCATATTTTGAAAATTCAGGAGAGAAGAGTCCCGTGAAATTTTTCGAAGTAATGGCAAAGAAAAATCAATGCTTAGATGTACCACACAGTGACGGAGAGTTGATTAAATTATGCGCGATGAAGTTACCATTGAAATACCAGCAATCATTAGCAGGTCGCGGAGGCAATGACGTCGAAGCAATTAAAGGTGTTCTAAGGGAACTAGAGTTCATATTTTCGGAAGATGACTCAAGAAAAAGACGAAGCGCACGTGAAAACGAAAGCAAAAAGCAGTGGAATCCACAAGACACAGTACGAAGAAACAATAATTACGAACCACGTGATAACTTCGCAACAAGAAACGACAATAGATTTCAACAAAGAACCGGTTATGGATTTAGAAGAGAATATGGCAATAACTATAATTCACCCAGGAACGGCAACAACTATTACAGAGGGAATAACGACAACCGGAACGGGTACTGGAGAACCAATAGACCGACAAATTATCAACATAGAAACCACTATCAACAAGCTGAACAAGAAAAGAGAATACAGATAGAAGAGGTGGAGGTAAGACCACCAAACCCCGATAAACGTTCGAATTGACAGCTAAGCGCCCATGCCAAAGGGAATGGCGCACCGACCCAGGACAAGTGCAGCACCTTGAACAGAGAAGTAAATACCTTATCACGAGAAGAGAAGAAGGAAGAAACAAATCCGCAGGGAACAGATGAAAACGAAGACAGGAAAATAACAATATCGTGTTGGGACGAAATTAATTGGGAGAATACTGAAGAGGAAGATGAATTAGCAGAGGCATGCACAACGAATGTAGGAGGAAAAGACGAAGTAATGAGTATTGCAGAGCTATTTGAGATGGAAACCAGGGAAAGTGAATTCAATGAGGATAAAGCGCAGTCAACAGAAGTTGAAAATAAGTTACTAGTGGGCACACAGCCCAACGTATATAATGAAGGAAGTTATGAAGCGATAATTAGAGCATTTAGATGCGATTATGTGGAAGTAGCGACGGAGAAGGAGAAGATAGACGAAGATGAGGAAAAAGTAGAGGATGTTGAAGAAAGCGTAAATGAAGGAAGAAATAGAGAAGAGGAAATAAAAGAGAGAGAAGTAGCAGTCTAAGCGTATCCAACAGAAAGTTCGAATTCACAAGGAAAATTCCTGAAAAGACTCATGTATGATTCAGTGGAGGATTCGTTGATGCAAGAAGAAGAAGAACAGAACCAACCCTCTCAAATTCAACCAATTGTGAAGGCCATGGTAAAGCGCATCCCAGTCAATATTGTAACTGATAACGGAAGTGAACTGACTGCGATCTCAGAAAATTTATTCATGCAGTGTAATGCCAATCAGGAATTGCCAGTTCTGAAAACATGTTAGATTAAAGTAAGAGGTCCTATTAGAAACAATGCTGCGGAAGTTACGAGACAAACAAGGTTAACTCTTTCGTGTCAAGGTCAAAAGATCGAAGCCAACTTCGTAATTATACCTAAACTAACTGCAGACGAGCGATAATGGATATGGGGAAAGGTAGCGTAACATTCGGGAATGTCACACTTCTCTTTGAGCAAAAGCTAAAATTAGAAGAAATACCAGTTATAAACAAACAATTAAGAATGATGCGAGATAAAGAGGATGAAGAATTAGAATGGTATGCACAAAAGGGGGAATCGCCTCAACTCATGTTAGAAGTCCATAAAGAAATCGACGAAAAATTGCAAGAAGTTCAAGGTATTTCGGAACACAGTAAAAGAGAATTAGAGGGTATTTTACGAGATAAAGCAGAGGTATTTTTACCTAAGACTGGCAGTATTAAACACTTTCAGTACAAGTTTGAAGTAAAACAGCACAAACCATTTAGAGTGCCACCCTATACAGTCCCATTAAGCTACAGGAATAAAGTATTCCAGTAGATATCTAAAACGTTAGATGACGATATTATTGAACCAGCTACCTCCACATGTAACAACCCGCTCCATACTGTACAAAAACGAGATGGGAGCATCAGGTTAGTGCTTGATTCCAGACAGATCAACACAATCATAATCACTGAGACAGATCGCCCAGAAAAATTAGAGGAATTGATACAAAACTTCCACGGTGCTTAGATATTTTCATCAATTGATTTATGGAGTAGTTTCTGGCAAATAGAATTGGCCCCAGAATGTAGAAATTTACAGCATTTGTCATATTCGGTAGATGTTACCAGTTTAAACGATTGCCATTTGGTTTAAACATACCATCAGCAGCGTTTATTAGGGGATTTAATACTATACTCAGTCCTGAAATTTTGCAAAAAAATTACTTGTTATGTTGATGATGTGATTATAGCAGAACCCTCTTTGGAACATCACAACGACACATTAAATCAGTTTTTACAGATCATGAAAGAGCATGGGGTCACAGTAAATATAACAAAATCCAAATTTGGAAGGCGAGAGGTCAAATTTCTAGGACACATAATTTCAGAGAAAGGGGTAATGCCCAACCCAGAAAAACTAACGGCGATCAAAGAATTCTGTACTCCATATAATAAGAAAACTCTCAGAGGATTTCTAGGTCTCACCGGGTTCTATAAAAAATTTATTTGTATCGACTCTTTCGCAACACCACGCCTATGTGCATTGACTGGAAAAAACACGCCATGGGTATGGGATCAACAAGCCAATGAAGAATTTTTAAAAGTGAAAAACGCACTAACAACAGCATCCAATTTTAGCACATCCTGATCTAACACAAAATTTTTGTATGGCCACTGATAGCGCGAAAATAGGTTTAGGAGCTGTTTTATTCCAAGAATACGAACAGGCAGAGCTAAGATCATATAGAACAATTGCATTTGCCAGTCGGGTACTCACAAAAAGCGAGAAAAACTATTCAGTCACGGAGCTGGAAGCATTGGCCATTGTATGGGGCTTCCAACATTTTCGATACTTCCTATTCGGAAGAAAAACAAAAGTATACACTGACCACAAAGCATCAGAATTTCTGTTATCCGCCAAACTAACTCATGGGAGGTTAGCCAGATGGATGTTAATACTACAAGAATTTGACTTCACTATTACACAGCGAATGTATTAGCAGATGCTTCATCACGATGTCCACAGGGTGCATCCAATAACATAGCGGAAGACCAGTTTACAATGTACTATATGAAACAAGTACCTTTCGAAAATTACATTACGACAGCATTGAAAAACATAGGCAAAGAACAGGACAAGGATCCCGAAATACTAGGAATCAAACACAAGTGGAGAAGTAAGGCTTTTCCAGACATTCGACAGCACTATCTCGTAAAAAAAAATGTTTTATTTTTTAGACGAAATGTTGCAACGAACGAATGGTTAATTTATATCCCAGATGAACTAATTAATAAGTACATATGGTACACACATTTAAGTAATGGCCACTTTGGACCAAAGAAATGCTTTTTAAAAATAAAACAAACAAGCCATTTTCTTAATATGGAAAGACGAATTAGAACAGTATTAGTCAAATGCAAAAAATGTATGAGGGCTAAACACATCACTTTCCAAACCAAACCATCTATGTTTCCAATAATCCCTAAAAAATTAAAACAAATAGCTGCAACAGATTTGATGGGGCCCCTCCCACGCACAAAAACGGATATATTTTGATATTTGTCGTTTTGGAACTTACTTCTAAATATGTTACCTTGACACCATTAAAATGGGCAACAGGTCTTACTATAAGTAAAGCATTTAGACAAGATTTTCTCAGACAAGTAGGTCGAGTGGAACGAATAATTTCGGATAATGGCCCACAATACAAATCAGTGCAATGGCAGAACACGTTAAAACAACATAAAATAAAACCCATCTACATATCTAAGAACAAACCTAGCGTAAATCCAGCAGAACGATCTATGAAGGACATAGGCACTTCATACCAATTATATGCAGGCAAAAGAAACAACGCTTGGGATATATACCTTAAAGATTTTCAAGAAGTAATAAATGAAATGCCACATAGCACTACACTACTACCTCCAGTTACTGTACTTAAAATATTGAACCCCCAAACATAACCAGAGAAAATGTTAGATTTCCTATTGTACTATGTAGACAGCACAAACAAGTCATAGCAACAGCACTCTCCAACATCAGAAAGGCAGCCATTAAAAGAAAAGAAAGAGGAGATAGAACAGCAATTAAAAGTACATTCTCAGTAGGCCAGAAACTATTTGTAAAAACACATCATCTCTCCAGCAAACAGAAACACAAAATACATAAGTTTTATGCTGCATACAAAGGACCTGTCATAATTAGCCGAATTGCTCATGATAATGCTGTGGAACTAATGAACCCAAAAACAGACAAAACTTTAGGACTTAACCATGTGAGCCATATCAAAAAGTTTGAAGATTAATTTTATTACTGGTAAATAATCGGCAAAATATTTCAAGATTATGTTGGAGACAAGATCGTCAGAAAAAATAAAAATGAAGAGAGAGGAAGGTGGGAAAAAGAAAATTTCAATAAAAACGAAAACAAAAATAACACCAATAGTACCATAGATTAAAGTAAGGGGATAAAGTGTAGATAGTCTAACAGCATGAAATACTAAAATGATACACCACGACACTACACAAAAAATAAAAAAACGAATTTGAGGATTCTTGTAGAAGTTAAGACTCAAAATATCTTAGAATTGTAACATGGAAAGGGCGCCGAAATTTGTAAGGCTTTTTAAGAAGGCATAAAACAATGTAGGTACTAGACATATGTTAGATGATTATAAGTAAAACTTTTTCTAAGAGCCATTGTAAAATCTCCAGCAAGGACGAGATGCAACGACCCACAAGTTGCAACGAGAGAAGTATCAAGAAAGAAAAGGACGTAATTAGCAAGACACGATTCCTACAAGGCAGAAGCGTCAAGAGAAGGGAAAGGACAGTGGAACCACAGAGTGGCGGAACCCTGCAGAGACACGACAGGACACCGAACGCCAGAAGGGTCTCGGAACACCCCGACTCAGAGGAGCGAGCAAAAAACAGCCGACGAGAAGACCGCTTGGGCAAGCCACCACTGGCAAAAAAATATGTGTAAAAGTCACACTACTGCTATTAAACAGCACGCTGATGCACGAAACTGAAGAAAACTTCCACAAAGTAAAAATGACATACCCAAACAATTTATCAAACTGTTACTAAGAGGAGAACTTCAAAGTGACTAGTTATCAACAAATATTTCCATATCCTGCCCAGAGAAGAACCAAGAAGTAAGTAAGAAGCAGAGAAAAAGCAGGAAGAACAGAAGTTGAAGATTTGCAAGATTGAGACCAACAAAGAAGATGGGTGAAGAATAGACGACATACCTTCCCAAATCCCTATCCCATTGTAAACTAGTCGTCTGCGAAGTGTTACAACGAAAAACGACCGCTTTCAGCGACACGTAACGATGACTTTCACGCATACAAAGCCAGTTAACCACGAGATTCTGCACTCACAGCTCCATTCCATTATGGGACCTCCACAATAGCAACACACACTTGCAAAGCCAACAAGGAATGACGAATGAAGCTGTACATCAAATACTTGCCTACATCCATCTCGCTCAAGCCCATCACCTTCGTGCAAAAACATTCGCCAGTCTCATGCTTAAATTTTCATAGGATTGTGTGAATGTGTGAAATCAAATTATGTGATGTAGGAATTGTGCAAAAGAAACTTGTGAAAAACTAAATAAGTTAAGCACACCAGACAGCTAATAAACTACAAAATAACAGTCATTGATTATGTACTTAAGTAAAAAAATAGACTATCGATAAAAATAAGTCATTAGTTCTGAAATGGACAGTATATAAAGAACAAAAGTAAGGAATAATAAGCACTAAAACTATATGCCACTTATTTTCTCCTCATAAAAATAAAAGAATAACTATATTTTACTTATTTTCTCCTTATATAAACAAAGAATAAAAAATTATCTTGTTGGATGTTTTCCCTTTTTCATAACATTTGTTACATTTGTTAGGATAATATCTCAATACTTGTGTATGTATATTTCTTTGTCAAAGCAATTCTTGGAAATAATTCTTATTTGTTAGTGTAACAATGTTGAAATGAGTGTCTAGAAACAAAAACATTTTTACTTGTGCATGATATTTAGAAAATGTGTTAGGAATAGATTTTACTTAATTACTACATTTATTAAAAAAAATTTTGTACGAAAATTGCTGTGAAAGACTCCTCACTTTCGATAACAAACTTCTTAAAAAACAAACTTCACACTTAAATAAAGAAAGAAAATAACTAAAAATAAATAGTAATAATAATAGCATAAAAATATTCTTCTCTTGTCAATATAAATATATTTTTGAGAATAATGTGGAAGAATATAAAAATATAAATTAGTAATACAAACTAGCATAGAACCAGAATAATGTGGCTGAACAGTAGGCAAGATAAAGGAATAATTTTTGACTGACTTAGACAACGATTCAATCATTGCCTAACTTCAGTGCAAAAATTAAGTTCGAAGGGTGGTGATATGTAAGGTGTCAGGCAAATCCAACACCTTCCATGAAAACCCTGACATGATAAGCAAATCCAGTAGTATGTCACATAGCTCCGAATAAATCGTGACATTAAATTAACCAAAGTAATACGAGTAACGAGTGAGCAAATGGAATACCACAGACTAACACAAGAATGCCTAAATGCATGTCATACCTTCCCACTGTGAGACAGACGCAGTTCCGAGGGGAGAAACGAGAACAAAAGCCGAGAGCAGAACCGTGTTAAGCTAGAAGGCCCTACGATAAGGGATGGACACCCACGTCGCCAGCTAACCACAAGGACCACCCCCCAGCCCATGTTAAAAGCTAGAGCCCTCCAGAAAAACAGTATAGATCTTACGATAACACAAAAAAGGCTACACCAGCCGCAAGTTTTAGCGTGGGACTTTTTCGCGTGTTACGTTGCAAACGTTAAAAACATTGCCCCACCACGAAAAGTAATCGCCAGGACCACCCCCCAGCCCATGTTAAAAGCTAGAGCCCTCCAGAAGAACAGTATAGATCTTACGATAACACAAAAGGGGCCACACCAGCCGCAAGTTTTAGTGTGAGACTTTTTCGCATGTTACGTTGCAAACATTAAAAACATTGCCCCACCACGAAAAGTAACCACCAGGACCACCCCCCAGCCTATGTTAGAAGATAGAGCCCTCCAGAAGAACAGTATAGATCTTACGATAACACTAAAAGGGCCACACCAGCTGCAAGTTTTAGCGTCAGACTTTTTCGCGTCTCTGTTACGTTGCAAACTTTAAAAACATTGCCGACAAGGTAATGAACGCACGCGATGCTGACTTTTTGAGTGCATAAGGCTTCACTCAGAACTGCAGAAGTCTCATCTGTTACGTCCCCTTTTTACGTAATACTAGTGTCGATCGTCAATTGAAGCTCATGGTATTCACATTTGCTATTAGAAGTTAAAATCTGAAACGCGATGATTTTTCTTTTATATCATTATTGAGAAGCCACATCAGCCACTGTAATTTACGACAAGTTAGATAAGTAATTAAAGATAATTGAGGGTCAATGTAGACCATTTTGATAGTTTTCTCTTTTGTGAAACTTAATTTAGACCTAGATTATAGATGTGATATGGCATAGGTCATCCTTCGATCCATTGTAGAACTTGGAAACCCATTCAGGGAATATTCGTTCACATTTTTGTTGAACGCAGTTGGTTTTTATCATCCTGTATTAAAACATTTCCTTTTATCAATAGTGCAATTTATAAACAATGTTTTGTGAGTAGAATAAAATTTCCAATGGTAAACTTAACTGCTTTTTCGACGTTATTTTACCAGCTAACTAAAAATAGGAAAGCCTTGAACCCCTTCCACTAAATTTAGTTAGTATTAAGATTCTTTTACAAGGAGTGCAGTGTAGCTGACGCTGAAATAATTATGTATTTGGTTATATCATCGCTAGTCTCACTGAACTCTTCTGAACTCTACATGTCATGTGTGGTCTGGCGTCTCCATACCAGGAACAGGTCCCAGGTTCAAACTAGTCAATTCCCTAAAAAACACGCTCAGAGCCTCGTTGCGCGAAAGTGGTAGGGAGACACGACTTAGAACAAACAGAAACCACGCAGAATGTTAGAGAGTAGGTGGGCGATCCAATGGCACTTAATATCGGTCTTAAGGGCAAATTTTCTTTATGAATTTTGGGCAATCCATAAAGCCTCGGTGGTAGCGCAACCGAATTGCAGAGACCTTTCTGTACACTTTCTTCAATGGAGGACTTTTTTATTAACCGCGACACAGTTCTAAGAACGTTGTTCGTGTGGTCCTTATTCAGCTTCCTCTATGCTTGCGGATCCAGTAGATCAGCAATTTTACTCTGATCGTCGGCCACATCCAGAACCACCGTCGCGCTTCCTTTGTCAGCTGGGAGAATCAAAATACTATCGTCGTCATTCGGGAGTTTTAAAGCTCTTCTCTCAGCCACAGTTATATTACTCTTCGGCGGTTTTGCATTGGCTAATATTCTCACTGTTTCTATACGAATTTCTTCAGCTGTTACAGAATCCACACTGCGAATTCCTGATTCTACACTGGCTATAATTTCTTCCGTGGGCACAAAACAAGGACTAACAGCAAAATTTCCTCCCTTGGCAAGTACAGATGTCACATCGTCAGATAACGAACGTTTGGATAAATTGATAACGGTCCGGGAAACGTCTAAATGCCGAACAGTCTGATTAGGTAGCAAATTATCAATTTTCTTCTTCTGTCTACTAGACGTTGTCTACATACGCTTCTCCATGGTATCATGCAGTAGTCTATCAATTTTATCCCAGTTACCGCTGCACAGTTCTTCACTGATAGTAATATGGAGAGAAATTAACTTACAGTTTCTGCTTGCCAAGTCCCGTCGGTCTGCTGAATGCGCTCTCGTAGTAAGGCCTCCTCAGTCCGTTTGAAAATGCGTTCTGCCTTTCCCGAATAAAACAGTCGCTTTATCTTCAGAAACTACGGTACAACGCCGACGGCTCTGAAACGAGACAGGAATGCGAGGGAACACAAAAGCTGCACTCTCTTCTTCTGGAGTCCTTCCAGGTGTCGCACTTCTCTTCACATCTCCTCCCGGTAGAGGCGTCTGATACTAAAATGTAGACATAGTATATTATAATGGACAGGGATGTTATTATCGTGTCGCCACTCCGTCAGAGGCCGTGCATTATGAACAGGTGCATGCTCGTGTTGAAAGATGCAATCGCCATCCCCGAATTGCTCTTCAACAGCGGAAATCAAGACGGTGCTTAAAACATCAATGTAGGCCTGTGCTGTGATAGTGTCATGCAAAACAGCAATGGGTGCAAGCTCCCTCCATGAAAAATACGACCTCACGATAACACCACCGCCTCCGAATTTTACTGTTGCTGTTGGCACTACACACGCTGGCAGGTGACGTTCACCTGGCATTCGCCATACCCACACCCTGCCATCGGATTGCCACATTATGTACCGTGATTCGTTACTCCAAACAACGTTTTTCCACTGTTCAATCGTCCAATGTTTACGCTCCTTACACCAAGCGAGGCGTCGTTTGGCATTTACCAGTATGATGTGTTGCTTATGAGCAGCCGCTCGACCATGAAATCTAAGTTTTCTCACCTCCTGAGTAACTGTCATAGTACTTGGGTGGATCCTGATGCAGTTTGGAATTCCTGTGTGATGGTCTGGATAGATGTCTGCCTATTACACATTACTTCCCTCTTCAAATGTCGAAGGTCTCTGTCAGTCAACAGACGAGGTCGGCCTGTACGCTTTTGTGCTCTTCGTATCCCTTGGCGTTTCCACTTCATTATCACATCGGAAACAGTGGACCTTGGGATGTTTAGGAGTGTGGAAATCTCGCTTACGTAATGACACAAGTGACATCCAGTCACGTGACCACATTCGAAGTCCGTGAGTTCCGCAGAGCACCCCATTCTGCTGTCTCACGATGTCTAATGACTACTGAGGTCGCTGATATAGAGTTACTGGCAGCAGGTGGCAGCACAGTGCACCTAATAGTCATTTAATCAATCATTATTCCCCCTCTTCATTCCTCAATGTAACTGGAAGAATCCCCAATAACTGGTACAATGTGAGACGCCTTCTGCCTTGCACTTCACTGTGATTTGCACAGTAAGGAGTTGGTTTGCAAATTAAGGGTATTTTATCAGTTGAAAGCAAACATTCAACGTAAATACGAGTGTGTGTTTATTAATATGACTGTTGTGTCAAATGTGCAAATGTTTACGTAAAGCACTGATGCACGCTACAAAGAAATTCCGGACAGACAATATCGCACGTTGTATTTCATCTGGACTTTTCGCAACACAGGGTCTGCTTATACGGTATTTCGTGCTTCCGGTGGTTGTTGGTGTCTCTATGTGGACCTCTTCTTATAATTTTCCACGGAGATACAAGTCTGCCGGTGTAAGCTGGTTGCCGGCCGTTGTAGCCGAGCGGTTCTAGGCGCTTCAGTCCGGAACCTCGGGACTGCTACGGTCGCAGGTTCGAATCCTGCCTCGGGCATGGATGTGTGTGATGTCCTTAGGTTAGTTAGGTTTAAGTAGTTCTAAGTTCTAGGGGACTGATGACCTCAGATGTTAAGTCCCATAGTATTCAGAGCCATTTTTTTTGTAAGCTGGTTGAGCGTGAACGCCATGTCGTATTTCCCGAAAAATCGATCGATCTCCAAATGTTCTGTTAAAATTGTTTGTTATTTCCGCGTTGTTGGAACAACATGGTTTCCCTTACTGCCTTGCCTTACTGGTTTGCCTTTATCTGTCAAGAACAAAAATCATTGTGTGAAATTTTTGAAATGGTGGAAATACAGAAGCGTATCCTGCAGCTGTTCGTGTTTTTATTTTGTTTCCCTCTTTGGCACCATAGCCTTCCACCTTCCAGTGTATCGTAAGCCTCCAAGGGCGGCTTACACCACATCGGCCTGTAATCAATAAGGCGGAAACACGCACATTGCACTGGATTTTAAGTTTACTTCATTGGTTATATACAGTTGATGTCTACCGGATCCTATAATATACCCTGCCTGGTGTTGTCTGGCCTGGCTCATTCAGCAGTCATGCTTTGTACATTTTTATAGGGCGTCTCTATTTTATTATGACAACTCACCATTGTGGTTTGTCTTTTAACGTGGATAACTTCTCGAAAGGTGGGACACCGTAATTGTCCATCTACATTGTGGAAATACAACCACTGTAAACCTGAAGATGTGCTTGTACTGACGTGAAAGTGGTGGTTGCTAACAAAGCACGTTCATTCAGCTATGCGCCTTTTGAAAGCATCTCATCATTCTTGATTTTTTAATTGTTTTAATTTTTATGATAATTTGAAAGGTTATTGAGTGTTCAGTGTTTTTATTTTTATTTCTAGCATGTTTCTGGTATTCGAAAAATGTAATGTGAGCTCTGTGTTTCCACTGGGTGTTTCATACTTCATATCTGTATTTTGGACATTTTTCAAACATTAGTCTTCAATAGTCGATATGTTGCACCGCTGAGGTTCTGAGTACAACTACTGTGATCTTTGGTTCTCAGCAGCTTTGTCCGTGAAAAGTGAGTCACGTGTTGGTCACTCTACTGAACGGTCTGGAAATAGCTTGCAGAGCATAGAGATAATGATACAGTGGTTTGTTGTGGTATTCAGTCCAAAGGAATGATGCCGCTCTCCATGCTACTCTATCCTGTGCAAGCCTCCTCATCGCCGAGTAACTACTGCAACCCACATCTTTGCGCATGTCCCTTTTGTATTCATCTCTTGGTCACCTTCTACGATTTTTAACCTCCCCCCCCCCCCCCCTCACACACACACACTTCCTTCTCTAGTACTACTCGTACGTTGATCCCTTGATGTCACAGAATATATTCTACAAACCGATCCTTCCTTCTAGTCAGGTTGCGCCACAAATTTCTTTGCTCCCCAATTTTATTCAGTACTTCCTCATTAGTTACGTGATCTACCCATCTAATCGTTAACATTCTTCTGTTGCACATGTTCAAAAAGCTATTTTCCTCTTGTCTAAACTGTTTATCGTCCCTGTTTCAGTTCCATATATGCATCCACTCCATACAAATACTTTCAGAAAAGATTTCCTGACTCTTAAATCTATACTTAATGTAAATAAATTTCTCTTCTTCAGAAACACTTTTCTTGCCATTCCCAGTCCACATTTTATATTCTCTCAATTTTGGCCATCGTCAGATATTTTGCTGCCCACATAGCAAAACGCATCTAGTACTTTATGTGTCTCGTTTTCTAATTCCTTCAGCATCACCTGATTTAATTTGGCTACTTTCCATAATCCTAGTTTAGCTTTGTTGATGATGTCCATTCAGGACCCTGTCCATTTCGTTCAACTGCTCTTCCAAGTCCTTTGCTGTCTCCGAGAGAATTACAATGTCATCGGCAAACCTCAATGTTTCTCCATCTGCTCCTCATGACCAGAGCACCTGCTCATCTTGCTCACGAATTTCACTCATTCCCACTATATCTAACTTTAATCTATCCATTCCCACTTTAAATTTTCTGACCTGTCTGCTCAATGAAGGGATCTGACATTCGACACTGCAGTCTGAAGAACGCCAGTTTTGTTCCATCTGATGACGACATACTCCTGAGTAGTCCCCGCCCAGAGATCAGAATGGGTGACTATCTCACTTCCAGAATATTTTACCCAAGAGGATACCATCATCATCTAACCATACAGTAGAGCTGCATGTCTTCGGGAGAAATTTCGGCTGCAGTTTTCCCTTACTTTCAGCCGTTCGCAATACCAGCACAGCAAGGCCGTTTTGGTTGATGCTGGAAGGCCAGATCAGTCAATCACCTAGATCGTCCCTGTCACTATTCAAAAGGCTTCCGCCTCTCTTCAGGAACCACATGTTTGTCTGGTACCTCAACAGATGCCCCTCCGTTGAGGTTGCACCTATGGTACGGCTATCTGTATCACTGAAGCACGTGAGCATCCCCACCAACGGCAAGGGGAAAGAATGTTGAATACTGGAAATATGATTTTGTAAAGATTAATTTTTGAAGCTTGAAGATTTACAGGTAATGTTACCGCTGCGCATAATACATTTTTGGAAGACGGAAGGTTTTAGTGGCATTATTCTTCATTGACTCGTGTTAGTTCCGTTGTTCAGCTGTAAAATAGTAAAGTTATTTGTTCACATGACTTGCACTCAGAAATTGTAGATTTACCACTCCTTTAATGTCAGTACTTAATTTCAAGGCAGAGTCGAAGATAGTTGTAATTGTTAAAAAAAGGTACCAGTATTTCAATATAGTTCTTGAGTGCTAGCGTCTTTTATATCATTTAGTAACGGCAATATCCTTCACCGTCTTCATACGAAAATTTGGTTTTCAAAATGTGAGTCAATGCATTGTACTCGCAGGACTATTGTCTTTAACGCTAAAGCAAGAGCTACTTGCAATAGCTGCATGTCCCTGCATTGCATTGCGCAAGGTTTTCTTTCCTTTAAGCTGGTTTGCTGCTGCGCTATATCTTTATGTCCATCACTTCGAACAGTACCGAGTTTCAGTTGTTGCAGGTAAACCGCATAAATTTGTTAGGGACAGTTTAAAATTTCAGTCAGGAAACAGTTGAATCATTCACCGTCGTGTGCCACATTTCAGAACTGTTATTAGGTTCAGTTTAGGTAAACATCAGTGTAGATTTCATTTCTTATGCAACAGACTTATTCCTACAGTGGACTGTCATATTTGCGTGTTTATTATTTAGCGCTGGGAACTTTATTTAGTCAGTTGCTTACGCGAGACTACATGGCAGTTTTTTGGGAAACTTTTTTGGTTATTTATTCTTTCAAAATTCTTTTTGTAATTTCGTGACGGTCTTTTGTTCTGTTAATTTTTCTGTGTTGGAACTGCAATTAACGTATTGTGAAGTCACGCATTATAGCGCTGTCTACTGCACTGCACAATACAGAGTTTCACAGGACAGCTTATTTAACATACAGTTTTACGTTTTCTAATTAATTGGGTGAATGCAATTCAAATACAGCTATAGAGTTTGAGATAGTTTTGGCGACTCGTTCTTATCAGATAGTGCTTGCGTAATTGCACCATTTGCATTGTTAAGGGTTACAACACAGACACACACGAAGTTAAAGATAGTAAACCAGTTCAGTTTACTCCCGTTTTAGGTCACAACATTAAACATTGAACAACAATGCTACTCACGAAAACGAAATTATTTCAGAGTAGTGCAGCATCTGTGTCGTAGGCACCATTTGCAGAATTGTAACCAATTTTGAAACTCAGTGTATGAAACAGCTGAGTCTGCGGAACGTGGAAGGATGAAAAGCATAGTATTCGCAGATCATATAAATAGGTATTTTATATTAGCTGCAAAGACCGAATTTAAATACCATTAATAAATCTTAGCTGGATGTCTCTCCATCAACTGCTCTCCTTTTTCGTTCGTGTATTTTCTCCTTCACTCTTCAAGTTTCTTCAATTTTTTTAAACAAAGATTAAAAGGGAGGTCTCTTAAGAACAGGATACTCTTCACACAACGCACCTCCGCAATAACAGTTTGGCGACATTCACCTCAAAACGAAAACCATATCCACTTTTTCGACTGTCGTCTGCACTGTGGAACTCTGAACAGCTTCATGAGGGCGTTGTCTGGTCACCACAACATCACAGCACATACTAATGAGCTGCAAGAACAGAAATAGACACACCAACCGTGCCTGAATTACATGCTTGCTTACATCTGGTAAAATAAGGCAGAATGTTTATAGGGTCTCTTCGCCTGACAGAAGAACGGTAGTTTACCGTGCTGTTATCTTGGTGGCATTAAATCAGTTTCCACACATACTATGTCGTTGCGTGTCTCTTGTAAGGCTCTTTTCAATTACACAGGAAAAAGAAATCACCATTTCGAAGACAGAATTTGACACTGATAAATTAATAATAGATGGAATCTGTAGAGACTACGCAACAGACATAATTTCTAGGACACACAAAGATACTTGCAAAGAGTAATTCATCAACATGTTATACCCTTAGAGTCCTATCATCAGAGCGTAACAACCAGTGTCAGAGATATAGACACGCTTTCATATGTACACCCAGTTGGCAACTGTTGAATTCTTTGCTGGAGAACAACTACACAAATTATAAAAACAGTTTTCAAAGTATAGAAAAGACCATAAGAATAATAACGAAACATAGTAGTCGAGCTCAGTGGAAAGATATGATCAAAACATGGGGATTTTAGCGATGAACCTGGAACAAGGTCTACCCTGAACTTACATTTTCTAAGTAAGAATAAACATAAAACCAGAATAACATTTTCTACCAAGAGATAGAATCTTACATAAACTGTACAAAGAGATTAAAGAAACTGATAAACTGAACTTATTTAAAAAGGAAATTAAAAAGTACTTGTTCAACAATAGGCACACATTCTATACAATTCTGGATTAGTTGTATTATAGAGAGAAAGGCCTTGGTAAAAATTAACCCAAATAAATAATAACTGCGGTAATAAAACCTACATTATTTTACGTAAGATTTTCAGTCCACCCTTTTTCTCCTTTTTTTGTTTTCTGGGAATCTTTGCTTTCAAAGTAATGCTATGAATAATACTATCACCTTCTACGTTATGCAGTATATAATCCTAGCATCCTGTTCTCCTTCTGAGCTCAAAGTCTGAGCAACAAAAATACCATTGAACCAAGAAAACATGCAACACGAAATAAACACAGTGGAAAAGATTGCAGTTGGCAATGGTTACAATGTTTCCATGGTTGACACAATCCTAATGGCTCAAATGGCTCTGAGCACTATGGGACTTAACAGCTGTGGTCATCAGTCCCCTAGAACTTAGAACTACTTAAACCTAACTAACCTAAGGACATCACACACAGCCATGCCCGAGGCAGGATTCGAACCTGCGACCGTAGCAGTCGCGCGGATCCGGACTGCGCGTCTATAACCGCGAGACCACCGCGGCCGGCGACACAATCCTAGACAAAGTGAAGAAAGACCCAGGTGCAAACTGCACCACAGAAGAAATACAAATGTATATCTAGTATCCCATACATTGGGAATGTATCAGAGAAGAGTGCACATATTTTCAAAAATCACAGAGTAAAAACTGGGTGTTCTACATCTAATAAACTACAACAAAAACTGGTAGGTAATATAAAGTCTAATCATGATCAATATTCAGACTCCTGGGTGTATTTTCTTCGAAGAAGAACAGACCGAGAATAAAGATGCTTCTGAATCCACGACGCGCAGTGTCACACGGCGAGTGCCGTGGCTCTTCGTGTACAACGCGCGGTTTACCGGTACCACGTCCGCCCCTGGTAGCTGAGTGGTCAGCACGAAAGAATGTCGATCTTAAGGGCCCCGGTTCGATTCCCGGCTGGGTTGGCGATTTTTCTCCACTGGGTGTTGTGTTGTCATCAGCATCATCATTTCATCCCCATCGACGCACAAGTCGCCGAAGTGGCGCCAAATCGAAAGACTTGCACCCGGCGAACGGTCTACCCGATGGGAGGGCCTAGTCACACGACATTTACATTTAGCAGAGCCACAAAGTCGTCAGTTCTGTGCATTGACTGCCCCCTGTAGTGTAAAATGTGCCTCGTCACTTTACAGCCACACATGATCAAGTTCGACCAGCGCCAGAAAGCGAAGAGTAAATTCCAAATTTGGTGCGGATCATGAGGTTTCAGTTGCTGCACCGTTTGGGTCTTGGACGGGTACCAGTTTAATATAGACCGGAAAACTTTGCGCACTGTTGATCACGGGAGAGACAATTCTCGTTATACTGCACGAGAACTAGCGCTACCCTAGGTGCATGCTGTATGTTGAGTTACAGCAACAGCAACTGGGACAGAATGATACCAAACGCACCCATGTTTTCGAATTTTATTATTATCTTGAATGAGATTTTCACTCTGCAGCGGAGTGTGAGCTGATATGAAACTAGCCGGCCGCGGTGGCCGAGCGGTTCTAGGCGCGAAGTCCGGAACCGCACGACTGCTACGGTCCCAGGTTCGAATCCTGCCTCGGGCATGGATGTGTGTGATGTCCTTAGTTTAGTTAGGTTTAAGTAGTTCTAAGTCTAGGGGACTGATGACCTCAGATGTTAAGTCCCATAATGCTCAGAGCCGTTTGAAACATTTGATATGAAACTTGCTGGCAGATTAAAACTGTGTGCCGGACCGAGACTCGAACTCGGGACCTTTGCCTTTCGCGGGCAAGTGCTCTACCACTGAGCTACCCAAGCACGACTCACGCCCCGTCCTCGTTTTGTTATTACCTTCTTTAAAATGTTAAATGACATGGGGCCTATCCTCAGACGTTTCAATCAGTACTGTAATTGCTGCTGCTGATATAAAACAGTTTCATTAACAGTGTAAGGTCTCTCTTCTCAATAGCCATACAGTTCACTCACGTTATGGCTTGTCAAATGTCAGGCAGTGTTCAGAACCAGATTTGCACCAGGTGGCCAAAATTGGAACTGATTTTTTCCCATAATTTTTAAGAACATGTCTCTTGGAGAACAGCGGTTTTTTTTATTACTTAAAAATGAACATGAACAGTCACAAGCGCAGAAAAACTGTGTTTTTTCTTGCAGGCGTGACTGTTCATATTCATTCCTAATTTTTTTCCAGCGTAAATCGTTTCCGTATTAACACGTTAGTGTATCTACCAAGTTTCGCTGACATAATTACAGCCCACACTGGAGCTCCATGTGTAACTGTTCTTTAATTAAAAGCAGCCAGGACTACTTTTAGAATGAAACTCGCTGTGAATACATGTGAGTTGGCCTTATCTGGCTCAGCCTGTTTGTGGGTGGGAGAGCTGGTGAAGTTGCGGCCCGAGACACTTAGAGAGCAGTCACACCTGGCCGGCCGCTGACCCCAGCGCAATGTGGCGCACAGAACGACGCCAGGCCGCCGTCAGAGAGGGCCCGGCGTGGGTGGCCGGGCAACGGCTCCGCCTCACACCAGGCTTGCGCTTCAACGTAGTAGCAGCGGCGCCGCCCTGGCCAGTTTATCTGGGAGCACTAAGCACAGGGATAGCCACGGTATCGGGACGAAATCGTCTTTAATCCTTGAGAAAATGTGCCCTCTGATAGCAAAGGCAGATAAATTCGAAAACTAATGTCGATTCAGTTAAAGCTCATGCATCCATGTTGTCGACAAGAAGACTATGCAGAAGATTGGAAAAGAAAATTTAGGATTACTAGACGACGATCAGTGTGACTTGCTAAGCCTACACAAGACAGTGAAAGTCAAGATACTGTCACAGGATTTATTGACTTAGAGAAGCATCCGATAAAGTAAACGGACATAAGATGTTTGAGATGCCCATTAAAATACACCTTCGAAAGTTGATACACGTGTTTGTACATCTGAAACATGATGAATTAAAAGGAAGGACAGCGTTGGCCGTCATATGGATGGTTTAGTGATTGCAAAATATATTTTCAATCACATAGTGATCATCTTCAGTGCTGTGGTGTACAAATTAAACTCATAGACACTGGTATCAAGTTATCAGTAACCAAAACTGAGAAGCGATCACAATAACTGAAGTCGCTGTTTACCTACTCTGATCGCTTCTCAGTTTTGCTTACTGATAACTTTATACCAGTGTCTATGAGTTTAAGTTGTACACCATAACACTGAATATGATCACTATGTGATTGAAAATCGATTTCAAATGGCTCCAAGCACTATGGGACTTAACATCTGAGGTCATCAGTCCCCTAGAACTTAGAACTACTTAAACCTAACTAACCTATGGACATCACACACATCCATGCCCGAGGCAGGATTCGAACCTGCGACCGTGGCAGCAGCGCGGCTCCGGACTGAAGCGCCTGGAATCGCTCGGCCACTACGGCCGGCTTGAAAATCGATTTTGCTATCAATATTACGGCCAACGCTGACCTTCCTTTCAATTTAACATATACGGTCGTTCTGCACACAGCACTCCTTGGAGTCGCCAATGAATGAAATATGATGTATACTCAAATTTCACGCTGTAGCTCAAATGGTTCAAATAGCTCTGAGCACTATGGGACTTAACGTCTGAGGTCATCAGTCCCCTAGAACTTAGAACTACTTAAACCTAACTGTGGTGTGCGTACTGTAAGGCCTTTGGTACACACACCATGAGATTATTTGACTTGTCGCTCTAACGAAGTAGGCGAGTGTCAGCAATATGTCTCGTGGTCTTATCGTGGCGTGTTTATCTTCTGCCGTTACGTCAGACGATAGAAATGCCACATGCACTCTTAGAGTAGCAGATTGACGGTGACCAACTTTAAACAGAACTTTATTAATTTTCACACACATTTATTAAAATAATAAAAATCATAGATATTACGTAACTTGATTCTGGATGCTGTTTACAATTGACAATCTGAAGTTCCTTTGGTCTTGGTACGTTAATCTTATTCTCACCTATCTCTGATACTTGACAAAGTGTCTATACATTTATCTTCATGGCTATTTACAGGAATATGGTAATCTTATTAGGCGCAGACTGAAACTTGACTACAAACTAATGCAGACTAACGCACACTGACTAATCGGAGGCCTGTACACTCGTTATAATACCTCGCGCGTTTAGGTATCACTGTGCGAGTGTGATCCGCGAGGAGAAAAGGTTCTACGTTAACAGCAATCTCATTGGCTGCGTTACATATTAATACGCGGATCGGCGGAAGTAGAATTTGGTCCGTCTCTAAGACAGCGCCATCTCGTAGTGCGGAGACGAACGAACGCTGCGCCCGCGCTGTTGAGCTTGGCGGGGCGCCCTCTATTGGGAAAGTTGTGTACGCGCTGACTACGCGGAACTATGTACACAACACTAACTAACCTAAGGACATCAAACACATCCATGCCCTAGGCAGGATTCGAACCTGCGATCGTAGCGGTCGCGCGGCTCGAGACTGAAGCGCCTAGAACCGCTCGGCCACACTAGCCGGCCACGCTGTAGCGGTCGTGAGTGTTACTTATCTTCCAGATTGGAGAGTTTATGTTAGTCAAGATTGCCTTTAAACCGACCGAGATAACCAACCGTTCACTGGTTTCAACAAGGTCGTGTCCTAACTCTACGGGAAGCTGGATCGTCCTTCCCCGATATTGCAGACAGGCTTGGCAGGAATGTAGCTATTGTACTTGATTGCTGGCAGCGGCGGTGACGAGACTGTATGACCGCAAGAAACCGGGCTCCGGGGTCCGCGTTGCACTACCGAGAGGAAAGACCGTCGTGTCCAGTGTATGGCTCTGTCGCATCATACTGCATCTGTAGCAGCAGTTTGAGCAGCAGTTGGCAAATGAACTGTTACAAATCGGTTCATTCGAGCACAGCTCCGAGCCAGACGCGTAGCGTGCACTCCACTGACCCCAAACCACCGCCGTTTGCGACTCCAGTGTGCCAAGCGAGAGCTCATTACAGGGAAGGATGGAAGTCTGCTGGGATTTTTGATGAAAGCCGGTTCTGCCTCGGTGCCAGTGATGACTTTGTATTGGTTAGAAGGAAGCCTGTTCAGGCCCTGCAACCAACTTGTCTGTGACCTAGATACACTGCACCTAGAGCAGGAGTTACGGTCTGGGGTGCGATTTCGTATAACAGCAGGAGCAATCTCGTGGTTATCCCACGCACCCTCGCTTTAAATTTGTACGTCAGTCTTGTGATTCGACCTGTTATGCTGCCATTCATGAAGAGCATTCCAGAGGGTGCTCTCCAGCAGGATAATCCTCACCCACATACCGCTGTTGTAACGGAACATATTCTACAGAGTATTCACATGTTGCCCTGGTCCGCTCGATCAACAGATCTGTGTCCAATCGAGCACATATTGGACATCAACGAACGAGAACTTCAGCATCGTCCACAAACAGCATTAGCCGTCCCTGTATCGACCGACCAAGTGCAACAGACGTGGAACTCCATCGCACAAACTGACATCCGGCGTCTGTCCAACACAACGTATGCAGGTTTGCATGCTTGCATTCAACACTCTAGCAGTTACACTGGTCAGCAAAGTACCAGCATTTCACATCTGCAATGGCTTACCTCGCGCTTACATTATCCTCTTATCTTGCAATGTTAATCACTTAAATATATTCCCTGGACAAATGAATCCCGAAATTTCATTAGACTACTTTAATTACTTTTTAGTATTGCGAATTTATTCCGTCAGTGCAGATACACCTTTTAGGGAAATATGGGTAATATACAGTACCCGAGAGCTCCTTAAAAAGTAACTTACACATTATTATGGGATGTCAGGTGAGTTTTATTCAATGCTCCACCGCACTTCAAACTGATACAGATACTTGACATCATTTTGCAACATAGTCACCATATATCTGTAAACAATGCTCGGAACATTCAACCAAGTGTTCAATTTATCGACTAGAAAATCTCTTTCCCCACAGGTGTTCTTTAGCGTGGTGAAAAGAGGGAAAACGCACGGTGCAAGATCTTCCTTCCTACACGAGCAACATCAGCGACGTCTGTGTGGCCTTGGTCAAACTGTCCGCACCATTTCACTAAGTTTTGACCCGACATCTCATTTGCTCCACATATCGCCACAATTTCACGTTGAGTCCGTGCGCAGTTAAGACGTTTTGCCCACAAGAGTAGTACTGTCGCGCATACTTCAGCTCTGGACTACGTTCCCAGTTGCCGCACCACTTCAGTCGCACTGTGATGTCCATTTATTCGGAAAAGAGTAGAACTGTGTTTACAGGTAACCCAAAACATGTGCTCCCTTCTGCGAGTGAGCCACTTTTCTTGCATCATGGCGTTAGCGTGGGAGGATATGTGTGACTGAACTCCCTGCGTATAAAAGAGTCAAGAGGCAACAATTTCCCGTCAGAAAGATCACAGTTCGTAGAAGTGGATGAATAGTCATCGACTAAAACAGAAATCATACCTAGCGTTCACCAAGTAAATCTTACAGGCCCCCTGCTATTCCTGATCTACATAATGACGTAGGAGGCAATCTGAAAAGCCCTCTAGTTGTTTGCAAAAAATTGGTTCAAATGGCTCTGAGCACTATGGGACTTAACTTCTAAGGTCATGAGTCCCCTAGAACTTAGAACTACTTAAACCTAACTAACCTAAGGACATCACACACATCCATTCGAACCTGCGACCGTAGCGGTCGCGCGGTTCCAGACAGTAGCGCCTAGAACCGCTCGGCCATTCCGTCCGGCAGTTGTTTGCAGATGATGCTGTTATTTACCGTTTCTTAAAGTCATCAGATGATCAAAACCAACTGAAAAATTATTTAGATAAGACGCCTGTATGGTGCAATTAGAAGTTTGAAATCATTCACAGGAGTAGGCAAGAAATCCGATAAATTTCGGTTGTACTATACATCACGCCGTGCGGTTAAAGGCGCTGCAGTCTGGAACCGCAAGACCGCTACGGTCGCAGGTTCGAATCCTGCCTCGGGCATGGATGTTTGTGATGTCCTTAGGTTAGTTAGGTTTAACTAGTTCTAAGTTCTAGGGGATTCATGACCTCAGCAGTTGCGTCCCATAGTGCTCAGAGCCGTTTGAACCATTTTTATATATCACGTTAGTCTAAACGCCGTCAGTTCAAGTAAATACTTAGGGATTAGAATTATGAATAACTTAGAGGGTCTCAGAAAACCACAGAAAGGGCGTCCGTCTAAAAGGGGGCAGGTAAAACACAATAATGTAGTTGTAGCAGCAACTGGTATTGTAGTTCTAAATTGCCATAGCTATGTTGGGAAAGAACCGGAGCTCCAAGCCCTATTAGGAAGCACTAAAGCTCAAATAGTTGTAGGTACGGAAAGCTGGCTAAAGCTGGGAATAAATTCAGCCGAAATTTTTTCCAACGACCTAACAGTGTTCAGAAAGGATAGATTAAATACAGTTGGTGTTGGAGTATTTATTGCTGTCAGGCATAGTTTACCTTGAACTGAAATTGAAGCAAATAGTTCCTGCGAAATACACTGCCGTTTGTGAAAAATGCAACACCGAGAAGGAATTACCCCAATAGCACCACATTTGGTGGAAGTAGCGACGGGTGTGCAGGGAATGCGTGATACGTTTTGCAGCGAGATGGGGTACACGTAGGCCGAGCAGAGCCCTCTCGTATCGGGCCTAGTGTAGTCGGCGCGGAGCTGTCACTCAAAGTGGAATCAATACAGTGAGTGCCAGTATGCCTCGTCGACGTCAAAGGGAGCCATGTCGGCATGTGAGCGAGTTCGAACGGGGCAGAATGATCGGTCTCTCGAAAATGGGGTTGTCATACCGTGTCATTTAGGCTCGCACAGGGCATACTGCTACGACAGTGATGCGTGTGTGGAAGCAGTGGATAGAGGAAGGTGGTACGCAGCGACGAGTGGGAACTGCGCCACGGAACACGACCACAGAATGGGATGACCGTCATCTTGTCTGCATGGCCATTACGGACCGTACAGCGTCATCCACAGTGTTGGCTCCTGGCTGGAGCACTGCAACAGGTGTGAACTTGTCTGCATCGACGGTTCGTAGCCGTCTGCTGCAGGCTGGACTGGTTGCACGCATGCCGTTTCGTCGGCTTCCATTGTCCAGAAACCACAAGCTCATCCGATAACAATGGGCACGTGAACACCTTCACTGGGGTGCTGAGTGGCAACTTGTAATCTTTTCGGATGAATCCCTCTTCAACGAGTCCTACAGTGATGGCCGCATACGTGTCCGGCGGTACCGCGGTGAGCGCAACCTGGAGGGCTGCATTGTGGAGCGGCATAGTGGGTAAACACCAGGTGTGATGGTTTGGAGCGCCATTGGTTATAACAACCGATCTCGTCTCGTACGTATTGCGGGCACTTTGAACAGCAACCGGCACCTAACGGATCTTATGGAGCCTGAGGTACTCCCCCTGCTTCAGGCATCTCCACAGGCCACAATTCAACAGGACAATGCCCGGCCACATATTCCGAGGAATGTACAGGCCTCCTTCGAAGAGCGACGGGTACCACTGCTTCCATGGCCTGCACGTTCGCCAGACATGTCGCCCATCGAAGATGTCTGGGATATGGTTGGTCGGTAACTGGTGTCACCGATCTGTGGGCTCGAATACAAACTACGTGGAGGGAAATCGCTCAGTAACGTATTCAGAACCTTATTGATTCAATGCCACGGTGTATATCAGCTCTAATTGCAGCGCATTGTGGCCACACGACATACTGAGTAGTAGGGCTCAAAGGACATGTACAGATTTGAAAAGGTAATCATTACTTGTCATGCAGCTAACCTGTGATATTAAATTAATTGAAAATTCAAGCGTTTCCTTCTCGGTGTTGCAATTTCCACAAACGACAGTGTGGTATGGGTAGAGGTCATACTTGATAATCGGACAAAACTATTAATTGGATCGTTTTACCGACCCCCCCGACTCAGAAGATATAGTTGCTGAACAGTTTAAAAAAAAACTTGACTGATACAGTCAGTGGTGACTACAATCTATCCTAGATAAGCTGGAAAAATTATACTTCTAAAGCCGGCGGCAGGAATAAAGCGTCATTCGAAATTGTACTGAATGCTTTCTCAGAAAAGTTTTTTGAACAATTACTTCATGAGCCCACTCGTAGGGTAAACGATTGCGAAAGCATACGTGACCTCTTAGCAACAAATAATCCTGGACAAATAGGGAGTATCATGATGGGCACAGGGATTAGCGACCACAAGACAGTTGCTGTTAGGCTGAATATCGTAACTCCCGAAACCATCAAAAATAAGCGCAAACTACATTTATTTAAAAAAGCTGACAAAATGCTCTTAATGCCTTTCTAAGAGGCAGGCTCTACTCCTTCCGATCTAATCATGTAAGCGTAGGAAAGATTTCGAAGAGATACTATCGACGGCAATTAATAGATTAATAAGTATGGTACTGATCCCTTATGGTACACAAAACGGGACAGATCGCTGTTGCAGAAGCAACGAAAAAAGCATGCGAAATTTAAATCCCCAAATTTGGCAACTTTTGCAGAAGTTCGAAGTATAGCGCATTGCTCAATGCGAGATGCTTTTAATAATTTCCACAACGAAGATCTGTCTCGGAATCTGTCAGAAAACCCAAAGAGATTCTGGTCATATATGAAGCACACCAGTGGCAAGACGCAATCGCAATCGATACCTTTACTCCGCGATAACAACGTTGAGGTCACTGATGAAAAAAAATGGTTCAAATGGCTCTGAGCACTATGGGACTTAACTTCTGAGGTCATCAGTCCCCTAGACTTAGAACTACTTAAACCTAACTAACCTAAGGATATCACACACATCCATGCCCGAGGCAGAATTTGAATCTGCGACAGTAGCAGTCGCGCGGTTCCGGACTGAAGAGCCTAAAACCGCTCGGCCACTCAGCCCGGCGAGGTCACTGATGACAGTGCCACTAAACCAGAGTTATTAAACACTGTTTTCCGAAACTCCTTCACCAAAGAAGGCGAAGTAGATGTAGATGTTGATGTTTGGGAAGAAAATATTCATGAATTCCAATCAAGAAAAATTGACAAGATGAGAAACATAGAAGCAGATATCCTCGGTGTCGCAAAGCAGCTTAAATCACTTAATAAAAGCAAGGCTTTCGGTCCAGATTGTATAACAGTCGAGTTCCTCTCAGAGTATGCTGATACAATAGCTCAATATTTGGTAATTATATACAACTGCTTGCTCACAGAAAGATCCGTACCTAAAGACTGGAGAACTGCTCAAGTTACACCAATACCCAAAAAGGGGAGTAGGAGTAATCCGTTGAATTATAAATTACCTCGTAGAAAACGCTTTATTGACGCATAGTCAGCACGGATTCGGAAAATATCGTTCTTGTGGAACACGACGAGCTCTTTATACTCATGAAGGGGATGTCAACTTGATTCCATATTTTTAGATTTCCACCTTTCGACACCCGTCCTCACAAGCGCATTCTAACCAACCTGTGTGCCTATTTCCATATCGCCTCAGTTGTGCGACTGAATTCGTGATTTCCTGTCAGAAAGGCCACAGATCGTAGTAATAGACGGAACGTCTTCGAGTAAAACAGAAGTAATATCCGGCGTTCCTCAAGGAAGTGTTATAGGCACTCCATTGTTCCTGATCTATGTTAACGACATGGGAGACGATCTGAGTAGCCCTCTTAGGTTGTTTGCAGATGATGTTGTCATTACCGTCTTCTAAAGTCATCAGATGACCAAAACGAACTGCAAATGATTTAGATACGATATCTGTACGGTGGGAAAAGTGGCAATTGACCCTGAATAAAGAAAAGTCATTCTCATGAACATTGAAAGAAATCCACTAAATTTCGATTGCGCTGTAAGTCACACAAATCTGAAGGCTGCAAATTCAACTAAATTCTTAGGGATTACAATTACAAATGACATAAATTGGAACGATCACATAGGTAATGTTGTGGGTAGAGCAAATAAAAAACTGTGATTCATTGGCAGAACACTTAAAAGGTGCAACAGGTCTACTAAGGAAACTGCTTGCACCACGCTTGTGCGCCTATTCTGGAGTATTGCTGTGCTGTGTGGGACCCGCATCAGGTGAGGCTGACGGATGATATCGAAAAAGTACGAAGAAAGGCAGCTCGTTTTGTATTATCGCGAAATAGGGGAGATAGTGTCACACGCATGATACGTTAACTGGAGTGGCAATCATTAAAACAAAGGCGTTTTTCATTGCGACGGAATCGTCTCATGAAATTTCAGTCTCTAACTTTCTCCTCCGGTTGCAAATTTTTTTATTAGCGCCTACCTATATAGGGAGGAAGGATCGTCACAATAAAATAAGAGAGATCAGAGGTCGCACGGAAAAATTTCAGCCCTCGTTTTCCCCGCGTGCCGTTCTGGTGTGGAACGGTGGAGAAATATCTTGAAGGTGATTCGATGAACCCTCTACTAGGCACTTAATTGTGAACCGCAGCGTAATCGTATGTATGTCTACATAGGTAGCAATGGAAAAGCGTGAAAGGAGTGCAACAGGTACGGCAGGGAAACAGTGTTTCTTCTTGAAATTTCCTGGCAGATTAAAACTGTGTGCCGGACCGAGACTCGAACTCGGGACCTTTGCCTTTCGCGGGCAAGTGCTCTACCAACTGAGCTACCCAAGCACGACTCACGCTCCGTTCTCACAGCTGTACTTCTGCGAGTATCTCGTCTCCTCCCTTCCAAACTTAACAGAAGCTCTCCTGCGAACCTTGCACAACTAGCACTCCTGAAAGAAAGGATATTGCGGAGACATGACTTAGCCACAGCCTGGGGGATGTTTCCAGAATGAGATAAGCTACATCAAAGTTTAGAGCTACAAAATACACCTAGAAATTGTGCTACGTTGGAAGCATTACAAATAAGGCATGGCGGATGAAGCAGTGAAGCTGTAAGTAGTGGACAAGCGCAGGAAAAAGGAATACCTCACAAAAGAAAGTCGACTAATAACGAACCTAGGCTTCAATTTGAGGAGTAAATTTATAGGAGTGTAAGTCTGAAGAGTAACATTGTACAGCGTGTTCATGGCGTTCGTTTTGAAAGCAATTCAGTTAAGCGATTTGTTAAAACCAGGGAAGACCCATACCTTGATGTCCTGGGGGATAACAGAATCGCCGTCGTTCCAAATGGAGTCCAGCATCTTAAACAATGCGCTACTTTCCGCTCTAACAACAAGCAGTGAAATCGTAAGAAATGAAGAAACAAGACGGTGAAACGCTGTGTTAGAGTATAACAGCAGAGGTTAATTTCTCTCTAGAAAATAGTGTAGTTTCAGATAAGACGCATGTTATAGTGCAGTTTTCTCCATAAGCGTACCGCTGAAATGGTTAAGAAGACGGAGATGGAGAAGAAGTGCCTCCGAATTTATTATTTGAAAACTGGTGAAACTTTTTTTTAAAAAAACAATCTTTATTAACATTTCGCATCTTCGTTCTTCAATTCTACGTATTTATTTCTCAACAAAGTCACCCTGGTGACGAACACATTTCTCTCAACGGGAGTCCATTTTTTGTTGGTTCCGTCACTGTTGTAACTTCGACATTGTTGACGGAGCCACAACCTCACCTCTGCTAGCACAGCTTCGTCACTATCAAAGTCCTCGAAGGTGGTCTTTAAGTTTTGAAAACATATGAAAATCGGATGGGACCAAGTAGGGACTTTGTGGAGGATGGTCGATGACGGTGAACCCAGGGCGTCCGATTGTTGCACACGACGCAGCGTTCATGTGTGGTCTGGCATTGTCATGATGAAGGAGAGGGTGCTCGATGAGAGGAAAAACTCTTTGAATTCGGAACTCGATTACAGCACCGAGATAGTTATTTTATTTATTTATTTAACCTGATCAGATTAGGGCCATCAGGCCCTCTTTGACATCGGACCAGTGTTCCACACATGCAGCATTTCACACATCAGAGTTACATCATGAACATAGTTTAAATGAGAAAATTAGCTTACTCTAGTGACAATATGAATCAAGAGTAGTGACTAAGACCTAATAAAGTAAATGCGGAAGTATTTTTACAACAGTTGCTATACATACAGTTTATGATAAAAGCAATAATAATAACAGTAAAACAAAAAAATCAAATAATAATGATAAACATGACTAAGACCTAATAAAGTAAATGCTGGCAGTATTTTTACATCAGGTGCTATACATACAGATTATGGTGTAAGCAATAATAATAACAGTAAAAAAAATCAAATAATAATGACAAACATGAGAAAGATTGGCAATAGTAATGAAGGTTTGTGCAGATGTACATTAATATTTTGGTGTGTAAAGTAGATGTTTACTAGTATAGCGAGTTTTGGGTAAGGGAGGTTTAAGGAGGGGGAAAGAGCGAATTAATGAGGTGAAGTGCACTCATGTACAGAGGAAGGCATTACTGTTGCTTAAGTAGATACGTCATTAACTGTTTTTTGAAGCCGGTCGTGTTTTTAAGTTCTCTAACATAACGAGGGAGGTTATTCCAGAGTCGGGTTCCCGCTACTGTAAAGGACTTGGAGAAGGTGACTGAGCGATGCAGTGGAACGGAGAGGATTTTATTATGATGGGAACGTGTGTTTCTGTCATGTTGTTCCGACATGAGTGTTAGGGACGAGGAGAGATATGAGGGACAGTGTACATTTATAAGGCAGTAGATGAGACAGAGTGTATGGAAATCTCTGCGTTTGTCTGCACTCAGCCAGGACAATTTTGCATATGCTGGTGAAATGTGATCAAAAAGTCGAACGTCACAGATATATCAGACGCAGGCATTCGTGACCAGTTCTAAACGTCGGGAATTTTCCTGAGAGAGGCCTTGTAGGATAATATCGCTGTAGTCAATGATTGGGAGTATAAGCGTTTCTACTAATTTCTTTTTCAGATCGAAAGGGAAGAGTTTTTTTATATTTTTGTAGGACATGAAGGGATACTGATGCTTTTTTGCACACTGCAGTTACGTGCTCTGTCCAATTTAGATTTTCATCTATTATTACTCCCAAACTCTTTGCTGAGGGCGAGAAGTTAATATTTGTTCCATTTAGGATAAGAGGTGGTACGGTTTCCCGATGTTTTGGGCTAATGAGCTTAGAGTGACCAACAAGTACCGCTTGGGTTTTAGATGGGTTTAGTTTTAGACCTATGTCCTGTGGCCATTTTGACAGTGCATCGAGGTCAGTATTGAAATTTTCAATAGCTTTCTTGAGATTGCTTGGTTTCGCACTTAGATACAACTGAAGGTCATCAGCATACATATGGTATTTGCAATAGGTCAGGACCGATGACACATCATTGACATAAAGAGAGAAGAGTATAGGACCTAATACTGAGCCTTGGGGAACGCCTGACACTACCTGCCACCATTGTGATTTTATATCCCCAGACAGGACGCGTTGCTGACGAGATGTCATGTATGAGCGAAACCATTGCACTGCGCTTGGTGAGAAATTTAGTCCGCTAAGTTTGGCTAGTAAGATGTCAAAGTCGACAGTATCAAATGCTTTGCTGAAATCTAAGAAGCAAATGATAGTTGCTTCTTGTCTGTCCATGGCAAGTTTCAGGTCATCTGTCACCTTTATCAGAGCGGATGTTGTGCTTCGATGTTTACGGAAACCTGATTGGTATTCGTCTAGTAGGTTGTTAGTAGTTAGGTAGTTGGTGAGCTGGTCATGAACTATATATTCTAAGGCCTTTGATAGTGCAGGAAGTAGGCAGATGGGGCGGTAGTCAGAGGCTGCTGTGGCGATGTCCTTTTTAGGCAGTCGCTTAATTTGTCCCAGTTTCCAGGCCTCAGGGAAAACACTTGTGATTAATGAATCGTTGAAAATGTCTGTTATAGAGGGCAGTAGTTGGTCAATAATAAGTTTTACCATCTGGATAGCGATGCCATCATGTCCAGTAGATGCTGATCTAATCCTCATTATGGCTTTGTTGACAGTACTGCAAGTGACGTGCTGTAGAAGAATTTTTCTTTGCTACAGTCGTTCATCCCAATGAAGTAATCAATGATTCTCTGGTTTTTTTTGCTGATCAATTTTGGTTGCAGGTAATGTGAAGAATCGGTTTAGTTCTTCAGCTGGAACCATGGGATTTTCTGCAACTTTTATTTTGCCTAAACCGAGACTACGGAGATTTTTCCACAGGATAGCTGGTCTACATCTATTGTCAGCTAATGTACGGGCATGTCTGAGCTTAGCGTTTCTCACCGCTTGACTGACTTTGTTTCGTTTCTGCTTGTATACAGCGTGATTTTTCAGGTGTAGGGTGTATCTTGTATGCTCGATGTGCAGCATCTCTGAGATTCATGAGCTGTTTTAGTTCATCAGTCAGCCAAGGTGCAGGTTGCCTTTTTACTTTTCTGGTCTTTATTGGAGCATATTTGTCATATAGTTGAGTAATTTTGTTAGTGAAATCGTGGAGTTTGTCGTTTATGTCCATGAGGGGAGTAGAGGTCATCCCCCAAACTATTTCTTGTGCCTCAGTTCCGAGTTCAGGCAAATTTATGCGTTTCAGGTCTCGGTATGTAGACAGTTTTTGTTTCTTTCTAGGGCATTCTAGTGAATACGTCATGGAAATGATGTCATGGGCAGACATGCCAGGCGCAGATATTTGAGAGGTGCGGATTATTCTGTTCGGAGATTTCGTTGCGAATATATCTATGAAAGTGTGACTGGTAGTCGTGTGATGAGTAGGTGCCAGCTGAAGTAGCGTCATATTTGAGGAAGAAAGCATCCTCTTAAATTTCCCAGTGGAAGGACTATTGCACAGAAAATTATGTCGCAGACGGCTGTGTTACACGCTACAATTCGGAGCCCTTTACCGGCAGAGGGCTGCAGATACTAGGTACCCTGAAGAATAATGATGTAGAATGTTAATGACGTTCGTTTCATTTAAAAAGCTTTAAAAGTAGTCACATAAAAATTTGGGGGCTTTGCTTTCCAGTGCGCCTTCGAAGATTAAAGTGCTAGATGTATCAGATCTTCTATTGCATTAATGGTATTATGACAGTTATTTGATACACAAGGAGATGAATTACGGGGACCTGTACCTAAAAGAAACTGATGAAAAACAAAGTCTTTGTAACAATTATGTAACTTATCCGGACGCATCCATCTTAATAACTTGTAACCGAATGTTGCGGAGGTATTTTATGTTCATAGATAATAAGAGTCATCTCGAGTTGTCAGTATTTGTGACGTGCGGAACTACATTCCTATAGTAGAGATTTAGCAAGACGAATAACTGGATTAGTTTTCTTATTTTAGGGGACTATATTTTTCTAAATTTCAGAACTGAATATGGTAAAGGATTCTTTATTTGCTGTGACAGTCTGTTCTGCTCATCTCAGTTGCTCATTCCGGATATGCCGAAGTCTATAACCAAAAACACGAAAATGTTCGCTGACGATCTTTCAGTGCCACATAAAGATCAACTGTCACTTTTGTGTGTTTAGTTTGGGGTCGAAATTTAGCACACATCTTAGTACTGAATAAAGGTCATCACTCACGCCTTATATTGAAGAAGTAATATGTTTAGGACAAACACTTTGACATATATGGATGTCGTCAGAATGTGAGTGGTAGTTATGATAATATAACACAGACAAGATATCACTGAAATGGATTAAGCACTTCCCTGAACCACACCACTCTACTTTTAAATGGAACTGTTTCATTTTCAGTCGAAGATATTTTTTTCTGCTGTGTCTAGTATTGCCAAATTAATTAGATTTGCATTCCCCTCCTCATGTTCCATCAATCTGATCTTCCTTTTCCTAAGATTTTTCGAAAGACTTTCGTCTTCACCTATCCTGACAGAGCATTACTTCTTTTCATACATTATCTGTGCCCATAGCTTTTATGTTTTCTACTGTTTGGCCCAACTAGACGATCTAGCAAAAGTCTTCAGGTAAATCTGTTAGGGAAAGTGTCTTGAAAAGTGTCTTAGACGATTGCAGTAGACGAAACCGTTGTGAGGTTTAGTTGCACAGTGAAGTGTAGTGTTTCGCGTTTAGTAGTAGCCTAAAATATAAAAGGATCGACAATATTGAAGCAATGATGACAGTGGATAATGTTTGGGATTCAGATGACATATGCATGGAGTTCATAAACGACTGGATGAAAAGTCTGTTTTGCATGCAGAGACTGTATTCGTAATTTGCGCCTTACTTTGACTCTTCGTGAATATTAAGTGAAACACAAATTCCTGTAACGAGCCACTGATGTAGGACAATTTTCACGGCGTGTTTCAAAGCTTGTATCTCTGTCATTAGTGCAGTAAGTGAAAACCGTTAGAATATAATGAAACTTGTTGTTTCACTATTTTGCAGGTAGCCTGAGAAGAGTAGCTTTCAGTAAACATGCAATGGTACCGCGCAAACTATTGTAAAATGCTAAAGTTGTACGATGAAATTGCTCGCCAAGCAGTTGTTAGTAAAGACTCTGAGCCTATTCTCGATAGTGCAGTGCAGGCCCCGTATCTACAGAATGATAAGCTACAGAGTACCCGACATTTCCCTAACCATTTTTTAACTCATACAATATGAAAGACACGAATATAACATGGAAGAAGAAGCCGCAGCAATGAGATTACATCACTCGAAATGACTGTCCTCCATACCGAAGCAGAGTTGCCATTTCTCCTCGGCGCATCTGACCGCTGGCGTAAAAAACTGCACTTTCCGCTGACGAAATGCGTTAACGCAGGGCGCGGGATTAGCCGAGCGATCTAAGGAGCTGCAGTCATGGACTGTGCGGCTAGCCCCAGCGCAGGTTCGAGTCCTCCCTCGGCCATCCTTAGGATAATTTAGGTTAAGTGGTATGTAAGCTTAGGGACTGATGACGCATTTGAACATTTCATTCACGTAGGCGCTGCAAATCCCTAAACTTCTCATTGTACACCTGACTGTTGATGCGACTCCATGCAAAGAAGTCCAAGGGTTAAACTTCCTGGCAGATTAAAACTGTGTGCCGGACCGAGACTCGAACATGGGACCTTTGCCGTACGTGGGCAAGTGCTCTACCATCTGAGCTACCCAAGCACGACTCACGCCCAGTCCTCACAACTTTACTTCTACAGTATCTCTGCTTAGCAACGTAAACAGAGATCGCAGTTTGGTTCGCATTGTTAAATAATTTAAAAATATAGTTGTATTACAGACAGTTGTACTTTGAGCGGTGTCCATTATCGTTCATAGCCTTTCGACAAGCAGTTACACAGAAGTTCCGTTTGTCTGGGACCAGAATAGCGGCTTTTGCGGCCGTCCTGAGCGGACGCGTTGTTTCACTTCTGTTTGGATTTTACGACTTTATTTTCAGTCTCTGCGTCAGTGTTGTGTAAAATTGTAATTGTGATGATGCAGCATTTTAGTTTCCTTGTTTTCGCGAGCTGTTAACTTCTGACCTGGCAACCACATTTCCCAGAATGCTTACCCTAAGATTTGGATTTGACAAAGCAAGCCGTAATGTCCAGCCAAGTTCACTGGAGATTCATGACTGGATCGTTGACGTTATTGGCATTACTTCGGATCAGACGCACACTGCTTATTATGACTTGGAGCAATACTGCTTTTTTGTGAAGCTGCTTTCCCCGTTGGTGTTGGAACGGATTTTGCGGAAATTTGAAGAAAAAGCTGAATTCCGCCATCGCGATAATTCGGTGAGTACAGTTATCATTTCAAATGCTGATGTTGATTATAAACAAATCAGAGTATTTAATTTGCCCCCTGAGGTAGAAAACTGCTACTTAAAAGACGCATTATCTAAATACGGTGACATCATCCAAATTCGTAATGAACGATGGTCAAGCCAGCATAGATTGCAATGCTTTAGTGGTGTTCGTTCTGTCGATATGCATGTCAAACAAAACATTCCATCTCATATTTTGGTTTGTGGCTACAAAGCGCACGTTATATACAATGGGCAGACTTTGACTTGTCATATATGTAATGAAAGTGGGCATCTCCGGCAAAACTGTCCAAAAAAGGTGTTTGTATTGCAGAATAATTTACAACAGCGTAAAAGGTTAACACTGGCTGATCTTGTGACCGAAAATCAGATGACGGGTGGTGAAGTTTCCAGCATTACGGGGAATGTGGACAAAATACTCTTGAAGCATTTCCACCTTTACTCAAGAAAGACACTGTAGACAATCCGGCTGGAAAAAGTAGTATGGCCACTAACAAGAGACGTCGAACTTGTGACGGCAGTAGCACAGATGAAGAAGATATCAACCTGTCGCTGAAAGCTGTAGGTAACATTCAGAAAACAGTTCTGGAAACTGCTGTTTGAGACAATATTGTCAGCATAGATTCAAACTCTGAGTCAAGTACATCAGTAGACAAATCGAATACGCCACCATCACTCGAACAGGTCGAAGTGACATCACAGTGCCATTCTGTAGCGCTGGACGCGCCAGTAGATGGCAATGCGCTGCTCTTAGTGACGCCACAACCCCGCGCTGCAGTACCCGTACGTCAATCAATGCAGACAGATTCACACGCGAATGCAACTCAAAGCAAACATGACGAGGTAGCGAGTGATTGTCAACAACAGCCGACGTCACAGCCCAAATCCCAAGACGAAGAAGCGGAGTTTTACAGCAATAACACACAAACAGTAAACGAAAGTGATCATAGAAGTGATGGGGCATTGGAAGAATGTTTGCAAACTGCTTCTGCACCACCTTTGGCAGAAGAGATGGTGGCACACGACTGCCCCTCAGATCCACCGACACCGCCCTCGGTGGAAAACTGCTCAGGGGGTGGGCGGAGCAGACATTCGGTGAAGGCCAGTGTCAATGCAAACCGCAAGAAAAGTAAAAAGAAAGGTTCTAAAGCAAACCGTGATGGTGGTCTCCAGTCAGATTCTCAGGAAGTATCCGGCATGAAGTGGCATGAAATGATAGACTAGCGGGAAAAAAGATCACTCCCCTATGTTACAGTCATATACGATTACCACGTTAAACAATAATAGGATACAGTCGGATGTTAAAATAGCTACTCTGAAACAGTTTCCGTATGAGTCTGCGACGGATATTGCTCTCCTACAGGAAGTGGTATTCCCGCAATTAAATTTTTCCAATTACTTTGATTTTTACAATATTTCCACTGAAACGAGTGTTGGCACGGTCATTTTATTTAGAGAAGGCATCCCCGTACATAACGTTGATAAATTAGAATCGGGGCGAGGTATTGGAATAAATGTAGCAGGAGTTACTATAGTCAATTTATATGCTCCTTCTGGCAGCAGTAATAGAACTGCAACAGCCACATTCTTTAATTACTGAGAAAAAAAAACCCTCCAGCTTATAATAGGGGGAGATTTTAATTGTGTATTGAGTCGAAAGGATCAAATCCCCAACTTCAATTACTCAACTGACTTGAGACGTCTTGTTGTTGATTTAAAATTAAAAGATGGGTGGAAAATAAAATACCCAACAATGGGGGACTTCACTCATATTGTTGCGAATACCTGTAGTAGAATTGATACAATTTACGTATCGGAAAATTTAGCAGATAAAGTACTGAAAACAGAAACTGTTCCCGTTAGTTTTTCCGATCACAGTGCGTTGTTGACCTGTGTAAATTTAACACCACAACCTAACCGAAGAGTAAGAAGCCAGTGGAATCTAAATATATCGTTACTATCAGGAGAAGACTTAGAAGATGCCCTAACCAGAGCATGGGAAATGTGTCTCCGTTCACTGAAGAACTTTCCAAGTGTGATAGAATAGTGGACCCAACGAGCGAAACCGAAGCTAAGGGAAGTTTTAATATCTTTTAGTATAGATACGGCCAGAGAAAGGAAACAGACTGTAGAATTCTGCTACAGCGTGCTAAGGGACCTCTCCGATCAGACAGATGCAATTCCTACAAGATTAAAAAGATATCGAGCAAATAAAAGCAAAATTAATAAGTCTGAAACGTAAGGAACTGGAGGGACTTAAAATAAAATCCAAAGCAATGTCAGTCACTGAAGATGAGACTGCTGCATTGTACCACCTTGTCAGACACGCTAAGAATAGAAGAATAAGTTTCATGGATGAACTTCAAATAGATGATGGTACCATAATCACCACCCAGAAGGAAATAATTAAAGAGATCTCAGCGTACTATGAACGTATGTATGCGTCAGGGGAAACAAACGAAGAAGAATACGATGAGGTCTTTGGTACATATCTTCCACGAATATCGCGAGATGATGATGAAAACATTTCTTCGGACACAACCAAGGAAGGTGTATTAGAAATCGTGTGCAGCTCCCCTACTAGGAAATTTCCAGGACCTGACGGACTGCCCATTGAATTCTAT
Organism: Schistocerca americana; assembly: GCF_021461395.2. NCBI lineage: Eukaryota > Metazoa > Arthropoda > Insecta > Orthoptera > Acrididae > Schistocerca > Schistocerca americana. The sequence continues at coordinate 186,853,979 of NC_060119.1, forward strand.
AAACGATTTCGGACCCTAATAGGAGAAAAGTTCACCGAAATTGTCAATGAAAGCTTGCAGGGAAAGCCAGTGCCTGCAGAGTTCAAACAATGCAAAATCGTGTTGATCTCGAAGAACAGAGGCTGCAAAAAAATAAACAACCTACGGCCGATTTCGCTTTTAAATTCGGATTATAAAATTATAGCTCGAGTAATTAACAAGCGCTTTACATCATGCACCGCTGACATCATAGGCCAACATCAGACTTGTAGTTTTAGAAGGACGATTTTACAAACTGAAGCTTTGTATCGCGATGTTATTGCGCTAGCGCAGGCAAGTAACATAAAATGTGGACTGCTTTAATAGACTTCCATAAGGCATTTGATCAAATTAATCACAAATACCTGATAGAGACAATGCGCCGAATGGACTTCCTGCCAAAAACCATCGACATCATTAAGAACATGGCAATGGGTGTTACTGCACAAATCTCCGTTAACTGTCAACTACAAAACAAATTGAAATAAAAAGGAGTGTTACCCAAGGAAGCCCCTTATCCATGCTCCTGTTCGTTATATCGCTGAAACCTTTCTTGAGACAGCTACAGCACAGGCTGACAGGCATTACCATTCAAGGAACAAAGACCATGGTAGGTGCTTACTCGTACGATGTAGACGTAATCATCAGAGACCAAACAGATGTGACACAACTAGAGATGGTACTTGCAAAATACTGTTCCGCATCAGGTGCGACGGTAAATGAAAACAAAAGTAAATTTCCAAATACAAAGCGGCTTGCTAACTTGCGCATTGAGTGGGCGAACCATGTTAATGAACACAAAGCTCTTGGGATGGCATTGACAACTCCCCTTTTAAAAATGATAGCAATAAATTGGCGGGAGGTGGCAAGAAAAATCAAGGGAGCTTTGATTGAAAACTGTCAACGTAGCATAGACCAGTTCCAGAGAATACTGTTTAGCCGGCCGGAATGGCCGTGCGGTTCTAGGCGCTACAGTCTGGAACCGAGCGACCGCTACGGTCGCAGGTTCGAATCCTGCCTCGGGCATGGATGTGCGTGTGATGTCCTTAGGTTAGTTAGGTTTAATTAGTTGTAAGTTCTAGGCGACTGATGACCTCAGAAGTTAAGTCGCCTAGTGCTCAGAGCCATTTGAACCATTTGAATACTATTTATCAACACGTATATTTTATCCAAGGTCTACTACATAGCATCAATGGTGGCGAAGACGATCATGTCCACCTTAGCAAAGTTCTTGTGGAAAGGGGAATTGTTTCGAGTGCCGATGAAGACAGCAGTTTTGGATCCAAGGAATGGAGGAATGGGTCTAACCGAGATAAAGTCTAAAGCGATGGCATTGTATGTCAAACGAACATGGAGCATAATGTGTAATGAGCCAGGGTGCATTACAGCAAAACTATACGATACTGTCAGGCCAGAAAGTGTAGAGCTGCCGCTGAATATACAAAAAATAAATTTTAAGCTAAAACACATTAGGGAGTATTATCTTGAACTAAGTTATCTCAGCAAAAAGCTTTTAAACTCCAAAAACGTTACAGCAAAGGCGATTTTAGCTGAAAGACGGAAACATGAAAGGAGAAATAACATGGAAACTAAATATGCTGGAATAGCATGGAATGTGGTTTGGAAAAATATCAGTAGTGATGTTCTTTCGTCTGACGTGAGAACAGCGTGGTACAAGGTAGTCAATAACATCATCAGCACTAATGAGCGTCTCTTTGCCATCGGTTTAAGTGACACTAACCTCTGCAGAAAATGCAACCTCGTTGATAGTGTGTCTCATCGTTACACATGTGGAGATCGGATTATAAACGCCACGGTCGTTTTTCCCACCTGTATCTCTCTCGTTATCCCACGTTTCAAGTAAACGAGGTGTACAACCAGGACGTGGATCAGTCATATTTCACGTCTAATATGTCATTTGTAGTGAGGACCAGGAATCACCGTAAAATAAATACGTACGAGTCCGTTGCTGTATAGTTCAAAGGGTAAGGAGTGTGTGTAAAAATTAAAGTGACTGGTGATCTAACATTTTATTATAGAAATAAAGTACTTTTCCCTTCCTTAGCTCCCGTGAGATTTGTTTTAAACAAAGAAACAAAACAGTGTACTCATTGGTCTTGCCAAAATCCGAGAAGCGGTTCTTCTTGGTGTTGTAGCTCTCAGGGGCACCGTGGGATGCTCTCTGTGTGAGGCGTCTCTGGCCATCTTTGTGAGTCTCGCTACAGCCTGTTTCAATAATAAAATGTTTGATCACCAGTCGCCTTAATTTTGGCACAAATTCCTTGTCCTTTAAACCACACAGCGACGGACTCACACGCGTTTATTTTACAATGATTCCTAGTCCTCATTACAATTGGCGTATTAGAGGTGAAATACGACCGACCCCACACCCACACGCATAGTGTCGCCACAGGCGGCAGCAAGACTCACAGAGCTGCGCAGAGGTGTCTCACACAGAGGGCACCCCGGGGCGTCCCTGACAGCCACAACACCAAGAAGAATCGCTTCTCGGATTTTGGCAATATAGTCGTTACGAAAGATACGAGGGCAGTTCAATAAGTGATGCAACACATTTTTTTTTCTGAAACAGGGGTTGTTTTATTCAGCATTGAAATACACCAGGTTATTCCCCAATTTTTTTGGCTACACAACACTATTTTTCAACGTAATCTCCATTCAATGCTACGGCCTTACGCCACCTTGAAATGAGGGCTTGTATGCCTGCACGGTACCATTCCACTGGTCGATGTCGGAGCCAACGTCGTACTGCATCAATAACTTCTTCATCATCCGCGTAGTGCCTCCCACGGATTGCGTCCTTCATTGGGCCAAACATATGGAAATCCGACGGTGCGAGATCGGGGCTGTAGGGTGCATGAGGAAGAACAGTCCACTGAAGTTTTGTGAGCTCCTCTCGGGTGCGAAGACTTGTGTGAGGTCTTGCGTTGTCATGAAGAAGGAGAAGTTCGTTCAGATTTTTGTGCCTACGAACACGCTGAAGTCGTTTCTTCAATTTCTGAAGAGTAGCACAATACACTTCAGAGTTGATCGTTTGACCATGGGGAAGGACATCGAACAGAATAACCCCTTCAGCGTCCCAGATGACTGTAACCATGACTTTACCGACTGAGGGTATGGCTTTAAACTTTTTGTTGGTAGGGGAGTGGGTGTGGCGCCACTCCATTGATTGCCATTTTGTTTCAGGTTCGAAGTGATGAACCCATGTCTCATCGCCTGTAACAATCTTTGACAAGAAATTGTCACCCTCAGCCACATGACGAGCAAGCAATTCCGCACAGATGGTTCTCCTTTGCTCTTTATGGTGTTCGGTTAGACAACGAGGGACCCAGCGGGAACAAACCTTTGAATATCCCAACTGGTGAACAATTGTGACAGCACTACCAACAGAGACGTCAAGTTGAGCACTGAGTTGTTTGATGGTGATCCGTCGATCATCTCGAACGAGTGTGTTCGCACGCTCCGCCATTGCAGGAGTCACAGCTGTGCACGGCCGGCCCGCACGCGGGAGATCAGACAGTCTTGCTTGACCTTGCGGCGATGATGACACACGCTTTGCCCAACTACTCACTGTGCTTTTGTCCACTGCCAGATCACCGTAGACATTCTGCAAGCGCCTATGAATATCTGAGATGCCCTGGTTTTCCGCCAAAAGAAACTCGATCACTGCCCGTTGTTTGCAACGCACATCCGTTACAGACGCCATTTTAACAGCTCCGTACAGCGCTGCCACCTGTCGGAAGTCAATGAAACTATACGAGACGAAGCGGGAATGTTTGAAAATATTCCACAAGAAATTTCCGGTTTTTTCAACCAAAATTGGCCGAGAAAAAAATGTGTTGCATTACTTATTGAACTGCCCTCGTACTAATGTTGAAGAGCAAGTTGTTCAGCAAGGGCCGTCCATGTTTTGCGGGTGTGTTCTGAATTTTACACTGGAGCAGAAAGATACAACTCGTCATGATAATGGTTCGATGACTGCTGCAGGTGAGCGGTATCCTGGAGATAAAGTGAAGGCCTTTGCAGGACTGGAGGCTTTTAATAGCAGAAATATTCTTGCTTATCGTACCTTTCAAGTAAACCAGATGTACAACCGGGACATGTGTCGATCCTGTTTCACGTCTAATGTGCTATTTGTTGTTATTACCAGGAATCATCGTAAAATAAACGAGAGTGAGTCCCCCTAGTGACTGTTATAAGTTTTTATTACACTATTGCAATGTGACTGTAAGTCTCCAATTTCCTTCAGTATTTCTGCTGGGATGTTATCTGAGCCTGTCGCTTTGCCATTACTTAGATTATTGAAGTCACTATAGATACTTTGTTCCTCCAGTTTGGATGCTTACCCACTGTTATGCCAATTGTCCGAATGTGCGAAGAACATGAAATGTTCCCTGATCTGGTTTTGGTGAGATACGATGAGCTCTCAGCACTGGTGACGTATTCTACTCCTGTGTATATACTCCTTGAGACGCAGTGCAGTGCATGGGACAGGGTACGTCATGCCGACAGTATCGACTTTCTTTCCTATTCCATTTGTGTACAGAGCGAAGAAAAAATGATTGGCTACGTGTCTAAATCTTGAATTCAACAGTGCCTTGAATGACCTAAGTAATGCCAAAGCGACAGGCAGAAATACTGAGGGACATTGGAGAACTAACAAAAGAGTACTATGAAGATGGAAAAGAACCACCTACAGATTTGCTTAACAGCAAAACAGTAATAATCCCAAAGAAAGGAAATGTTCTGAACTGTGAGAACTATAGAACTATCTCCTTACTATCCCACATTTCTAAAATAATGTTAAACATAATAAAAAAATCGAATAAAAAAGAAAATTAAGGCAAACCTAGGAGAAGACCAATTTGGTTTCAGATCCGGAAAAGGAACTAGAGAGGCAATACTAGCTCTGAGGATGGTATTAGAAAGACGAATTGGAGTTAATAGGAAAACCTACTTGACCTTTATAAATTTACAAAAAGCATTTGACATGGTTAATTGGAAGTTGTTACTCCTTACAATGAAGGAAATAAATCTTGATTGGAGGGACAGAAGATTAATCTGGAACCTGTATAAAAGGCAGGAAGCAGAGATAGAAGTGAATGGTGTGAAGAAGAAAGCAAAAATAAGGAGGGGAGTAAGGCAAGGATGCCCATCATCACCATATTTCTTCAACTTAATTATTGAAAAAAGCATTGAAAAATTGGAAAGAATAACCAAATCAATTAAAATTAACGGGGAACGAATACACTGTATCCGTTTTGCAGATGATATAGTACTACTTGCTGACTCAGTAAAGGAAATGGAGTTTATGTTGCTAAAATTTGCCAAAATCCTTAGAGAATTTAATCTAAAAATAAGAAGAAAACAAAAACTTTGGTAGTAGGGAAGACAAGAGAAAATGGTAAAGTTAATATTAAACTAGAAGATGATGTTCTAGAGCAGGTTGAGAACTTCTGTTATTCGGGGACTACAATCACTGACGACAAAAATGTATCACAGATATAAAGAGAAGAATAGCCTTGGCAAAGCAAGCTTTCCAAAATAAAAGGAATTTACTAACAATCATATAAGCCTAGAAAGTAGGAAAAAGTTTGTGAGAACTTTTGTCTGGAGTATCTTACCATACGGATGTGAAGCGTGGACTTTGGCAACGGCAGAGAAAAAGAGAGTGTAAGCAATGGAAATGTGGATATGGAGAAGAATGACGAATACAAGCTGAGTAGATAGAAAAAGTAATGAACAGGTCTTAACAGAACTGAATGAGAACAAAACGCTGCTGAATTATATAGGAAGAAGAAAATAAAAAATGATAGGGCTCGTAATGAGACACAACCAGTTCCTAAAGAATGTATTTGAAGGAAAAGTTTTAGGGAAAAAACCAAGAGACAGGACAAGAGCAACGTATTTTAGTAACATCAAAGAATATATGGGGATAAAATCGTATGAAGAATTGAAGAGGATGACAATGGAGAGAGGGACGTGGCTAGATCGACAAGGCACAGCCTTTAGTTTATGCTTGCAATTTCGGCCTTAGGCCATTATCAAGTGATATTATGGCTTTAGGGCGAAATTGCAATAGTGTAATAAAAACTTATAGCAGTCACTAGCGGAAATATGACGTCCCTCAAAAAATTTCTTATGACTGTGAATCCCAGCTACAACAAGTTTATTGAGTGTCAGTCCGTCGCTGTATGGTTTAAAGGTCAAGGAGTGTGTTCATTTTAGCAGTGTGTCCCACTGGTGCTATGAGTGGGCGGACGGCGCGGACAAGAGAATGATGTGGGCGCTGCCGTGGCCGATAAGCGGTGATGTGGAGAGAGCAATCACCTGAAGCCAACGCCATCTTATAGGGGCCAGGGCCATCGCCGTTGTGTGTGCAAGCAGTGGACAAGCCTGCACCATGTCGCTAGGGGCCGAGGTGTCCTTAACGGCGGTCTGGGCCTGAAGGTGTCAGGTAGTCAGCTGACGCACGGTGACGTACAAGCGAGTTCTGGGCAGAGCCGAATCGAGGGCCTCGAGAAACTGGTGAGCTGCGGCTACGACATCCTGAAGTCGCAATGTTCTGCAGGGGGTTGACCCCTGTGTGGACGCAATAGTCTGGTGGAACAATTGACGTCTTTTCCAGACTGAACGCACAGCACTCTAAGTGGAGGCAGAGAAAAGAGCTACCCAAGTGCTTTCGCACTGACAGTTTCATGCCGGTGCTTTTATGATCGATACAGTGCACTGTGTGCTGTATGAGCGGTGCACTAGGTGTATTTGCTAGTGAGAACATTGAGCCATGGCACGGTCGACCTTGCTTCAGTGGTCACCTCGGTTCGATATCTCTGCTAAATCGAAACTCTGATTACTAGAGAAAGTCCGACGTGGCTAGTTTTGAAAGGCCAAGCACGGTGGCCCTGAGACGGGAGTAAGATCGGAAAGCGCTGCTCTTTTGCGGATAGAAGAGGTGGAGCCACTGGGCGAGTAACTGTTCGCTGTGAGCTGTCCCCTGTGTGGGCAGGCGGTGCTACGTGCCGGTACTGAGCCCTGTCAGGCCCAACGAAGTAATCGTACACAGTGTGTCGGTGTTTGCACTAGGCGCGTGTTAGATTGGCTTAATTCCAAGCGTGGATCGCGGTTTCAGCTAATGCAGTTACTGGCTCCTACAAAAAAATGGCTCTGAGCACTGTGGGACTTAACATCTGTGGTCAGCAGTCCCCTAGAACTTAGAACTACTTAAACCTAACTAACCTAAGGACATCACACACACCCATGCCCGAGGCAGGATTCGAACCTGCGACCGTAGCAGTCCCGCGGTTCCGGACTGAGCGCCTGAACCGCTAGACCACCGCGGCCGGCAGGCTCCTACAGAAAGCACCGTTCCAGATATAGCAGTTATTGCCGATAGTATGTCGAACGCGTTAGTTTTGGATGGGCCTCCGTGGCTAATGTATATGGGAATGGAATTACAGCACCAGCGATGAAAGATGCAGTGAGATTTTTTGGTAAGCAACACTGTTCTAAATATACGTCTTAAAGAAAAACTGTGTAAAGTTCGCCATCCCAAATAGCAAACATATATTTTTTTTCAGTGTTTGTGTAGTAACGCGACGGACAGACCTTTCCAGCAAGCGAAGTGGCGCAGTGGTCAGTTCACTGTACTCGCATTCGGGAGGATGACGGTTCAAATCCACATCTGGCAATTCAGATTTAGGTTTTCCGTTGTTTCCCTAAAACACTCCAGACAAATTCAAGGATGGTTCCTGAGCCGTGGCGCTCGTTACTGGCGCGCCAGTCTCTTGGATGTCCATTATCGATCCTTCGAAGTTTCTTATCTTTGCTTGCCTTGTTGTTTTCCGCATTCGCGGGGCGAGTGGCAGTTGACGTTTGCTCGGGCTACCTGCTGAGACGCCGCGAGGTACGAGGTGAGAAGCAACCACGTATATATGGAGTTGGTTGTACGCGGTCTGCCGGTTCAGGATGGAGGATATGTGTTGGCTGCCGAATACTAGTTTCAGTTGCAGCTGGCAGACTTATTCAAAGTTCTGCACAGCACACTGAAAAGAGTTTACTCTCCTACAGCAGAGCCGAAAGCGCGACGTCCGCTCGCTACAGGAGCTAAGACGCTTCTCTTCGATAACAGCTCCAAAAGCTTCCCTCTGCAAAAATCAGCACCCCCACGCTATTTTTCGAGCTGGCCAATCCCGTGGCTCTAGACCAGCACAGTTCGCTCCCACTATTATTTCCTGGCTTCTTCCAGCCAATCAAAACATTCTGGGTCTTACTGCGCCTAGAATGTTTTCGAACAAACTGAAACTCCGTTCAAAATTTAACCCACCAATCGTGTCTCTCTGTTCGTCCTTGCGCGGGAAAAGGTCATTGCACTAGCTTAACCGCGTTTCTTAGAAAGCTCCAGAAAACGTTTAGATTCGTGGGAAGGCTCCCTTAGGCGCCAGCTCATCTCGACATAGTGGCGTCGGCGTAACGCCCAGCGCCAATGAGGCGCCGTCCCTCGAAGGCCTGCCTGTGTTGTCCGCGCAATGGGTGCCTACCTGCTCCGACGGCGCGTCTCCCCCAGTGGGACGCTTTCGCGTGCCGACTCGTAATGGTCGGTTGAAAACTTCTGCACCCCTCTGCCCTGTCTTTCAGCCGTTCCGCTCGTCCGTTCCAGCCAAACTCTGTGAAAATATCACCTGAACTTGATGCAACATGCGAATTTCTTAAAGTTAATACGCGTCTTATGCCGTCTGATACTCCCTATATTAATTTCAATAAGCTGATTGCCTGATAAATAACATAATAGCGGATATCTAACTCGTCTTTGCAACAATTATTATATTACAGTAAGGTGCAAAATACTGCTACCTTACAACCTGCGACCGTAGCAGCCGCGTGGTTCCGGACTGAAGCGCCTAGAATCGCTCGGGCACAGCGGCCGGACATTAAATTATATTGGATGCATGAGCGATATGATATTTTTGTGTGTATCTCGCGATTATGGCGAAGAATGGGTACGTCATCTTAGGCACGTACTGCTGGCTGAATAATGAAGATCGAACCATTGCAGAATTTGGCGACCGTAAGAAAGAACCAGAAGTGCGGGCAAAAAGTATCAGGATGGTAAAATTTTGAAAAATACATTTTTTTCTGGAAAAAAGAAGAGGACTGGAAAAAAAGAAGCAAGAGAGCAACTGCAGAACAAGATCTGTACGTAGGCTCAAGAACAGAAGAAGAGACCTTAAATGAGGAGGGGAGGCGGACAAGAGGAATTTATTTGTGCAGGTAAAAATTCAGCAGCTGGTGGGGGAGTGTTTCAAGACTTCTAGCACCTATCAGCACTCCGAGTCGGCGCAGACGTCCCGGGCATCAGTCCCATGCAGCAAGGCAGCTGTCTCAATTAGCCAGCGCGTTCCTGCTACCTTTACCGCCGTCTACACATGGAGAACACACTGCAGACACTGCCTGACTAAGATCGACTGCTGAAACTTGTGTTTTGACAAGAAAACTTTGTGATTGTGAGAGCGCTTAGTGTTGATGAGAATTAATTAAATTTGACAAAAAATTATAATAATTATTACTGACAGCTGAAAGAAGTTTATCAAGAGCGCTTTTCTTTAATTCATTATTTACAACTAACAGTAGCAGAGGAAAGATAGAACTCATGTCTGTGACACGAGCTATGACTACATCGTGCAAAATAGAGGGTCAGTGTCTGAGCATGCAGCTATTACGAAGGACATAAAGGAATCATTGCCCGCTAGTCTGGCGCTAATGACTACAAGTATAAAAGAGATTAATGATATTTTAGCTTCAAGTAGTGCTAATATGGACAGTAATTTAAAAGATGTGAACGGTAATATACATCGTAGTTTAAAAGAGATGAATAATAGCTTAGCCCGAAGCAATGCTAATATGGACTGTTGTTTAAAAGACGTGAATGATAGGCTATCGGATGCATTCGATCAATTAAATGCTCATATTATTGAATTGAGATTATAAAGGGAAGTTATTGAAACATAAACAGAATAATTTAAAGAGAAGATTTCTGGAAAAATAGATGATAACACTGCAAGATTTGACAACAATGGACACCAGACTAGAAAAGGAAGCAATGAGTAAGAAAATATGTAAGTAAGCTGAAGAGATCAGTAGTTTTACTGATTACGTCTAGCACAAATCTCGAAGAGTAGTTTAAGGAGATCAAACAATGAATGGATACTAAGGTACCTAAACTCTGAGACGTAATCAGTGCGTCATTGGGCAATTTTAATGCTGATCACGCCAGCTACAAGAGAATAGTATGGAATAAATAGGAGATAACCTAGAAAATTTACAGGGGTAAGTAGATAATAGAAAAGTACAACGTGAAAGCGATAGAATTTATCTAGAGGATATACACTGAAGAGCCAAAGAAACTGCTATACCTGCTAATATCATGTACGGCAGAAGTGCCGCAACACGACGTGGCATGGACTCGACTAATGTCTGAAGCAGTGCTGGAGGAAACTGACACCATCAATCTTGCAGGGTTGTGCATAAATCCGTAAGACTACGAGGAGGTGCTTCTGAACAGCACGTTGCAAGCCATCCCAGATACGTTCAATAAAGTTCTTGTCGGTGGAGTTTGGTAGCCAGCGGAAGTGTTTAAACTCAGAAGAGCGTTCCTGGAGCCACTATGTAGCAATTCCGGATATTTGAGGTGTCGCATTGTCCTGCTGGAATTGCCCAAGTCCGTCGGAAGCTTACGTACGTGTCACCTGTGAGAGTCGTATCTGCACGTATCATGGGTGTCACATCATTCCAACTACACACGCCCCACACCGTTACAGAGCCTCCACCAGCTTCAACAATCCACTGCCGACATGCAGGGTCCATGGATTCATGAGGTTGTCACCATAACCGTGGATATTTGAGGTGTCGCATTGTCCTGCTGGAATTGCCCAAGTCCGTTGGAAGCTTACGTACGTGTCACCTGTGAGAGTCGTTCTGCACATATCATGGGTGTCATATCACTCCAACTACACACGCCCCACACCGTTACAGAGCCTCCACCAGCTTCAACAATCCATTGCTGACATGCAGGGTCCATGGATTCATGAGGTTGTCACCATAACCGTGCACGCCCATCCCCTCGATACGATTTGAAATGAGACTCGTCTGACAGTCATCAACAGTCCAATGCAGGTGTTGACGGCCCAAGGCGAGGCGTAAAGCGAGGGGGAATGGTGCACACGCTGACACATGTTGATGGCCCAGCATTGAAATCTGCAGCAATTTGCGGAAGGGTTGTACTTCCGTCACTCTGAACGATCCTCTTGAGTCGTCGTTGGTTCCATTCTTGCAGGGTCATTTTCCGGCCGCAGTGATGTCGGAGATTTGATGTTTTACCGGATTCATGATATTCACTGTACACTCGTGAAACGGTTGTACGGGAAAATGCCCACTTCATCGCTACCTCGGAGATGCTGTATTACATCGCTTGTGCGCCCACTATATCACCACGTTCAAACTCACTTAAATCTTGATAACCTGCTATTGCGGCAGCGCAAACCGATCTAACAACTGCGCCAGACATTTGTTGTCTTATATAGGGGTTTCTGACCGCAGTGTGGCATTCTGCCTGTTTACGCATTTCTGTGTTTGAATACGCATACTGTAAAACGTCATGGTCTCCTGACCTTCGTTGCTTACATATTCCGCCCTCACAATCATATTCCGCACATCAAGACGCTGCATTCGAACCCAAACTCGATAAGATAAAGTCAATGTTGTATGAATTCATATAAACAATACGAAAATAACAAGTAAATCGCAAATGCGCACCATGGTTGAAATACTCGAGGCTGGTGTACACACACACATTCAAGACACGACGGTCACGAACACTTTTAGTTCAGGAGAGGCAAACCACACGCCAGGAGGCCGGTCCCTTCAGAGGACGAGTCAACCTATCTATGTCGGCCGGCGACCACCCGTAGAGCAGATAGCATTTGCCCGAGTGAAAGGAAGAACCACCCTGTGTTTGGCTTAAAAGCAAATTCCGCTACATTGTGTGGGAGCACCCAGCCTACGCATTCCTTACAAACATAGCACACACTTTCAGAGGTTTTCACAGGGAGACAGCAGACGCCAAACGTCAATGCTACAGATTTTCGGATTGGTCGCCTTAAACGAAACGTCATTCTCCTGTATTAGAAGAGCAATGCTGATTGGCAGACAATATTCCTGACGCCTTGAGCTGAAGGAGTAATGGAAGAGACCAAAAGATATACCCCTTCATGTCTGGTGTGGAGAGAGAGGCCGTTCCGTTGTCGCTCTTGGAGCGAGAACACGCAACGAGAGCGTGTGCGCTTGTACGTGTACTCAAAGAGCGAGGAACAAGTCTCTCCTCAGTACTTCACTGGGAGAGCACCTCTGTCGAGAGCAAATTGGCGTGCGACTCTATATTGAGTCCTTGCGATTAAGCGTTGTTCACTGTGTTGGCCGCCACTCTTTTTGTGCGGTGTGAATGGACAGAGTTATAGTTAAACACCTGCGAGCGAATTTTAGAGTGGCATTGCGGTTATCTGACTGGTGTACCACGCCAATAGTTAGACTAGGGGTGAATAGGAGTCCTTGACTTCATCAAGGTGTAGGGAGAGTTTGATTGACGAAGGTCAATCCAGATAGAACGAGAGTTATCTTATTTGTCAGCAGCGAGCGGCGCAGACAGCAGTCATCGCAACTTATGGTATTGTGCGCTACAGCTCTTGCAAGCCCCATATTTCCTCCACAACAGTATACTTCACTGCAGTTCACACACGACAGCCTCGACCGTACCTAGCAACATTGTAACGGATAATTATTCAAGTTGAGTAGGTGCGGCTCTCAGCCATTCTGCCAAGTCAATAACAATCTTAGACTTTGTATAGAAATTTCATTAGCGAATCCTATCCTTAAGAGGTAACTTCACATTCCGAAAAGAACCCGGAAATAACTTGTTCAGTTCATAACTAAAAGTGCCATTGTGATTTCTCAGAATTTTTGCAAAAAAATTTTTTTTCGTTAGTTTCATGTTTTTCTTACACTAACTAGCACTGCACAGTACCCAAGTATCCCACTAGTTACATAAGAAATTTTGTGAATTTTTGTGTCATTTCCTTACAGCAGACGACTCCAGAAGATATTTATTGCTGAAAGTTTTTCAGGCATTTCTCTTTAGAACGTTAGGGGCGTCTGTCTGACTTCTGTGGTAGTGAGGGGGTGGAAATTGCATCTTGCAGGAGCCACAGGGTAAAGGGTACACCTCAGATTAATCCGTTGGGCAGAATGACAGAATAGCACCCACACGTCGCTCACAATGCCTATACCAGTTTCATTGGTGCTTCAGTGTATGAACTCAGGGTAAGAGTTGTATGTTCCTCAGGAGCAAGGAGAAGGATACAGGTAACTGAAAAGTTATATTGTTAGAAAAGGAATAGTGAGGGACACAGATAAGTCAACTGCAGAAAGTTCGCCCACGAAGGGGCCAGAGGGCAATCATGGTACTAATCAGCATGGATATCTCTAATGACATGTTCCAAGAAAAAGAAATGATAGAGCAGAAGAAAGAATCCTCCGATTCAATCAGTTGTTGGAAAAATGGGTATCTGAGAATGGGACAGGGTGGCCTAAAGGATCCTGTCCTTTAAAACATGGAATGGAGTACACCCGATCCTTCTTCTGAAGTGATTTGAAGGTAGTTACCTTTCTCTGGGAGTGACCATAAGAAACTAGAGAATGGTCAATCTTGAGTATGAAGGATTTTGTTGAGTAGAGAGTATTTTTCATATCTGTCAAAAAGGAGTATTACAATACAGAAGACCAAGAGAGACTTGTTCTGTAACTTTCAGATCCTAAAACGTCTGTGAAAAAATGGGGAGGATATAAACGATATTTCAAGGGATAATAATTCGATAAACCGGCAGAGGAAGAATAGTTGATTCGTGTATTAACTAATCGCCTGCTTATTTCTGTTCAGTCTTCACCAAGGGAAGTACCAAATTTAATGAACTGTTCCATTATTTAGAACAGCCAGACCATCTCCATGAAAACAAAGGAGAAGAGTGGACCTGGAGAAATCGCTATGGTTTTTCAGATAACTGGGAAAATTAGAAAAAGAGTAACATAAATAATTAGGAGTCAGTTTTGTGAAATTAAAAGAACCAAATGTAATAACCGAGGAACGAGAGAACAGACTAATATTAACTATCAATGTTAGCGTACAGTTGAGGCCCTTTCGCAGGACCACGAACTATGAACTACAAGCCCAAGAGGGAATAGAGACCATAGATCAATAACGATAATTAAGAGAGGAATTGTTAGAGGAAGGAGAAATTTGCCCAGAAAATGAAACAACAAAGCCAATAACAGTAGGAATGGCAGGGGGACCATTGTGAAATGATTCTAGATTCAAATAGAAATATTACTGTTGAAAGTAAGCTGTGTTTCGAAACACTGAAGGTTAAAGAGAAATCATTTTTTCTGTTTTTCGTCTTTCCCTTAGTTGCTTTAAGTTCGTGGAGGTATGTACCGTCTATGCAACTAATTGAAGGCAGTTTATTTATTGCCATACGCTTTTCGCTGCTTTTATTTGAGAAGCATCATCAGTGGTGATTTTCAGTGCTCTTAACTCATGTGTGTGGTCCTGGAGACGTATTCGTTAGTTTCCATACTCCAACTGGCCGATTTCTGGCGTTCTTTCACTCACGTTTGTCACATCCGATACATCACTTGTACTTTCCATGGGAAGTATCCGACATACTGTATAATGGGAGTACTTCTGGTCAGATTTACTGGTGTTTAGGAAAAGCCTATAACGGAGGAAGTATTATTACTATTCGTAATCGTATCATTGAAGTGCAATCAAAATTTCTTGGAAGTTCCTTAGCTGTATGTGTCAGTGCTACTTGGAATGGATTGTCTAGAAAAGTACAGAGCAGTATTGGCTTTTACCTCCAAATCCAGGACATGTAATTGAATTTACGTTCATTGGAAGTGGGGAAACAAGGAAAGGAATGGGGAAACAAGGAAAACCAATTGGAGATTTTCTCAAACACCAGTGAAAACGTGACTGACTGAAGAACTACAGAAAATGAGTTAATGGAGACTGAGGATAAGGAACTTAACCAGAAAATAGTAAAGATGGTTCGAAGTAGTGAACTCTTGGGTAGTCAAGAAAAGGAAGAGTTTTTAGACGTACTTACGCGATATACAAAAGCATTCTCAGATGAACGGGTGGTCATCCAGAGTTATGAGTGTCAATTAAAAATTAAAGAGATCACGTCTTTCTTTGTGAAGCCTTACACAATGTCCGTTCCACTGAAATAAACCCCTATCAAGAAAATTTGTAAGGCGTTAGTACAAGGAGTAATTGAAAGCTCAGATAACCCATACTACAATCCTTCCTTAGTGGTGAAAAAACCCTGGTCCTTGACGCATGCGCGCTAAGCCATTATGTGGAGCTGGAAGGAGAAAGATCAACACTGGCAGAAGAAGTTTTGCTAAAATTAGAAAGAGTGAAATACATAAGCTGTATGAGCTTGATCACTGGCTTTGATTATATCTATGGATCTACGCCTGTAACAGCTTTCCTGTTTGAAAGTCGATCGAATTAGTTTACCGTTGTAGCATTCGGTCTGCATGTGGAGGAAGTGTGCTTATGAGGGATCTGGACCAGACTTTGAGTCCATATTTAGTGCAAAATATCCTCATATATGTAGATGACGTCTGATTGTTGCTAGGACCTGGGAAGGGCATAAAGGATCTCAATATTTATGGCGTAATGTCGTCCACGCCAGGTGCTTTGTTTTGACTTAAGTCTGTGTTAAATTCTTCAAGCAGTATCGCTTATATCATCTTCATTATTCTTCCCTTTCCATAATATTGCCTCCAAGTTTCTTTCCTTTAGCCTTCCCTTCTTTGCTTTGTACTGGCATGCCTTCTAAGTTCTTATTATTCACACAGGTATCTCTCTTTAATTCTCTTATAGCTGGAATCTATTTTTCCCGTAGTCATACATCCTTCTACAGATTTGCATTTCACCTCCAGCCGTTCTTGCTTTGCAAATTTACTCTTATTATTGATATTATTTTCAGACGTCTATATTCTTCCATCACACTTACGATCTTGCCTGCCTTAGCGATCGGATTTATTTCTTTTAACTCAACGTCCATTATTTCAATTTCTTTACATCTGCGGAGCTAGTAGGCATATGAACCAGCGCTATTGTGGTGGGTGTTGACTTCGCATGTGCACTGGCTACTAAATGTGTGCATTATGCTGGTCACTGTAGCTCACCCATATTCCTGTTTTCTTATTCATTGTCAGATCTATTTCTTCATTGTCCTATATGATTTTGTGCTGATAACCCTGTACTCAATTGTTCCTCATGCCCCACACTTCTCTAATTCGCACTAAATCTTTCAACCTATTCAATCCAATACTAAATTTTATTACTTACCTACCCGCTTCGTTCAAATGGCTCTAAGCACTATGGGACTTAACATCTGAGGTCATCAGTCCCCTAGAACTTAGAACTACTTAAACCTTACTAACCTAAGGACATCACACACATTCATGCCCGAGGTAGGATTCGAACCTGCGACCGTAGCAGCAGCGCCGTTCCGGACTAAAGCGCCTAGAACCGCTCGGCCACAGCGGCCGGCCTGCCCGTTTGTGGGATCTAACATACCACGCTCTGACCCATAGAACATCTGTTTTATTTTTCGCGATGACATCATACTCCTGCGTAATCCCCACCAGGGGATCCGATTAGGAATCTATTTTACTCAATAGGATGACACCATAGTTAAACATCATAGTAGAGCTAAGGCTGTGGTTTTCCATTTTTTCCACCATTCGCAGCACAAATATAACTTTCTCTTGTTGGCTACTGTTCAGGGTCAGATCAGTCAATCATCCAAGTTTTTACCCGTGGAACCCCTGAAAATGTTGCTCTCTCTTTTCAGGAACTCCTTGTTGGACACTGTATGTTATCAAGTACAGTCTGCATTGCGTCATGACAACGTGGAAACAACAAAAAGTAAGTATAAAAAATTACATACATCCTCTGCGTTCACTAACTGAGAAAGCCCATTGCAAGAAATCCATCCTTACAACACTGCTTTAGCATAGCAGACAACAGTTAAAAGATAATTATCAAATCTATGTTGACATCAGAATTTGGCATAACTAGCTGCAATAGGGATTAGCACTATCAACACCATTTCATAAGATTTGTGACTTGATACTTTCAAGCGTGTTATTAACACGTGAGTCGCTCTTCTATTGTTGTGACGGGCCTCTTGAGGAAAAATGAGCGCCAAAATTTGTTTATTTAGTATGCGATAAGACCTGTTTGATCCACATTCCTTCCCGTGAACCTTTCTGAGTGGGTGAATGAGTCTGTTTTGAAAGTTCTGCGAGCAACCTCAGAGTTGGCAACTATATGCATGAGCAGTGAACCACGTGCCGAATTTTGCGAACGGTAAGGCACTCTTTGCCGGGGATTCGTAAGCAGAACACGGTAAACTCTTTTCAGCGTACTGATATGTTTTGGAGGTAGACACTTATTTGACTCATGATGCAGCAGGTTTCAGGCTACTTCGCTTGGAGTGACAACAAAGTAGTTTACTTTGATCTCGTATTTTTGGTTGCATTTATTCATCTTTTACGTGTAGAATGCGATTTAGTGAGGGAACCTTATTCCTTGATGAGATTTACCCACGTGTGCCTACGGATCAACAGATTTAGTATCTCGTACATCAGTCCAGTCTTTAAATTAAATACATGTCACTTCATCAAACTTTCAAAGATCTTTCTCTTGGAATTCGTATGATTTTAATACGTTAAATCATAATTTGGTCTTGGTCCTTTGTCGGTAACTACGTCACATGACATCGTAATCAGTGGAAGCCCATTCTGAGTTGCTTAAATAGAAATACCGTTGTCTTCAACTATCAGATTTAATTTTTTGCACCCTTCTTTTAGTGAATATTTAATGCAAGTTAAGGGGCTTCCTTTCAAAGCTGAAGGTGGCAGTCGTTATCATACCTTGTCACAGATCCTTTACTTTGTTTTCAGAGAGTAATACTGTTTTCCGTACTGCAATATGTGACGTTACCGGCACAACGAGTACCAACATGCGTAACGAATTTTTTCTCATATTACGTTTACAGAATTTAACGTGTTTTTCGCCTATTTTTACCCTATCTTTACGTCAGTGGGTTCGATTACAATAGTAGAGAACCCGTAGAATTCTAGCACGTCTATTTCGGAAGACTAGCATGCTAATTTCTGAGAGTATTTTCAAAACATTCTCCTTTTAAGTAACATAATATAACTTGAACAAAGCACGAAACACAGTGGTTTCATGTTAGGCCCATCACTTTGGTAAATATACGTAATATACTACTAAGAAGTCATGGTTACTTGTAGATGACAAACATTACTTTGTACTAGATTTGTGCAGACACTGTGAATTCGACGACCATGGCATTTGCTGTATGCCGTTGATTATTGACACTCGCAAATAACGCGATAGAAAATGTTCTGAAGAAGAGCACTGAGTGCCCGAAACCAGTAAAGAAATTAAATTTCTTTTACGCAACTGGTTGCTTGTTATTTCAGTATCTTATCAAAACATCGCCTGCACTGCGAATGACAGGCATCTCCAAGAATGTCAGTATAGGATATATTGGTGTATATTTTGTTAAAAATATTATCAATATAAGTAACTTAATCCCAAAACCCTAAATATTATCATGCAACATTTTTGCCTGTTAAATGAATCCACAGAAAACTGTCCAAAAAATCGTTCAAGTGGCTCTGAGCACTATGGGACTTAACATCGGAGGTCATCAGTCCCCTAGAACTTAGAACTACTTAAACCTAACTAACCTAAGGACATCACACACATCCATGCCCGAGGTAGGATTCGAACCTGCGACCGTAGCAATCGCGCGGTTCCGGACTGAAGCGCCCAGAACCGCTCGACCACCGCGGCCGGCAGAAAACTGTGAACCTTTACAAAACTTGTGTTTGTGTTAAGGAATAAAAATGTGTTTCCAGAGCCCTGTTTCCATAATTATATGTCTGGAGGCAAACACGCACAAAAAGTGAGCTTTAACCACAAGATGGTTGAAAACAACATCAATATTTTATTATTAAATGGAGTGTTTTGAAGTAAGATGGTACTTAAAGGAGTACCTTAAATAATATTCACTATAATAAAACTCGCTTCGCAAGATTTAGTAGGAGACCTAGGAACGCTGTGTTAGGTATACTTTTATGATTGTTTCTTCTGGCAAATGCAGGTGATTTTTGTCACTTTTACGCAAAATTGTTCGTTTCGTTTCCAGTTTGACAGCCAAGCGTGGTTTCCATTCTGTCTTTTTTTTGTGTGTGTGCAGGGGTAGGGCTCCAATTCGTGGTGGATTCAGTTTGTGTATTGGACATCGATCCCATCGGCCAGCAAATGAGGATGAAATGGCACTCGATGTGCTTCGCGTCGGTCACCTGGGCAACCCAAACACGAATGTAATGTTGAGTGTGATACAGCAGGGCTTGTATGAGTGCAGCTATTTACTGGACCATTCGGAAATTTCTCTCCACTCCATCAAAGAATAGACACAGTTGTGAATAGTTCCAATTATTAGTAAATACATAGAACTATTACAATAGTAATATGTTTGTGAGTATGACCAACTTCCGCAGTAGCTGTTACAATAATTTTTATTTTGGTTTGATCTGCCTCGACCACACCGCCAAAGGGGAAAGTTCTCTGCCACAACCGTTTCTCTTTTGTTGGCAAAGCACATCTTCAATAGTTGCTGGTTCGAGTCACGGCCTTGTACATAAGTTTAATCTGACAGAAAAATTCAAAACTGAATCCATACATCTGCAGAATGAAATATTCATTATGCAACAATTGTCCTAGGCTGTGCCTAATCTGTTTCTCCCCAAATACGCTTTCTTCCAGGAGTGTTACTGCGACAAGGTATTCAGGGGAGCTTCTGTTAAGTTCGGAAAGTCAGGGAGATGCAGTGGCAGAAGTAAAGTTGTAAGGGCAGATCGTGGGTCGCAGCTGGATAGCTCAATTGGTGAGAATATTGCCAGTGAAATGGAATGTTCCAGGTTCGTGTCCCTGTCCAGCATAAAAGACCACATAATTTACACACTAACAAATCTCTGATGCAGAATGAAAGATTCATTCTCAAATCTTACATGGTGATTACGCGAGCATCGTGAATAGAAAAAAAAGGGCTTGCAATGCAGTTATGTTTGCTAGACAGGAATATGAAAACACAGAAGGACCAACGTATTCTAGAAACCTAAAACAACAGAAGCAATAACGCTCCAGGCATCAAAACTCAAAACACTCAAAGTAATATACATAAGCACCACTTAAATACATATTCTACAGACTAGGCACTCTATAGGAAAATACGAAGAAAGCCAGCAGAAATAACTGAATACTATAGTAAATTAGTCACAAATAAGAGATGCGAAGAAAATTTTGTCATAAAATTTAACAACTAAATCAGAAACTACGAAAATTCGCTTAATGATAGCAACAAGGCAGTACCGAACACAAACAAACGTACACTACGCGAGAGAGAGTCCAAGCAAAGAAGCAAAGAGGAAAAAGTGTAAAATTTGATACAGCATGACAGACAGCCACTAATATACAGTTAGAACACGAAATATTATCAGAAGGCAAGTCATGAAAATAAGACGCCAGGTCAACGATTCCATTTAAAAGTACTTAAAAAAATGAGAGCAAAACCAGATCTATAGAGTTTATAAGGGATATTTTCTGATTATTTTAATGTCGCGCACCCGTGGTCTCCGGTGGTTTACAGAGTAACAATGTGGAAAATTTTCTCGGTTTCTTAGCCCAGTTATCGTGGTTTCTGTGGAACAACATCCAGAACACTGAAAAAGCTTCTGATATACTATCACCAAAATACCTGCCCGTATAGTGTAACGTGCAGTTCAGCCTTAGGTCGCTGACGAAAGCGGCGACAGAAAGGGCAACAGATTGCAAAGCTAAATAGAATTAACCTGCCAAATCCTTGAGTACAGCGGGCCCCACTATAGACGGGATTCATGACTGTCAAGTGTAAGGCCTCATATACGGGCAACCGACTTGACTCGTATTTGAGAGGTCGCTTGTGCACCATCTAAAATGAAAGACTCCCACCCGTTTTTGCACAGTTCCTGACACGCAATCGACTCAAAATGATCGAGATCGATAGATGATTGAAACTCATTATCATATATGGGTTCCGCAAACACATATTTTCCTAGAAATCAACGAAAAAACGTTCTCGACTGGCGCACATGTAAACGGAAGGTAAGAGGTGTCCAGCGAAAGCTCCGTGCCCGTAAGCACCAAACATTAACGAAAGTGACCTTGGTGTAGTAACCAAGGTGTGCGGCTACGGTCCGAAGCACCTGTGTTCCATCACTAAATGCATTGTGCAGTTCTTCCTAATTTGCATTTTTTTGGTTATGTTTCGGAATTGTTAGGTACAGGATGGTTAATAAGGTAAGTGCATCAATAGGGAATAATAAAAACGTAGGCAAATAAAATTCTCAAATGTCTTGGACTGGTATAGATTATGGATTTAATCCTAGTCCATTTACAATATCTCTTTCACTCAGTCTTTTACAAGCACTCAATTTCCTTCGGTGTGTATTGTACATTGTATATTTAAACCGGTGACCTAGAAACGACGGAGAGGCTTCGTGCCGCCATAGCGCTCAGTGAATCACGACCTCACAACAGGCCACAGCAATCCACCACCCACCCCACCGCCGCCCCACACCGAACCCAGCGTTATTGTGCGGTTCGGCCCCCAGTGGACTCCCGGGAACGTCTCATACCAGAGGAGTGTAATCCCAAATGTTTGCGTGGTGGAGTAATTATGGTGTGCGCGAACGTGGAGATAGTGTTTGCACAGCAATCGCCGACGTGGTGTACCTGTTTTGAATAGGGGAACCAGCCCGCATTCGCGAGGTAGATGGGAAACCGCCTTAAAAACCATCCACAGACTGAGCTGCACACGGGACCTCGACACAAATCCGCCGGGTGGATTCGTGTCGGGGACCGGCACGCCTTCCCGCTCCGAAGCAGCGCGTTAGACCGCGCGGCTAGTCGGGTGGGCTAATTGGACGGTACTCGTCATATAAACATTCACACCAAATATATTCGCGGCAGCAAGAAAATCGAACGGATGCATTCTTCCGAAAACTCGGAAGAAAACAAACCTTGTGTATTTTTGAAAATATTTGTACGAGGTGCATTCAAGTTCTAAGGCCTCCGATTTTTTTTCTCCGGACTGGAAAGAGATAGAAACATGCACATTGTTTTAAAATGAGGCTGCGTTCATTGTCAATACGTCCCAGAGATGGCAGCACCGTATGGCAGATGGAATTTTACCGCCAGCGGCGAGAATGAGAACTGTTTTAAATACTTAAAATGGCGACGTTTTCCTTACTTGAACAGCGTGCAATCATTCGTTTTCTGAATTTGCGTGGTGTGAAACCAATCGGAATTCATCGACAGTTGAAGGAGACATGTGGTGATGGAGTTATGGATGTGTCGAAAGTGCGTTTGTGGGTGCGACAGTTTAATGAAGGCAGAACATCGTGTGACAACAAACTGAAACAACCTCGGGCTCGCACAAGCCGGTCTGACGATATGATCGAGAAAGTGGAGAGAATTGCTTTGGGGGATCGCCGAATGACTGTTGAACAGATCGCCTCCAGAGTTGGCATTTCTGTGGGTTCTGTGCACACAATCCTGCATGACGACCTCAAATGTCATCCAGGTGGGTGCCACGAATGCTGACGGACGACCACATGGCTGCCCGTGTGGCATGTTGCCAAGCAATGTTGACGCGCAACGACAGCATGAATGGGACTTTCTTTTCGTCGGTTGTGACAATGGATGAGACGTGGATGCCATTTTTCAATCCAGAAACAAAGCGCCAGTCAGCTCAATGGAAGCACACAGATTCACCACCGCCAAAAAAATTTCGGGTAACCGCCAGTGCTGAAAAAATGATGGTGTCCATGTTTTGGGACAGCGAGGGCGTAATCCTTACCCATTGCGTTCCAAAGGGCACGACGGTAACAGGTGCATCCTACGAAAATGTTTTGAAGAACAAATTCCTTCCTGCACTGCAACAAAAACGTCCGGGAAGGGCTGCGCGTGTGCTGTTTCACCGAGACAACGCACCCGCACATCGAGCTAACGTTACGCAACAGTTTCTTCGTGATAACAACTTTGAAGTGATTCCTCGTGCTCCCTACTCACCTGACCTGACTCCTATTGACTTTTGGCTTTTTCCAACAATGAAAGACACTCTCCGTGGCCGCACATTCACCAGCCGTGCTGCTATTGCCTCAGCGATTTTCCAGTGGTCAAAACAGACTCCTAAAGAAGCCTTCGCCGCTGCCATGGAATCATGGCGTCAGCGTTGTGAAAAATGTGTACGTCTGCAGGGCGATTACGTCGAGAAGTAAGGCCAGTTTCATCGATTTCGGGTGAGTAGTTAATTAGAAAAAAATCGGAGGCCTTAGAATTTGAATGCACCTAGTATATTCGGAAACTAATTCTGACGCTGGAAAATCGGTGCTGAAAGTTGTTCATTAATTTGCTGTGAATCATTATTGCATCCGCTCACTTGTGCGATTCCCGCTGGGTATCCAGGAGCAGGCTGTAGTTCTGAAGCCTCGAAATAAGGATTTTAGCTTGGAGATTGAACGTCACATGGCTGCCACTTAGGTGTACAGTTTGGCGGTATCACTTCTTCCGTGCGGCGCGGGATTAGCCGAGCGGTCTAGGCGCTACAGTCGTGGACTGTGCGGCTGATCCCGGCGGAGGTTCGAGTCCTCTCTCGGGCATGGGTGTGTGTGTGTGTCCTTAAGATAATTTAGGTTAAGGAGCGTGTAAGCTTAGGGACTGATGACCTTAGCAGTTAAGTCCCATAAGATTTCACACACATTTGAACATTTTTCACTTCTTCCGTGCGAGTCGGCTGACCCTCGTCATCTACGAGGGTCAGTCAAATGGAAACAGGACGCCTGCCACAACGGGACCATGGAATGGTTCCATTCAAAAGTAATCACCACACGCATTAAGACATTTATCCCACTAGCAGACGAGACGATCAGCTACTGTTTCGCAGAAGGTGGTCGGCCACTGATGCATCCACAATCACACCTACTCTTCATCTTCCTCGTCCGACTGAAATCGACGTCCAAGCATGTCTTTCTTCTGGTCACTGAAAATGTGAGAATCGGACGGCAAAAGAGCCGGGCTGTACGGAGGATGTTGCAATGTTTCCCAATCCAATCGCTGAAGCAGAGCCTTCGTCCGATTTGCGTTATCTTGCAACAGGAAGATTACGTACGACAGTATTGCTGAGCGTTTTGACAGTATTGACTTTCTGTGAAGTGTCTACATAGCGCTGCGCGTTGATTGTGATTCCACGCTCGAGGAATTCGACGAGCAGAGGAAGCATCCTGTTGAATGATAACGACCGCCCACACACTGTCAATCCGACGAAGGCTACGCCTCAGCGACTAGGTTGAGAAACATTATCCGTGTAGCCCGGACATCTTTGGCGAACTGAAGAAAGACATGCGTAGATGTTGGCTTCAGTCTGTCGAGGAAGCGCAAGAATGGGTGCGGTTGTGGATCCGTCAACGGATCGTCTCGTCTCCCAGTGCGATAAATGTCTTAAAGCATATGGTGATTACTTTTCAGTATTCTATAGTCCCGTTGTGGTTGGTGATGGGTTTTCAGTTGACTGCCCTTTACATAAACATGTTGTCACACATAACGGTGTTAATTTGTCCACCCCAGGAATGAATGTCAGACAGTACTTGTTATGAGCGACGAATGGTTTCAAAATGTTCTCAAGACATGTTTTGTAAATTGAATTCTTCTACTTGCCGGCTTTGAAGAAAGTGAAGTAAAAATTTTTGAGGAGTCAGTTAAACGATTGCCTCTTCTGCACACGGGGACCACATTATTCATTAGTTTCTTATAATCACCCGAAAATTTTAGGCAACAATTTTCCACACACTGTGATGGAAATTGCAGCGCGTGCCAATGCGTTATTTTGTGTACTCTACCAACTGCGACAAGATTTAATTCTTCTCCCTTACGCGATGACGTGGGTCGTATGCCCGTCTTCGCTTCAGTCTTATTCAGAATATATCTGGCATTGACACAGTAGGAGGAAACGATCGTATGCAGGTAATCAAATATAAAATAATAAAAAATCTTAAATGCTTTCTATGAAACTTCTAAAAATTTTCAAACATTTTCTGTATTTCGTATCGATAATATCAATTTCTTTTTTTTTCCTTTTTCTTTTTATAAAGATATGAAAAGTTTCAGTAGATTAATTACCTTCTTCAGATCTGAGAACAGCCAAACCAAAAGAAAATAAGTTACGTAAAAATTGCCATTGGTTTACTCTTAAAAATTTACATCGAATTAATGCATGTAATATCAGCAGTGTAAATAAGAATGTTCTGGGCGATGCAACGCGACGTATACTGCTAGTTGCTCTTGTAAGACTGTGTGTGGTATGTTTACTCCCTGATATTTTAATAGTAAGTCAACAGCAATTTTCATTACGTATTACTTTGTTACTATTTTGAACAGTTGTATTACTTTTATGCCCTGATAACTAAGCATTTATTATTATTTGAACAATCTTAATAATTTTATGCTTCGTGATCTAAAACGAAACATTTGTTACGTGTTTCGTAGAAGGCGGTCCACCACACTGAAACTGACGTCCATGCAGGCGGTTATCTTTCTGCAGATACTGGCTATGCTGAAAATAACCACATAGACGTTTCTCTGTATAGACTCTATGTTTCAGTTGCTATCTCTGGTAGCGTGTAAGTTCAAAAAAGCAGTTTTTCTTTTAAATAATTATTTGCTTATTCGTATTCGTTTGTCAGCACATAATAAATTTACCTTTGTGTTCGATTTAGGTTGAACGCAACAGATTTTACCTGAAAAATTGAAATAAGAATATTATGGAAGATGTAACGGTGTTGTGGAAAAAAAGTGGTATGTTAATTCCCTGTAAATTTTTGAAAGTAAGCCAATAGTAATTTTTCATAAATTTTTACTTAAGACAATTTTTCTTTCGGTTTGTCTGTCCTCACATCCGAAAATGATATTGAGATACGGAAACTGGTCACATTTTTTAAAGAAAGAATTTAATGTTACATGAGGTTGGGACAATTTTTATAATTTTATATTTGATAATTTTACTCGGAATTGTTTTCATACAACGGGGCTTAAAATTTTAATTCTTTACCACTTCAGGGCGTTTGAGAAATTTATTTATCTAATTTGTTATTATTTCTTAATGTTTTACTTACCTTATTAACCCTCCTATTTCCAAACGTTTTGGTGCGGAAAGAAATATAAATGAAAATAAAAAAAATTGCAGAACTGGGAATCGAATACAGATCTTCTGTTTCCCAGTCATATGACTTGCTCACTACGCAAGTGGCACTTGCGTTTAAAAGGGCGCAGCTTACCGGTACATGAGCGTCAGTCGAAAAAGTTTCTTTTCTCGATTTCTAGGAAAATATGAATTTACGAATCCCATACATGCTGACGAAAACTGCTCATTTTTCTGTAACGTCTTGATTACTTCAATTCTGAGTCGATTGCGAGTCATGATCTTTAGGGTAGTTTTCTCAAAAACGGGCGGGTGTTGAGAAAGTACACTCCTGGAAATTGAAATAAGAACACCGTGAATTCATTGTCCCAGAAAGGGGAAACTTTATTGACACATTCCTGGGGTCAGATACATCACATGATCACACTGACAGAACCACAGGCACATAGACACGGGCAACAGAGCATGCACAATGTCGGCACTAGTACAGTGTATATCCACCTTTCGCAGCAATGCAGGCTGCTATTCTCCCATGGAGACGATCGTAGAGATGCTGGATGTAGTCCTGTGGAACGACTTGCCATGCCATTTCCACCTGGCGCCTCAGTTGGACCAGCGTTCGTGCTGGACGTGCAGACCGCGTGAGACGACGCTTCATCCAGTCCCAAACATGCTCAATGGGGGACAGATCCGGAGATCTTGCTGGCCAGGGTAGTTGACTTACACCTTCTAGAGCACGTTGGGTGGCACGGGATACATGCGGACGTGCATTGTCCTGTTGGAACAGCAAGTTCCCTTGCCGGTCTAGGAATGGTAGAACGATGGGTTCGATGACGGCTCGGACGTACTGTGCACTATTCAGTGTCCCCTCGACGATCACCAGTGGTGTACGGCCAGTGTAGGAGATCGCTCCCCACACCATGATGCCGGGTGTTGGCCCTGTGTGCCTCGGTCGTATGCAGTCCTGATTGTGGCGCTCACCTGCACGGCGCCAAACACGCATATGACCATCATTGGCACCAAGGCAGAAGCGACTCTCATCGCTGAAGACGACACACAAATGCTGCGCAGCTAGCGCCATTCGACGGCCAACACCGCGGTTCCTGGTGTGTCCGCTGTGCCGTGCGTGTGATGATTGCTTGTACAGCCCTCTCGCAGTGTCCGGAGCAAGTATGGTGGGTCTGACACACCGGTGTCAATGTGTTCTTTTTTCCATTTCCAGGAGTGTATATTAGTCTTTCATTTTAGGTTGTACACAAGCAACTTGCCAAATATGAACCGAATCGACTGGCAGTATCTGAGGCATTACACTTCTAATTTAAAGAAGACCAAGATGCAATCACCAAAGTGTACAGCACAAAAAACAAGATTTGGTTTCTCGTACAGATGCAAAGACACCGTGAAGTGGTTTCATCGCTGTGGAAACCTCTCAGCGCTGTGTCGTTGACATTCCCATCCATCGCATTCAGTGAACGCCTACACGTATGTCAAGTCTGCATTAGTAAATCTATCCGTGCTGATGACTATTACTTTCCACGAATACTGCCGGAAAAATGAATCTGAAATAGAACCGAACAGTACTGACTGCAAGTTGGAAGACGAAGATTAAAAGTGGCATTGCTGTTTTGTCAACATGAAGTACGGTGACTGAATGGAACAAGTTTGATTCCAGACAAGACAAATAACTTATGCCATCTACATCTGAACCATTGGGGACGTATTTGCAGCACATTACTTATACAAAGATAAATGGCGACAAGTCAGCAAATAAAATGAAATTACTCTATAACGAACAACCAGAGATCACGCGGCTCTTGTACCAAAGCACTCAGAAAATATTCCTGAACAACTTTCAAAATTTTCTCAGTGGAGTTCGGGCTTCCGCTGTATGTTATACATGTCGATGCACCCACATATTTGACACAAGCAATAAAAAAAGAGTAAATGAAAATGGAGAAATGAAATAACCCTTTCAACTTCTACAGGACACCTAAGCCGCCATAACGTTGAGTTACTGAAGAAGACAGGCGTGAAAACTATAAGGGCAAACAAGAAGTAACATCATACACCAAGTACACCATTAAAGGTAAAAACGAAAGAAGCAAGCAGGAGACGACGAAACAGGCCAATAATCCTAACAACCAAGGTTCGGAAACCAATGATTTCCCCGATAAGGCCACATTTCCCACGTTTATTTCCTGGAACACAAATTTAATAGTTTGATGTTCCTTATGGTAAAAGTATGTTTATGAGGTACATGCATGATGGTTCACCGGCACATTTTGGTGAGGCTGTTCGGGAACACATAGCACGAATCTTCGATAAGAAGCGTATCTGTCGTATCATCCCAGGTCCACCAGGATAAGCGAATGGATTTGTTTTGTGTTAGGATACATAAAGGCTTTGGTATGTCCTAA